>NC_134089.1:114032503-114340982 GCF_000715075.1 Nicotiana tabacum
TTCATATTATAGCCTTGATAATGATAAGGAGATCCTGACCATAGAACTAGGAGAAGTTGAACAATCTAGAGATGATCTGGTGGTCTGTGTAGTGGACCTAAATGAGACCATAGCTAATCTTGAAAAGTAAAAGGAAGTTTTGAATGAAAAAATAAAGAGTGTAGAAAATAAGAGAGATGACCTGATTGTAGAGGTTGTTGATTTGAAGGAAACAATAGAAGGTCTTAGCAATGAGAAAACCACTCTAGAAAAGAAAATTGCAGCTACTGAGCAAGAGAAGGATGACTTTTTGGTGATAATCACTGATCAAGAGGAAACCATTGGGGGACTCAATAGAGAACATAGGACTATGAGTCTTGGAAAAGGGAAGGAAGTAGCTAGTAAGACACATATCAAGCTTGAAAAGGAATTAAATGATGTGAAAACTAGTTTATGTGGTGAACTTGAAAAAAATCGGCAACTTCATGTTGAATTAGAGAAAGTAAAAATTGATCTTGAGAAATCTCTAAAGTGGACCTGGTCCTCAGATGCTGTCATTGCCATGTACTTCAACAATATTGGAAACAGGTAGGGAATCGGGTTCCAAAAGGAGAAAACTCCTTACAACCCTTACAGCAAGTACGTCACAGTTCTTGACAACTGGATTTGTATCCACTATGGGAACAATGGGCATTTCAAAGAAAACTTCCAGGCTAGGGTTCAATTCGTACAGAAAAACAAAGTGTTTTCTGAAAAAGTGACTACTAAAGAGGGACCAAGTACCGCTCGCAAAAAATGAATACTGCATGCATGGACTAGAAAAGCTCTCATTCATCCCTTTTCTCATTACAAGGGACCCAAACTAGTTTGGGTTCCTAAATCTAACCCATAATTTGCATGTGCAGGGAACAGTGAGAGGAAGCGGACTGCAATGGACCATGGACAGTGGATGCTCAAAGCACGTGATTAGAAGCACCATGGATTTCTTCTCAGTGAAAGCCCTACAGGAAGGGAATGTATTCTTTGAAAAAAGGGGGGTACATTCTCAGTGTTAAAAAAACTGGGAAGTTTTTTTGACACTCAATTGAGAACGTGTACTATGTGGATGGCCTGAAGTATAGTCTCCTGAGTGTTTCTCAAATCTGTGATAAAGAGAATAAAATAGAGTTCTTATCAAAAGTGTGCACAACTGTCATTCCGGTAACTAGCGAAGTGGTCTTAGAGGCCAAAAGAAACAAGAACATCTACGTTGATGATGACGCAGAACTTTGGCATGGAAGACTGGGGCATGTAAGCTTCTCACTTCTGAATAAATTGATTTAGAAGGACCTGGTTCGTGGTCTGTCAAATTCAAGATTCACCTGGACACTGGTTCTTAGAACACAGGATGGGACTTTTGAGGTATTTATGGCCTTTGTCTATAAGATCCAAGTGAAGATAAGATTGAAGGTAGCATTCATCAGATCTGACCACGGGACAGAACTTGACAACGATAACTTTGATGAGCTTGTAACAAAAATGGAATCACACACAACTTCTCAGCACCAAGGACTCCACAGCAAAATGGTGTTGCTGAAAGAAAGAACAAAAATATCGAAGACATGGCACAGACAATTCTCATCAACAGTTGAATTGCCAAAAAATTCTGGGCAGAATCAATAAACGCTGGTTGCTACTTGGTGAACAAGTGTATGATCAGGTCCCTCCTAAACAAAACTCCCTATGAGCTGCCAAATGGAAGAAAATCAAAGACAACTCATCTGAGAACCTTTGAATAAAAATGCCATGTTCTCAACAACGGGAAGGACCAGCTTGGGAAGTTTTGATGCAAAAGGCGATGAAGGAATCCTTCTGGGATACTCCCCACAAAGCAAAGGCCACAAAGTCTACAACAAAAGGGCACATTATGTGGAAGGAAGTGTTCATGTGCTATTCAACGAGACACCTTCCTCTAACAAAGGAGGAAATAGTGATGATCAAGATAATGAACCACCTCTGGTCCCTGGGAAATATCTGAGGTTTCAAATGGGAAGGCTGATATGATGAGTAAGATGAAGAAGACAGGTGAAGACAATGCAACATCCTCTTCCACTTCTCACAAGGAACCTGGTACTTCAATAAACTACCATTAAAGTTGAAGAAAGAGTGGAGATGCAGTGCAAGGCACTCCACAAGTGACAGAACAAGGAGTGCAGGGAAATCCAATTAACCTACCCAGTTCCTCTACCAATCAAACCTCAGTCCCAAACTGGAAACAAAAAAGCTCTCATCTACTTGATAACATAATCACTCCCCTTCATTTTGGATTTAGACAAGAATCAAAAATTCAAAAATTCCCTAGTCTCTTCTGTATTTCCATTCCAGAATAGAATCAAAAATCAACTCCCAAGGAATCTTACTTGAAGGCTGCCAAAAGAAGTTGGAGATACCTTAAGGGAACACAAGACCTGGTCATGTAGTATCCCTCAGGTGATAGTTTTTAACCTTATTAGGTATGCTGATGCTAACTATGCAGGTTATCTTATGGACAGGAAAAGCACTTCTGGAATGGCTCTCTTGCCATGATCATGTCTCATCTCTTAGGGCACAAGGAAGCAAAACTCAATGGCTTCATCAACAACTGAAGTAGAATATGTAGTGGCAGCATCTTGTTGTGCTTAACCTCTATGAATTAAGCAGCAACTGGAAGATTTTGGGGTATTTTTTGATGGTATGCCTCTTCTATGTGACAACACACGTGCACTCAACTTGATCAAGAATCCAGTTCAAAGCAAGAGTACCAAGCACCTTGAGGTGAAGCATTATCTTTTGAGGGTCAATGTGGAGAAAGGGTTGATCCGTGCAAAGTCCTGCAGCACAGAAAACCAAATTCTAGATATCTTTACCAAAGCCTTGAGTAGGGAATATTTTGGAAGAAACAAGTTGAAGCTGGGGTTATTAAAGTCTAATGGAGAACCTGATTCTCCATCAGTTGGCTATGTAAAACACCTTCAGGTAAAAATAGCTAAAGTGTTTTCTAGCCAGGCCGAACTCACGTCGATACCGTTGCAGGTAAACACGCATGACGATCATAGAAGCTAAAGGTACAATATGAACTGCGAAAGAAGAGCTGCTAAAATCTTTTTCAAAAAATTGATCGGGCATCAGGTTCCTATACCACATGTTAGTAGTAATGTGTTTGTTCTGCATGCCTTCTCAAAAATTGTTAACAAAATTAACTCAACTGCCACATAATCTGACTTTTCAAAGTCTGCATGTCATGTCTTATCTTTCAAATCCCTTCATCCCCTCTACACGATAACGTTTTGCCACAAACTTACCGCCATTTTCAGGACTATTCAAAACCTGTTTCTCTCTCTTCTCATCATTAGCCCTTCTTCCCATAAAACTCTCTTTCTCTCTCACAGCAAGTCATGAACCTTCATCTCTTCTGTATCTTTGTGATCCTCTCTTCACTTCTCTCTCTCACTCTACTTACCTACCAAATACTCCTATAATGGCAATCGAACGATCGCTTCCTTCTCCCATCATTAACACCACTCCCACTTCCCTATCATCCTTAAAGTCATCCCCAGAAATTCATTATTCCACTCTTTCTAATACTACTGTATCCACACCTGGTTTCTCCTCATTTCCTATAGTTTTTTTCCTTTTTTGTCAAACCCTGTTTCCCTTCTATATATTGAAAACCATATGTCTCATCATTCCTCTGATCTCATCAATGAACACTCAGGATGTTTTACCTCTCAAGTGTTAGAGGTCTCTGAGGATGATCCTGATCAGTATCTGAACTCCTCCATTTTGGACTTAGTGGCTCTTACATAGTCACCACAAAAGGAAGCAGCGCATAACATCATGACTATCACTATTGAGAGTCTGATGAATGAAGGAGAATATCTCTTGTCTGAGTATCAGGGGGAAGAAACTCCACTCCTAGGCGATGTAAGAACTATAGTACTCCTTGAGTCTTTGGCTCATGAGACGGACCCAGAAAAACCTGCTGAAGAACCTGATTCTCTTCTAGGTAAACCCACTCCTGCACCTCCTGATCATTCTAAGCTCTTAGACTCCTCTTCCAAGTCACCCACTATCAGGTTGTATCAGAAAGAGGGCTTCGAGTCTACATTGCAGAAAAGTAGGAGGAGTGTCAAGACAAGGAAAAAGAGGTCGATGACTCAAGGGGAATTTGTTACTGACAAGAGCGTTCCAGTAGGTGGGGATGACAAAAATGCTCTAAAGAAACCTAGTTCCTTAGCGGAACAATCTATAAAAGCTCAAAAGTCTGTGGAGGAAGCTTCCGATGAAGCTATTGAGAAACAAAAAGATGCATCTATAAAGGGCAGCAGCAAGTCTAAGAAGAGTCCAGTTGAGCAAGTCATGTCTGAAGATGATATTGTGGGGCTAGTAAGTTGGAAAAGAAAGTCTGTTGAAGGATCTAGAAAACAAAAATGGAAAATGGTAAGGGAACCTGGTTCTCTGAGGACTATTCCTAGTGACAGTGGTCTTTGGCAGGAGAGATTAAGAACTCAGAAAGTCTTGTGGGGACGTACATCTGACCCAGCAATTTCAGAGATGGCTGGTATGAGACAAATTCTGGAGATAGTGGAATTTCAGCAATGGGAGCACTTGTTTCAGGGGAGCATTCATCTGGTGTACGAAGATGCGGTCCAAAATTTCTACGCATCTCTCTTCACTGTTGAGGGGGATCACATTTGTGCACTAGTAAATGGAGTAGACATTGTACTCGATGCTTCAGCATTGGGAAAGGTTCTCAAACTTCCATGTGAAGGAATGTCCTCAGTCAAAGGTATCTGTGGTGTCAACTTTAGGAGAGCTATCATGAAAGAGCAAGCTATTCAGCAAGGGGAACAGGTGCATAAGAAGGTGTTACTTCCTGAGTATCAGCTTCTTTTTGAACTGGTCAATAAGGTGCTCTTACCTCATTCTGAGAGGTTGTCTATTGCTACAAAATCGGATATGGTCTTAATGGAGGCTCTTGATGAGTTTATCCCAATCAATCTGCCAGCAATCATGATAGATCATATGCAAAAGGTGGCAAACTTAAAGGTGGGAATCATGGGCTACCATATGGCTTTCTCCTCACTCAAGTGTTCAAATTCTATAAGGTCCCCTTGGGTAATCCCAGAGTGGGCACACGCAAGCAAACCTTCTCTAAAACCACTCTTAAAAATGTGAATGCGTAGAAAGAGTTGGTGGAAGCATCTCGGCCATTTATCATCTGATCAATGCGCAAAATACAGCTTCTGAAGAGATCAGAAGGTTGAGGGCTCAGAATGCCATACTGGAAACTCAGCTCTATCAAGCAGTTAAAGGACCCGGTTCCATTAATGAAGAAGTTGCTCGCCTGACAAAGGAAAATGATAAGCTTCGCGCTAAACTGCTTGAAGAACAACTGTCTGCAAATGCCCGACTGGACCTGGTTCTCAAAACCATTGTTGCCTCCTCTTCCAAGCCTCCCTCTTCTAGTGCCCCCTAGGATCCTCTCAGTGGCCAGCTATCTTTTGCTCTAATATTTTGTGGTTGTTGTTTTCCTTTTGTTTGTCTTTTTGTGATAGGCATGCTGGATTTCGCCACTACTGCTCCTGTTTTGCTCAGTCCATTGTTAATATTAATGAAACAACTCCTCTTTTTGCATGTACAATGCTATTTTCCTCTGGCTTCTCTTTTCTATCATGTTGTGTACACATATGTGGCATGAGTTGGCTGTGTTAGACTTCTTTATGTTGATTACCTACTTGTGTATCTTTTTAATGATGTCAAAAGGGGGAAAATATCAGGTAGATAGTAGTGTCTGGTGAGGGGGATCAAAAGCAAAAGGCGAGGGGGAACTTGTGAAAAAACAATTGATGCAAATATAGGGGATCTAATTAAGGGGGAATCAAAAGCAAAAGGTCGGGGGGAACTTGTGTAGTTTTTGGTACCTCATATGGTTATTTCTGCTCTAAACAAATACTATCACTGCCTAAGTTTGTCATCATCAAAAAGGGAAAAATTGATGGGTCTTTCAATGTCTTTGCCTTATGCTTCTTATGTTTTAATGATCTAACAAACTTATTGTTAAGAACCAGATAGAGAACCTGACTCCTGCTTGGTATACATTTTAACTGAACAATGTCCAGTCTGATCTCTAGCAAATGAACGCAACAACTACAAGGAGGAACACAACAGGGACCTGGTCCCTTAGGGTTCTCTGACAGAAGTACAAGTCAACTATATAGCTGGAACGCAATTGCAGAAAGTGACTGTTCGCAACTGTACACGCGACAGTGCAGCAGGCAGTGCAACAGTCACTTCTCATTGGGAAGAAGCGTGTACCAAGAATTGATATCACCATTGTGATGTCTTTTGTAGTATAACAACCTGGTGCAAGGCACAACAGATTCACTAGTGCATTTAGTGATATTCTCTCAAGCATTAAAGTGTTCATCCGGCATTGAAGTCACTGGTGTGTCAGGAAAAAGAAGACAACTCCACTAAAAGATCAGTTTCACAATGAGTCTATGTGTATCTGTAGTTGAGTTGTAATCTTGTTATTTGTTCTTCATTTGTAACTCCTATCTTGCTTTCCTAGAAGCTATGTTTTAGGAAACCCAAAATCCGTAAACTTTCTGAGTTTATGTTGTGACTAGGTTTAGTCATAAGTTTAAAGTCTTTGTAACTAGAGAGTCACAAAGTGGCTTGTGGTAAGAGTATCACAAGCTAGTTAAGTTGAATTCTTTGTAATAAAGTTATTACAAAGTGGCTTGTAATAGTGAGATTACAAGTTAGTGAAGTTAAAAGCTTACAAGTGTAGGTCGTGGTTTTTGTCCCCTTGTGTGGGGTTTTTCCACATAAAAATCCCTTGTCTCTTTTACTTACTGCTTCATAAGTACTCTCACTAGAAACTCATAAAGGATCAGGTGCACTATAGTTTGGTGGACTCATATAAGTTATCATATTGGTAGACTTGTGATTTTTGATTTGCAGGGGGATCTACCAGAATACAAATCCGTAGTCCCAAAGTAAATATGCAGGAGGATCTCCCGGGATATCGTCCCGTAGTCCCAAAGTAAACACACAGTAGCAACACGAAGAGAATTCAATTAAATCCAAATTTCCTACCAAGGTAAAGTAGGTACTTCTAACCTAGCATGCTGCAAAGAATTCAAATAAAGCAGTTTGAACACATAGAGCAATTAAGTTACTTAGACATGCTTCTGTAAGCTAACAGTAGGCTAAAATTGCGAGTAGCATAAACAGGAAAGAAAACACAGTGTAGTTACTTAATGAAAACGGAATTTTCAACAATTAACATATGTATGCACTCGTCACCTCACGTACAAGGCATTTTATATATCAACAATACCAAATCCTAAGGGGAGTTCCCTCACACAAGGTTAGGCAAGCCATTTACCTCGAACCAGCTCAAAAATCAACTCGAAATCACGTTCTTGCCACGAGTATCCAACTCCGGATAGCCCAAATCTAATCAAATTAATATCAATGTGTAAATACAACTACAAACAACTAATTTAGCTAAAGGAAACGAAGCTAAGACAAAAAAAATAAGAACACGCCCAAAAATCCTCTCCGGGCCCACATCTCGGAATGGGGTAAAAATCATAAATTATGAACACCTGTTCACTCACGAGTATAACCATACCAAAATCTTGATCAAAACCCCAAAATTAGGCCTAAGAACTTTTCTCAACTTTTCCCCAATTTTTATCCCAAATCCGAAATTAAATGACAAAACTAAGATTAGATTACAGTTCTAGGATCAAAATTAAGATAGAAATCGTTACCCAATGCTCTCCATCAAAAACCCTCGAGAAATTGCCCTCAACCAAGCTCCAAATCGTTTTTCCAAGTTTTGATTTCAAACCCTCGTTTATTCCCTTTTTCTGACCAGTGAATCCGCTTCTGCGGTTAAATTACCGCACTTGCAGTCCCGCACCTGCAAAAAAGGCATCGCAGGTGCAAAAAATCACTTAACTGGCTGGGTTCGCATCTGCGGTCCTTTGGCCGCATTTGCGGTCATCCAGCAGCACCTGCGGTTTTCTGGAGCCTGGGCCAATTCCGCTTCTGCGGTCACCAAGCCGCTTCTGCAGCGCTGTACCTGCGGTCCCACACACGCAGGTACGGTTATGACAGGTTCAACAACTCAGATTTTGCCTAAGTCCAAATTCAACTTCCGTTAAGCACCCGAAACTCACCCGAGGCTTCCAGGACCTCAACCAAACATGCCAATCAATCCTAAAACATCATACGAACCTATTCCAACCCTCGAATCACATCAAACAATGCTAAAACCATAAATTACTCTCCAATCCAAGCCTAAGGATTTCCAAAACTTCCAATTTCCGCCTTCAATCAAAAAGTCTACCAAACATCATCTGAATTACCTGAAATTTTGTGCACACGTCCCAAATGACACAACGGACCTATCCCAACTTCTGAAATTTCATTCCGACCCCGATATCAAAAATTTCACTATCGAATCGGAAACTTCAAAAATTCGACTTTCGGCATTTCAAACATAATTAAGCTACGGACCTCCAAAATACAATCTGTACACGTCCCTAAGCCCGAAATCACCCAACAGAGCTAATGGAACCAACTGAATTCCATTCCGAGGCCGTCTTCATACTGCTCCGACTACGGTCCAAATTCTAAAGCTTAAATTCTCATTTAGGAAATAAGTGTCCCAAAACAATCCGAAACTCAAAATAAATCCTCCTGGCAACTCACAATAGCAGAAAATAAGCACGAGGAATGCAGTTAATAGGGGATCGGGGCGTTAATTCTTAAAACGACCGGCTGGATCGTTACATGTACTGTGTTCATATATGAGTGTGACGTGTACCTATATATACTTGTTTTCCCCTTAAAATAAGTGATGTGGTAGTTCATTGTTTGCATCATATTTTAGCAATTTGTTTACTTGTAAACTATTTTGCGGATACCAAAATACCTAGCAATATTTTAGCATGAAGTTAGGAGGTGATTTTTTATTTGGAGAAAATAAAGTCATAGAATTTAAGTAACTCTAGAATTTTTATCACGTTAAAAAGCCTTATAGTTGAGCTCGTATAAAATTTGAACAGGAAGAAAAAATCAAATATGATTGCTTATGTTCAAATTCCAAATCATAGAAGAACAAGAGGATATTTTCCATAGATAATCTTCACGTAATCTAATATTTCCAGCATGCCTTGTTTTTTTTTTTTTAATCTAATCTAATTCTATCATAAATTTATTGGCTCTTATAGTTTATTTCGATTTCCAACCAAAGAGTAATGTTAATTTAATTATGATTTAGCATAAAGTTTCCCTTGCATACTTGAATTCGTTGATGTCATTTCATTTCAAAATTGTAGGTGAAATTTTAATTGAAGTCAAAGTTTATATTATTACAATTTTATCCCATATGAACTTAATTATTAAAATATATTTTTATCAACCAACATTATTGTTTGTACTTTTAATATATTTAGTCTCTGTGTTCTTGCGACGCACGAATATCTTTAGTGGCAGAGCAAGGTTAAAGAATGGGGACTCAAGTAAATCTCCTTCGCCTGAAAATTATATTTACAAATAGAGAAAATTTGTTTTTTTTTAACTAGTATTAGCACCCCGCGCAGATGCGCGGATACTAACCATGTTAAATATTTGAGTTATTTGGATTATACGTAAAAAATCTTAAAATTTAAACATTCTCGATAAATATAGATGATCATTGGATATTAATTAAGACATGAAAATGATTAAACATTTCTCAATTCTCCTAGTTATAATTCTATTTTTCTTTTTTAGTACCATTCTCGTTGGTGTCATTGGATAAAAAATAGTCAAAAAACAAGATAATAACTCATATTTATGGCAAAACAATCAAAGGTTGAGACTATGAATGACTCTTTGGATACGACTTGACTCTTTTACTACTGCTTGAACTCTTATTTGGTGTGTTGATATATTCTAAAATTATTTCTATTTTAAATTTTCGGTTTCTAAAATTTTATTTTTCAATAATAATTATTTTTATAACAATGTAAGTGAAAATATTATCCTTAATTCAAAACTCATTTTAGTCGGCTATCTAAACTTTAAAAAGTTCTTTAGCGAGTGATTTTCTTTCTAGTATGACTCCATTTTGATATTTGATATTAACCATGTTAAATATGTGAGTTATTTGAATTATATGTAAATAACCTTAAAATTTAAACGTTCTACATAATTACAGATAATCGTTAGATATTGTTTATGAAACACTACATGAAAAAAGGCTAACATTTTCTCAAATCTCATAGTGATAATTTTACTTTTGCACCATTCTTATTGGTGTCATTGGAACCTAAAAATAGTCACGAAATAATAACTCGTATTTATGAGCTCTGGAAAAGCACAAAGGTTGGCACAATATGAACGATTCTTTGGTTACGACGTGACTCTTTTACTACTACTTAAATTCTTATTTGGTATGCTATTATGTTTAAAAAAAATATTTCTATTTTAAAATTTTAATTTCTACAACATTATATATATTTTAATAAAATAATTATTTTTATAATGGTGCAAGTGAAGATATTATCCTTAATTTAAA
Source organism: Nicotiana tabacum (assembly GCF_000715075.1). NCBI lineage: Eukaryota > Viridiplantae > Streptophyta > Magnoliopsida > Solanales > Solanaceae > Nicotiana > Nicotiana tabacum. Next base: position 114,043,086 of record NC_134089.1, read on the forward strand.
ATTCACTTTAATCAGCTAGCTAAAAATTTAAATGATTCTCAGTATGACCTCATTTTGAGTTTATCGATATCTCTAGCCACAAATTTTAAATTTTGAATACCCTATACATATACAGATTTCTTGTTCTTTGAATCATTAAATGTTAGATTAATTGATTGTTATTATATAATATTGTATATATTATCTTAAAATTGCTAAGCAATTTTTTCACCATGCTTGGCTTAACCTCAATGCAAACTACTTAAATTATAATTAAATTCAAATTTGAATATCATATCACTTTGTTAGCAATAGCAATTTTTTTAAAAATGACACACAATGTAAATAAAAAAAATATTCTAAGATATCCTTATCTTATAATCTATGTATTTGAGTTGAAAAAAATATTTGAAATCGATGAGATCATCTTCCAAATTTTTTACACTCAACAAAGATGAAACAGAAGAAGAAATTAGTTGTCGTCTCTTATTTCTAGTTTTTTAGATTTTTCATACATTTTTTCTATATTTATTTTCTTTTATCCTATTTTTTTATATTTTTTTTTCTTTTGTTACACAAAATTAAGTTATTTTGTAATAAAATGACGAGTTTTAATAGAAATTGTCTACATAAGAACTCTATTTATATTTTTAATCTTTGGTTGAAATTTTGTCATATTTTTCTTTTGGCTTTATCTTATCAACCTAAATAGGAGCTCACCTAACCACTTAAATTAAAAAATTGAGGATGTGTAATTTATTTATAATTCATATGTAACATGTGAAATCGTGTATAATAGGTATATCATCTATGTATATTAGCTATAAAAAGTAAATAATAAATCTGGCCGGATATTTATGTAATAATCCATAGGATTTTGGTTTCTTGATTTTATCCATGATATGACTTTTATTATAATTATTTTAAAAAATCTTTACTAAAATTTAAAAATATCTTATCTTTTATTTTAAAAATTACATTATAATTTAAAAAATAATCTCATTTTGAAATAATTTGTTTACATTTTAAAAATAACTATTTCACGTCATACCAAGTTTTTTTAAATATACTTTTCGTTACACTTGAAAATCGCTATAGAAACTATCAATTAGAAATCAATATCACTCTTTTTGAATTCGAGAAAAAAATCTTTCACATAATCTAATGATTCAAAATTAATATTTTTCAATGAAAAAAATACTACACCCTTGCAATGTTGGTTTGACTGCAGCTAAATGAAGAGGTTTCGGCTTATATCCTTCAATTCCTAGAAGGTGTTAAATAGAAATTAATCAATTATAGTCAAAGTTTTGTTATTTGTTTGATGACCATTTATATAAATTGACTCTTCAAGCAAACATTTTCAAAAAGACAAAAAACAACTTATGTTGAATATTGATTGATTTTTGTAATGTTTCTTTCTCCAGCATGTAGGTTTACTTCATTATATATGCAAGTGAATTTTTATCAACTTTTAAACTTTTTTTTTTGTTATAAACATAGGCGTGTACCTTATATATTATATTTATTTTAAAAGAAATTCGCTTTATTCAAATCTAGCTATAGTGTTTTAAAGAATTATAATTATAGGATTTTAAATATAAAAGAGTTTATAGTTATATGGAGTATTATTTATTTATTTTTGCCAGAGGCGAAGTAGTATTTACATAATCTGAATAAGATAACAAAAGTTCCTAATATAATTGCATATGATCACTAACCGAATTAAGTATGATAACATGGTAATAAAAGATATTTTTTTTATTTTAATTCAAATTTAAATTTTTATATATATATTTGACTAACATAATCAAATATAGAATAAAGTTACCATATACTATTGATATTTATTAGTTTGCCACTTGGCTTAACTACATAATCAATTATTTATGGCAACTTTATAGCTTTAATATATATATATATAGATTATGTATAAGTTATTAAATTTCCCTGACATAAAAGAAAATTCAAGTGAAGAGGTAAAATAGTTTAGAATATTGGGGTGAAATATTACGAAATGCGTATCGAAAGTTATAAAATTTCAGTTGAATAAATATTCTAAATTGTTACTCACAATGTATAAAATTTAATAACAATTTTTTGAAAAAGGGTAGCAGCAACACTTGAATATTCATGAGCAGAATATTCTCAAGGTGGTCACAATAGTGAATTCTCAATTTATGTTCAATTTTTCTTATTCTTCCATAATTGTGCTCAATATCCACGTTGAAGCACTTATTCAAATAAATTCCAAGTTAGTTTGACCCAAAATCTACTTTGTAGGCTTGTCAAGTGTAGTTTAAATGAAAAAGAATTTCTACCTTAGGTGATTTACAATTGCATCCTCAAGTTATATAAATACTTAAGGTTATAAAAGTCTATCAATATTTTGAGGATATTTTAGTCGTTCAATATTTAACATAAATTATTCGTGCTTTTATAATAATATAAAAGCACTTGAACTAAACTTGGCCCTTTTTTTTATTTAGACACTTGAACTAAACTTTGTTCCTATTGAACACTTTAACTCAAGTCGAAGTGTAACTATTAGACACACATTGCTAACATGTCAAGGTGTGTGTGCTACGTTGTGTATGAGCGCGTGATGCCCTCTTTCTCTTACTTACTCATTCTCTCTCCCTACCATCCTCTACCTTCCGCCATTAATCTACCATGTTCTTCAACTGAAATAATCCACTATATTCTTCAAAGACTTGATTTTGTCAAGAACAAAAACAAGGAATGAATTTTTTTTGCAGCAACTTAAAAAGCTTGTTATCAAAAATTTTAGAACAAAGGACATCAAAAATTAGCTGAGCAGTATCAAGGCCACTATTAATGAGCCATATATCACAAACATAAGAGTACAATTTACATTCATCAATAACTTTTCTAAACCTTTCTCTAATCCCAATCTCTTGGGTAAGTATTGCCAATTTGGTAAAAATTGCACGGGGCGCTCTATTTGGTCGCCCACATTTCTCATTTAACCTATATCCATTTTTTTTAAAACTTTTAATTTGTACCCAGTTTTTAAATAATTTCAGCCTCCTCCTCCTTTTCTTCTTTCTTCTTCTTTGCCAAAACCTGATACCAGCCGTGAATGCAAATCCAGTTCCATTGCTTCCTTTGATTTCGATAACTGGTGCGTATTGTCAAACTTGAAAATATCAGATACTTGAGCAGCCACTAACTGTGGATAAACTCATAATCACATGAAAACTTCAGTCCTATTTACGTTGTGGCAATGCAAGACATGACTTGCAGCCACGATAATTAACCATAAAAAGTTGGTTAGTTTTCCTTCGGAATATTGTGAAACTTTCGACCAGACTTGCAGCCACGATAATTAACCATAAAAAGAAGAGGAAATTGTAGCTAGATAGAAACTGCTCTAGAGCTGAAGTTTCCCAGTTACAACACAGAAACTTCATGCGTGAGAAATATCTCTTTAATGCCCATATATGTATAATACCCATGTGTTAAATGCCCTCCAAATGGTAAACCCAAACTTTAGTTCTGTCATGCGAAATCGAAACTATTGCATAAATAGTAAAATTTGCAGGCAACACGAATATGGTTGAACATTTAATCCATCTCATGGGTCCAACTGAAAAAGAAGAAGAATAGGGAATGGGGAGAAAAGAAGAAGAACAAGAGGTGAAAAAATCGGGGACGTGGGTAGTGGCAAGAAGAAGGGGTGGGCTGGGGTGGGAATTAAAAACAAATTGTTAAAGAAAAAGGTTTTCTTTAAATTCCACGTGTCACGAAATAATTCGTCTAGTTTGTCATGTAAAGGCGTTTGATAATACGCGTAGGCTATTTACGAAAACTGAAAAAGGTGTGTCTAATTGACACATATTTTAGATGGTACAAGTGTTCAATAGGAACAAAGTTTAGTTTAAGTGTCTAAATAAAATAAAATAAAATAAAATAAAAAGGGCCAAGTTTAAGGGTCCACTTATGTATTTGGCCATAAATATAAATATAGATAGATATAGATTTAATACTCGTAGTCCAAAGTTAACTATTTACCTAAAAAGAATTGACATCCAAATATCAATTCGTTTTCCTTAAAAAATAGCAAAAGACATTTAGCATTTTCTCTTTCTAATGGTAGCCATCATCCTAAAAATAAGCTTCCATTTCCTTTCAAGTAGTATCCGAAAATCTCTCAATATTTTCTCCCAAATCTCTCTATTTTCTTTTTCTGGTTATTTTGATTTCCCACTATGTATATCAAGTTTAGAGAGGTCTAAAATATAAATAATTGTTGTCTATAATTTATTCTTGTCTGTATATACAAGTGTATAATACAAATATAATTATATTATTTGTATATCACAGTGTATAACACAATGTGTACATTAAATCGTATATTACAACTCTTTTGTGTATATCAAAATGTACATCAAAATTATATTTTCCTAATTTACAATCTCAGTGTATAAAACATTTATAGATGCCTTATTCGGAAATTTCGAGACTCAAAATCATCCATTCTGATAATGTATATCGTGATATCACTGTATATCACACATCCGGTATATCACGGTATATAATAGGGTATACAACTATACATACATGTATATTTGGTGATATACACAATTGTGGAGAATTACCTGTCTTATTGATTCCGGATCTCCCTCTTCGATTTTAACTTCAAATCATACTTTGAGATCAGAGTTTGAACAGAGTAATCGGCGAATTAAGTGAAAAGGAAAAATGAAAGATGTAGTTTCCATCATTTATCTCACAAATAAGACTAATGATTAGCTCGACCGCTAACCATTTTATGGAACCTTTGTAAAGAGAAAATTCCCAGTAAAAATCATTAACATGGGAAAGTTTGCACAGAAAAAATGCTTATTTATAGAAGCTCCCACCCAGATTCACAGATGGACGATTCTGTTGAGCGTAAACATGGTGAAGGAAGAGAAGGCAACTCAGTGCGCTGGCTAGTTTCTGCATCGACGTCTGCATATAAAACAGCCAATTGCTTGTATTCCTTTATCAGGCTCTTCCTAGAAGCAAATGCCTCCTGTATTAGTTCCTGTCGTATAGCAGAGACAAAAACTGAACGTCAATGGAGTTCAGGCTTTAAAGTAGAAGGGAAGCTTATAAATAGAGAGGCTACCTTGTACGACTTATATTTCCTTGGCCTAAACGAAACAGTTCTTTGTAATTTATTGTCCACAAGGACACAACTTTCCTCGAGCTTTCCCTTATCAGTTAGATCAATCGTTTCCATCCCAGGAAGATCAATGCAGCAATCATTCAAGCATCCTGCAAAAAGCATCAAAAGACACGAATATGAATGCCCAGGTCTGAGAAGCAACGCATCACTCTGAACGATGAGTATATATGGCCATGACATCTGTAGCTTCGAAGCTATTTGCTCTCAACCAAGAATTTTCCAAACCTTGTTTCAATCCTCACCCTTATATTTCAAAAAAAATAAGTAGTTTTTATACACCTCCGTGAAACAGATGGAACCTATTCATGCTGATTTTGCTGGTTCCAAGATTGATCTAAATTGCTGCCGCGTGTTCCATGAAATGATGAGGATATAACAGGATAAAGTAAATAGCAATCAACTAGTACGATTTTTCCAAACAAGGAAAATAGCACCGAGAAATCATATGGTTAATATTTTATAAAGAGCAACCATTTTATTCTTCCATAAGTTTATAGTGGATGCTAGTCAATATCATCCCTTCGCCCTCAAATTTCCTTTTTCATTTTTTTTTTTGAGCTCTCCTTCCGAAAAAAATGATACACTATGTTATAGCATCTTTGCATTACTCAAGGACAATGAGTACTACGTAATAAGCATGTAGTGCAGCAGGGATCTGAGTTTGCATTCATTTCTCATTATTCTCTTTATTTTCATACATGCATCATCATCTCGGCTGTATTCCCATAGTTTAATTGCGAGTTTGTTAGAAACACATGAAATTTCAAAGGAAGGAAAGACAAACAATGTTGTTCCATGTTGTACCTATTTCTGCGGGACACATAAGAGCCTTCAACTGAGAGCTTGGATACCACTCAAGGTTATTTCTTATTGAACCAGAATCCCCAACTGACTCGTGAGAACTCGAAATGTTTACATCTGCAGAAGGAGAAATCTTTTGAAGCAGTAGATACCACAGAAAGAAGAGGAAGTAGAAACAGAGACAACTAAAAACTGGACAGTATTTATTTTTGACTACTCCACCAGAGGGTTCAAAGAGGAATCCACTTACCACTGAAACCCATCAACGATGCAGCAGCGCTTGAGAGAGCTGGAATGACAGCAACAACATTGTTTGCACTCGCTAAAGGAGTTGACAAGGAAGATGAGAGGCCAGTGGAGATACTACAATTGGACTCTGCTTCCAGTGAACAGTTTCCACTTGACAGGCTAGAAGATTCTGTTAACGGGGAAGAGTCTGATACTCCGGTGTCTACATCCACGCTTTCATTCTCAACAAGAACTCGAGAAAGTACAAGTTCAGATGACTGGAATGTATTTGGAGCGTCTTCAAATGCCCCCTTACTTGACTTATCAGAAACACAAGTAACATTGTCCAAGAAGCTTTTACAGACGGGCATGGACACCCCAAATCCTGCATCACTAAGTGAAGTTGGAGGTATATCAGATGTAAATGCTGGGGTTTGTGGCAAACTTTTATCTCTAATAGAACTTGATTTCTTGGGTGCAAGTTGATCCTCACTGGTGATATTGTCTTGCAATATCGTATGAGTCATTGAAACATTGGAAATGCTCTCAGCAGCATCAAAAAACCTGTTGCATCCTCTCTCATCCTCTGGGAAGGTTCCAAGTTCTGTATCAAAAAATGAAGTTGGATTTGGGAACTTAGCCGTGATGGAATTTCCATGACTTTCCTCTATTAAAGATGGTAATGACTTGGATAAAGCAATATCTCCAAAAGAATTTGATTGAGCAGTGATTGGTTGAACCGCACCAGTGATGTTCCGTTGCAAAACAATCTGACTACTTGGTGCAGTAGAAATACAGTTAATAGCATCAGGAGAGCTATCAAACATTTTCTCATTCTTCTCAGAGGCACTGGATTGTGATTTAGACAAATTATCCAGAAATGAACTTGATCCCTCAGCCAGTGGTTGTTCCTCCCTAACGATATCATCTTGTAGTATAATCATCTGAGAGCTTGATACATCAGAAAAACAGTTATCATCATCTGAAAAGCTACCGCTCTTGGTATCTTTGGAATCTTTGTCAGAACAGGATTCAGATGAAATTGTGGCTACCGAAGTACTTGATTCCTCATCTACCAGTTCTTCCTCCCTTGTCATATTCTTTTCAAAAACCGTACAAGAGCTCTTACAAGTTGCACCTGCTCTATCATTTCCTACAGAAAAATCAATTTCTCCTTCTTCGGAAGCTATTAAACCATCAAGTTCAGTTGAAGTTGAAGCATTTTGGCTTTCGATGAAACTATCAGCATCGTGATCCAGAGATGATTGTTCTTTGATAGGGTTCTGTGTAGTGCCTGCGACTGAACTAGTATAAGTACCAACATCGTACTTTTGCTTTCCATTGACAGCTTGTGTTCCCCTTTTTATATGATCATCTATTGGGATATGAAAATCTTGCACTACACCAGAGTATAACTTTTTCATGCTTGCACCAACAGTTTGCACCTGATTCTCAACATATTTAACTGTGTCCTAATAGTTAAGAATTAAGCCACATTAAAACCCCAAAATACTCATAATATGGTCAAATGTTCTGTCCATCACAACAAACTACTAGTAACATGCAGATTCCAAGGAAACAAAACAACAAGAGAGAAAGCATATATATCGAAGTATATGATACATCTGAAAGCAGTTAATGGTCAAAACGGATCACATTTACATACCTTGGTTACAAATCCATCTACCTCCTGGCACACAGCCTCAAACTTGTGGTATATGTTTCCAATCCAACTTTTGCTTCTGATTTTCTCCATGGTGTAATGTAAGAGTTGATTATAACACTAAATCCTGATCACACTTCAAAATCGTTTAAACAAGGCAATGTCCTAATCCAAAAAACAGTATCACCTGCCAAAAGCAATGACCTGCATAAACATCATGATTAATGTTCTTTCACATAACTCGGAAGACATAAATCTAGAAAGCCAAGCACATAACAAAGTACCCCAATGCAGCTGGTTTTTGCTTCCTCAAAAATCTTCAAAAAGTATAGGCCACAGACATAGTTTTAAAAGCTATAACATCTGAAGATTCTTCAACTGAACATCTTTTCAGTAATTGTGGTCGAAATTTAGTGTAACTTAAGAAAAATTAATCTAGTGCAAAGCTATAACATCTTTTAGTGCAACGTAAGACAAATGAATATCAACTACCGGTGGTACCTGAAGCTGGAAACTTTTCAGACTTATCACGCTATAAGTGGGCAGCCTGGTGGACAAGGCATCCCGTGTTCACGCATGGTTTGGGGAAGGGCGGCACCTCTTGGGTGTGATGTAGACAGCTTACCCTAATACAAGCATTAGTGGTTGTTTCCATAGCTCGAACCCGCGACCTATAGGTGGTCACACGGAGACAACTTTACCGTTGCTACAAGGCTCCCCTTCAAGCTATAAGTAACCAAGCTATAATACCTTTAGCAGATAGGGGGTATAACGAGATTGTCGTACCATACACTATTAAGAGATGAAGTTCTTACAAGTTTTCGGCTATTTGAGTTGAAAAAAGAAAAAAAATTAATAACAAAAGTAGAAAGCAGAGCATTTAAAATGATTCAGCTCTTAAAAGAACAATAAAGAGAAAGATGAACAAAGATTCTATCTTCCAGCAACACAAAAATAAATAAATAAATTCTGCAACACAAAGCATCAAAGCCAGGAAAAAAGCATAATCATACGTCAATAACAAAAAATCATCAGCTTAGAGGTCTTAATGTACTACTAAATTACAGTAGAAGTCAACATAACCTTCCTATATTGCCATAAATATCAAGAAAAAAGTGTTAGATGATCGGAAGAAACAACAATGGTAAATTTACCTAGACTGTTGGAACATTATCACCAGCGACCAAACAACCACGGAAAGATGAAGAATTACGCTGTAATAAGTTGAAATAATAAGCAAAACCTCAAAGGGATTATCATTAAACAAAGATAATATGGGGTACGCGCAAACAATATAACTTTACAGAAAAACTGAAGTGGGGAAAAAGTGAAAGAAAGATTAACTTACGGGTAATTTACAGCGGCTGATAATTATGAAGAAACTGAAGAATTGGGAGAAGGGTTTTAGAGCTGTAGAAAAAATCTATGTATATTTTAACAACTAAAGTATGTAGATGGAAAAGGTTTCAGAAATTGTTGGGTTGGAGTTTAGTGTTTATTTGGGGTATGGAATTTTCTAAACTATTTCCTTTTGTTAATAGGAAACTTCAATTTTTGTTTTGTTTCACTTTCTTTTTAATTATTCTATTACTATATTGTATTTACTATTGTGATATCATCTGGGATCACGCGACAGTCGATCCCAAAGTTTCTGCTCTTTTTCTTGTGAATTCCTCCTTGAATTATACTTGCGGCAACCTTTACATGATAGGATTTTTACCCCTTATTTCATAAAGGGTTGATGAAATTGAGGCTTAATAAGAAAATGGTTGGAAAATAGGATATGTTGGTTCTTAGAAATTTCGTTTGGATTTTTTTTTTCCTTGGACTCAAAGTTCGGGTACCTTTCACTCATAGCCTGAAGTTTAGGGGGATTTGTATATATACCCAGTTTTGGGGTTACTATCGAAGTTATATTCGTATTGCACAAAAAATTATAAGTTTATCTGTTTTAGGATTAACTTCAGACTTAGTAAGTCTGACGTTGGAAAAATTTGTGTTTGAAGTTACAAACTTAAAAGCACTTCTTAGATTGTTTTAGTCTGAAATGCGGCTAATTTTTGCATGTACTTAAATTGCACTTAAGACTTAATTGGAATGAAGTGCAGCTAATTTTTATATGCACTTAAGATTTTTTAGTCTAAAGTGCAAATTACCCAGAAACAGAAACTTGTTTTTCTAATTTTAACAATCCAACATACGATTCAACACTCAAATCTACTCCAAATGAGTTCAAACTTGAATCATAACTTTCGAATATCATAAAGGAACAAACTCCAATCATCAATTTGTCAAATAACAACAAATCTGACAAACTTATTTTACAATTAAGAGGATGAGGAAGAAGAAACTCTAAGCAGTAACAAAGAGAGAAGCGTCACAATAGCGTACTACTGTAAAACATAATAAACCACTTTAAAGTTGCTCATAAACACCATGTAAATTTACCGCCACCTCTGTTTTCAGAGAAGATGTTACAACCCATACGTAAAAGTTAGAATTTGATAAGTTTGGTTTCTAGCCGGGCCAACTGGCTGGCGATACGTAGGGGAAAAGGGATTTCGTGCTTTCATTAAACGGGAGCGGGAGAATTTCCTATGCTTGGTTTAGTATAAAAGAATAGTGTATCTCTTTCTCTTTCATTCGAGGAAGTGTCACCCACTTTAATTCATCTAAAAACGCTCTCAAGTTTCTAAGAAGTTCCCTAAACGATTTACGGCTAGGATCAAAGGCAAATATAGTGGGAAGATTAGAGAAAAGATTTCGCAATCATTTCTGGATCAAACGTTCTACTGTTACATTGATTTTGAAGATTCTTTAGAAGTGAAGCTTTCCATTATAGAAGGATAAGAACCCAGAAGGTGTAACTAGTTCATCAAAAAGTTATGTAAGGCAGTCTTTCCTTCTTGGCATGGATTGATATAAGTGTTTCTTTCAGAATGATCCTCATATTGTAAAACTTCATTGTCCTAAGCTTTCCTTGGTAAAGTTGTTCATGTTCTTGTTCATTATTACCAGTAGTATTTTCTTTAGATTAAGGATATTCTCGGATGGTACCCGTAAAGCTATGAGGTGCAATCTATTCTAAATTTAGTTTTGGAAATTATGAAAAGTTAAACATGTATTGTATTTAGATAGACACCTATATTTATTGCACAATACCGAGCCCATGTTTGGCCAGGTACGAAATAGCATAACATGAGATGCTACCGAGCCCATATGTGATGGGGTACAAAATGACATGATACCAGATATTATCGAGCCCGTGTGTGGTTGGGTACGAAATGATATAACACAGGAATTTATCGAGCAAATGTGTGGCCGGGTGCAGAATGATATAACATAAGAATTATCGAGTCCATGTGTGTTCGGGGACTAGATTGTAATACCCTATATATTGATAAAGGCATAAAAGTCTTTAACTAAAGTTTAAAAAAAAAAAAAAAGATAATAGTATAATGGGCTAAGCCCACTGGAAAGAGAACTAGAAAAGGGAAAAGGGAAAAGGGGAACGCAACAAAGCTGCGGCTAAAACAAACCAGAAGCTTAAAGGGGTAAAAAAAAAAAAAAAAAAAAAAAGAGAAAATCCCCTACGAAAAGCGAGAAAAGGTTTCTAGTGTTGCGACGTGCCAAATACCGTTTCCATTCAAACAATTAACATATATTCTTTAGTCTATACTATAAGCCCAGGTAATTACATATATTTTTCTTCTTTTGAAACATTAGTAGTTTATATACGTGATTCCTTGCGAGACTAAGTAAATTTAATGGTGGGATTTGATTATGAGTTAAAAGAGGAGGTTAGGGAACTGAGAGAAATCCATAATTCTTTTCATGAATTAAACGGGTATATTATATGAACAGGCTAAAAAGTTATAGATTATGGACTAGTTGAATTACTCATAGTATGGGTAAATATAATTCGGCAAATTGATGGTCAAACATGAACCTCTGAGGATTAATATATTATTTAAATTAGTTATGAATTGGTTTGAACTAGAAAATTGACACGAGATTGATATGATGATATTATAGATTGATTGGAGTAAGTTGTATGGATTTCTCGAGGTGAAATATTTGGTAATTTGATACGAGTACTGTGAGTAGTAACCTTATCCCAATTTGTGTTTTCATAACTTACATAATTTACACATGATTTTAGTATGAACATGTTATCGGTTATTTTGAATTTGCATGTGGGACAAGTCTTTTACTCTATATGATACTGAAATAATTATTTGAGATGATTACAATTGTTATGAATACTCTCATTGTTACTAGATAAGTTTTATCGTTACTTGAGATATGATTACTGTTACCGAATAAAATTACATGATTTGATATGAAGTAAAATGTGTTGTACTGTTTTAAAAGTATTTTCATATGAGTATTAACGGATTATAAAGACAAGTATAAATGGGAGGAGACTTTGAAGGATCTCGTAGCTAACGGTGGGTTCGTTAGACCTGGTGCACCTTATATTTACATATTATCGATTATAGTTATAGTCCTAGCTAGTGGCAAGGTAGAACTATCATACATTTACAGTTTTCCCTCTAGTAGGGACCTGCAGTTATAGACTCCTTTTACGAAGGGGTCTACATAGTGATACATATTACATGATCCTTTTCTGAAAACCTCCTAAATATAAAGATTTGCTATGACATAGTATTTACCGAGTTTATTACAGAATTGTTAAATTGATTTTGTTACAGGAAACAGATGATGAGACTAATTATTATTACTATTTTTAAAAAGGCATTTTATTTTTATGATAGTTCTGCTTATTATTATACAAGTATTTTTTTTCTAACTTGTCCCCAATGAAAAACGGTTATAGTTAAGTGTTATTACTCGTTGAGTTAGTTCCCCGCTATTTTTTTTACAGAGAAAGTAGTTGACTCAGGTGAAGATTTTGTTGATTAGAGCGCACAAGTTGATAGTTCTTGGTGAGTCCCGCACCCGTTTACGTGGGCGGAGATTTTATTTATTCGCTATAGTCTTTTCTTTTGAACTCTTAGAGTGCTCCATCATTATCTTATTAGTGTCGTGAGTATTCATTTGTTAAAATGGACTAGTTACTAGTATAACACTTTCTTTCCATATTTTTTAGAGTTGGCTTTGGTTTTATTATGTTGAAGATATTGGTAATATTGGTGAAATCCCGTTTGTAATTAGTTGATGAAGATTGTGACTGATTTAGGTGAATATTGGTTGGTTGTTATTTGCTTATGAGACAGGAATATTTTGGATACTTCAAAAATAGGGGAAACTCTATCCGTTTTTCTGTAAAATACTGATAAGGCTTACTTGGGAGAACTTGCTCCTAAGCACTGGTCACGATCCTAAATTGGGTCATGATAAAGTTGGTATCAGAGCTTAGGCTTTAAGTCTCGAGTCATGGAGAAATGCTTAGTAGAATCCGGTCCATAAGTATGTAGGCACCCATACTTATGATCTTGAGGCTACTGAACATCTAGGAATATTTTTCTTATTTCATTATTTGATCGTGCGTTTGATATAACTTGAGATTGATTTTAGAGTATTTCTTTCGCAGATAGCTAGGACACGCACTCCCTCATCTGGTGGATGTGGTGCTAGACGTGGTACTACCCGAGGTGGCGGTCAAATTGGGGCTCATCAGACTATAAGACATGCCGGTCCTCAACCTGAAGTTGTGAAGATAGGTCAACCCCAAGCTATTATACCAGATCATGTGCAAGAACAAGGAGTTCGGGACTCTCCACCATTAGTGCCAACTGTTGAACCTATTGTTACCGTACCTGTTAACATAGTGGCAAGGTTATTGAATGTGTTAGAGGTATTAGTGCCTACTCAGGATGAAAGTTCATCTCCTCAGGCTACTTTACAAATACAAGCACCTACACAGACTCAGACTTTCGGGAATAAGGAGGTATCCCTGCAAGAGTTCCTAAAATTGAAATCCCTAAAATTCACAGGTTATGATAATTCAGCAGATCCTTAAAGTTTCTTGGATGGGACACTCAAAGTATTACGTGTTCTAGAATGTTCTAGTGAGAGAGCCATAGAGCTCGCAGCATACAAACTAGAGGATATGGCTAATACATAGTATGAAACTGTATTTCTAGGAAGGCCAGCAGGAGCAGCACCACTGACATGGGACGAGTTGAGTAAGTTGTTCATGGATCATTTTCTTCCAGAAAGCCTGAGGCAAAAATATGCTAGAGACTTTGAGATATTGGTTCAGACTCCAGATATGGATGTGTCAACATATAATACCAAGTTTTGTAATCTGGCTAGATATGCTCCTTACGTAGTGCATACCTAAGAAGCTCGAGTTCAAAGATTTGTTAATGGGTTGGTTGGTCGTCTATACACTGTAGTAGCCCCACAGATGAAGACTTTGTCCTACTCTAATGCAGTTGATCTCACTAGAAAGATTGAAAATGAGGGACGTGATGAGCGTGCAACTAGTGATATATGTGAGAAGGCAAAGATATGAGGATCTTTTAGTGAAAATTGCAAAGTAGGAAATCAGGGACATCAGCAAGAGAGTTCTCATACAGGGACACATTTTTCTTCACAGTCCGCATACAGACCACATTATAGATAGGGTACTAGGGGACCATCATCATCATCTAGACATCGTAATTCTAGGTAGATATATTCCACTACTCCAGTCTGCCAGACATGTGGTAGATCATATTTAGGCCAGTATCGTGTTCTGACTGGAGAGTGCTTCGATGTGGGCATGTGTCCAGTTGGGACATCACTTGAGGGATTGCCCTCAGTCTTCGAGGAATTTCAACCAGGCTTCTATTAAGTCAGGTTAACCTACTCAGACTACTCATAATACTTCAGGTGCTGCAGGTACAAGAAATAGAGGTTGAGGTGATGGAGCTCGTGCTACTGTGAATCAAGGACAAGGCAATGCTGCTAGAGGTCAGATGAGAGTTTTTGCATTTACTAGACATGATTCTCAAGCCTCGAATATTGTGGTTACAGGTATTCTTTCTATCTGTTCATTTGATGCACTTGCATTGATATATCAGGGATCTACTCACTCCTATGTGTCCTCGTACTTTGGTTTGAGGTTTGGTAGATATCCTGAGCTATTGAATGATCATTTTCTAGTAGCTACTCCTATTGGAGAGTCTCTATTAGTTGAATAGGTGTATCGTGCTTGTTAGATTCGGGTTGAGGGTAGAGATATACTAGCTGACCTTATTATAATTGGTATGATTGACTTTGACATGCTAATGGGAATGTATTGGTTATCTTCTTGATATTTTATCATCGATTTCCATGCAAAGATAGTTAAGTTTGAGATACCAAATGAACCCAACTTTGTTATAGAAGGGGGTTAGGTTCTAGAGATTTGCAAAGTTGTATCTATTATGAAGGATCAATGACTTTTAAAGAAAGTTTGCTTGGGTCTCTTAGCTATTGTAAATGACGCAAGAAAGTAAACAATTATTATAGAAAATGTACCAGTAGCGAGAGAATTTTCTGATGTATTTCCTGAGGATTTACCAGGATTGCCTCCAATACGAGAAATAGATTTTGGCATTGATTTGCCACCTGACACACAACCCATATTAACACCCTCATATTGGATGACACTAGCAGAGTTGAGGTAGCTAAAGCAACAGTTGCAAGATTTGTTAGATAAGGGTTTTATCAGACCTAGTATATCACCATGGGGTGTACCAATTTCGGCCTTATCTCGACTCATTTGTTATTGTATTCATTGATAATATTTTGGTATACTCACGTAGTCAAGAGGAGCACGCTGAGCATTTGAGAGTTGTATTGTAGCGGTTGAGGGGGAGAAGCTTTATGCAAAGTTCTCCAAATGTGAGTTTTAGCTCAGTTCAGTGGCCTTTTTGGGGCACCTGGTGTCTAGTGAGGGTATTCAGGTTAACCTGAAAAAGATAAAGGCAGTTCAGAGTTGGGCCAAACCGTCCTCAGCCATAGAGATTCGCAACTTTCTTGGTTTGGCGGGTTATTATTGTCGGCTCGTTCAGGAATTTTCATCTATAGCATCACCCTTGACCAAATTGACTCAAAAGGGTGCTCCTTTCAGGTGGTCGGATGAGTGTGAGGCAAGCTTTCAAAAGCTTAAGACTGCCTTGACCACAACTCCAGTGTTAGTTTTGCCATCAACTTCAGGTTCTTATACAGTATATTGCAATGCTTTTAGAGTTAGCATCGGTTGTGTGTTGATGCAGGAGGGTAGAGTGATTGCTTATGCTTCTCGTCAATTGAAGCTCCATGAGAAGAACTACCCTGTTCTGATCTGGAGTTGACTGCCATTGTTCACGCGTTGAAGATTTGGAGGCATTATCTCTATGGTGTGCTTGTGAGGTATTTACTGATCATCGTAGCCTCCAGCACTTGTTCAAGCAGAAGGATCTCAATTTGAGGCAATAGAGATGGTTAGAGCTGCTAAAGGACTATGATATTACTATTTTGTACCATCCGGGAAAGGCCAATGTAGTGGCCGATGCCTTGAGTAGGAAGGCGGTGAGTATGGACAGTTTGGCATTTATTCTTGTTGGTGAGAGGCCTCTTGCAGTTGATGTTCAGGCCTTGGCCAATCGGTTTGTGAGGTTAGATATTTTGGAGCCCAGTCAGATCTTAGCTTGTGTGGTTTCTCGGTCTTCCTTGCTTGATCGTATCAGTGAGCACCAATATGATGATCCTCAAGGACTTAGTTCAGCACGATGATGCCAGGGATGTGACTATTGGTGATGATGGGGTATTAAGGATGCAGGGCCGAATATGTGTACCCAATGTAGATGGGCTTCGGGAGTTGATTCTGGAGGAGGCCCATAGCTCGCGGTATTCCATCCATCCGGGTGCCGCAAAGATGTACCAGGATTTGAGACAACACTATTGGTGAAGGAGAATAAAGAAAGATATAGCGGAATTTGTAGCTCGGTGTCTCAATTGTCAGCAGGTAAAATATGAGCATCAAAGACCGGGTGGCTTGCTTCAGCAGATGGATATTTCAGAGTGGAAGTGGGAGCTGATCACCATGGATTTTGTAGTTTGACTCTCACGGACTTTGAGAAAGTTTGATGCTATTTGGGTGATTGTGGATCGGCTAACCAAGTCCGCACACTTCATTCATGTGTGTTCCACTTATTTTTCGGAGCGGTAACTGAGGTTTATATCCGAGAAATTGTTCACCTACACGGTGTCCTAGTTTTCATCATTTCAGATAGAGTTCCTTGGTAAAGTTGTTGATGTTCTTGTTCATTATTACCAGTAGTATTTTCTTTAGGTTAAGGATGTTCTCGGATGGCACCGTAAGCCTATAAGGTGCAATCTATTGTAAGTTTAATTTTGAAAGTTTGGGAAGTTCAACTTGTGTTACATTTAGACAGACACATGTATTTATTGTGCATTACCGATCCCATGTGTGGCCGAGTACAAAATAATGTAATATGAGATGCTACCGAGCCCATGTGTGGCCAGGTATGAAGCGACTTGATATCAAATATTATCGATCCCATGTGTCACCTGCTACGAAATGATATAACATAGGAATTTACTGAGCCCATATGTGATCGGGTACGGAACAATATAACATAAGAATTATTGATTCCATATGTGTCCAGGTATGAGATAACAAGTTATATGGTGTTACCGAGACCTCCCAAGACCGGGTACGATAATATGCCCGAAAGAGTGGTTGAACAACATTAGTTTATTTAGAGTGTATAACCCCGTAAAGATTGACTTATTGATCTCTTGTTTATGAGTCATGCTCATTATAAGAAAAAGTATGCCCCCGGTGGTGTTTCTTTGGCGGACCGGTTGGTATTGGGTGTTCATAATATTTACATTATGTCTATGGTTTATATATTGTGTTATGAGCTTTACATACTTAGCACATCTTCCGTACTGATGCTATTTCTTTTGGGCGATGTGTTCATGCCCACAGGTGCAGATAGGTCCGGTGAAGTTCCTCCCTAGTAGGGTGCATTTTCAGTGATCGGTTGTTGCACTCTACTCCTTCAGAGTAGTTGTATAGAAGTTAATAGGTACTTGTACTTCTAGTTTTTGGGTATGGTGGGATGTTGTCCCGACTAAGTCATATAATATTGCACTCTTAGAGGCTTGTAGACTGAAGTCTGGTGTGTATGTACATGTGGGTTATGGCGCTTTCTACAGCGGTATAGGTTCTCCTATGTATAAATGAAAATGTTGAAAGTTTCTACTATGACCAGTTATGTAACTCACTTTAAGCTATTAACAATCATACTTGGAGGCCGTTAACCCAAATTTCATGATAAAAGATGTAAGTATGGACATCGGTTCGCACGGGCCTTCGGGCATCGTGTGTCTGTCGCACCTCTCCAGGTTGATGTGTGATAGAAGAAGGAGAAGAAGAAGGAGGAGGAGGGCTAAAGTTCTTTGTACTTTAGATACTAGTTAAACTTTTTCTTAAAAGCAAGTACAAATCAAATGGAGGCGACAAAATAGGGTACATGGTGAATTTTTATTAAACTTGAAAACAAAGTGTAAAGATAGTTTAACATTGCTCTTGAAATATTTTGCAACTTGCATTCGACAATATACTGAATTTGGGAGTGCAAATCTATACTATATTACAAGTACGAATTCCTTTAGCGAAATATCGTTCATCTTTTTTATCTTTTAAAAGCAGGTCTCATATTGAACAAAATGTAATTCAATTATTCTTCCAATATATAAAATTTTATAATTAACTAAAAATTATTTATTAAATCTCTCTTTATCTGAAATACGTAGGAATTCTAATATTAGGATTTTATGTCAAATAAAACTTCCTAATAGTAAGCCATAGAGATCAAACACATGACTTATTTTAATAATTTATATGAGATGAAATATATTGATAAATTGTAGGATACGTGATCATTTACAGGATCTCAGATTATTATCCAATACTAGCATTTTAAAGATAAAATACCCCTAATTTATTATCCAAATAATTCAAGTAATGAATCGATTGATCAATCTGATAATTAGTCGTGATAAATGTATTCAAGTAATTATTTGTTTAATATTATCCATTTAAAAGTTACTTCATTTACCAGCTTATGTTATTTATCTTGATTGTGAATGCAATTTTATTTGTAATGTTCTTCTTCAAAGGTTTTTTTTATATATATAACTTGAGAAATTAACTAATTAGCAAAAGAATGCAATTCAGGGTTTTTAATAACTTAGAGAAATTAACTAATTAACTTACATTTTTATTTTATAACACAAACATAATTTTTAATATAATACTTATGCGATCTTTTGCAAAAAATATTACTCAGTACTTGTTAAAATGAGACACACGCACAACACACATAATCTAAGACTAGTTCTTTTAATAATCGAAGCATTTTATGGTTAAAAGATATATAGGCCGTACAAGGGTATTCCTTTTTGAAGGAAAGTTTTGGCTTGTGGTTCCACATCTTGTTGACGATGAGCAAGTTGTTGAAGTCATTAGACAACATCAGTGGGTGTAAACGTGTGCACTCATTTATCAAACTTGGATTTATTAAAAGAAGAAATTTGGCCTGCAAGAAGATAAATTTTGTTAAAAGTCTGTGACTTGAGAGTTACAATAACGTCTAACATGCATTTGATATTTATACCAAATTAAATAATTTAATTATATTACTCAAAAATGAAACTAGAAATACATACCATTCAACTATGACTAAGGAGTAAATATACGTATAAAAGAAGCTTTTCTTGTATTAATTAATTGATGTAAACACTTAGGTACAAATATTTTTTACTATATCGACATGCACATTGGCTTAAAATGAAACAAATGATTACTAGTTTTTGGCACCTGTGGTGTTGGTTCAATTTTCACTATCCTTCCTTTGATTTTCCATGTGACAGAAGAAAGGATAGTTCGGTGTGCTAAATTTTTGTTATGCGTAATTTGGGAAAGGATCGGGTTGTACGCAGTTTTATTTGGTATTTTTGTAAAAAAATATTTTCATTGTTCGAACTCGTGACCTTCTCGACACATGGGAGAAGAAAGATTTAATTAAAAAAAATGCTTAGGGACAAGTCAGCTTATCATATACAAAAGCTGGTGAAGCGTAGCCATAAGCCATGTTTAAAAGAGGGGTTGACTAATCTTTCTCTTTTGGCCTTAAGTCGCTTTCAGGGTTATTGTCCCCTTTATCTATTCAGATACGTAGCTTTTTACACTTTCTTTTATCTTTTTTATTTATTTCTCCCACTTCAGCATAACCACTGATGAAAAGGGATAGATTCGACATGTTTGGTCCTTTTCAACTTTTGATTAGATGATCTCTGCTTCTCTTTATGTCCTAGAAATTAGCATTGAGTTATTAACCAGATATTTCCGTCCTGAATTTAAAGTTTATCGGTTTAACGATAGTGGTTTTTAAAATTTAACCGTTATATTTTTAAAATTATGAGTTCGGACCTACCCGTTATTACAAATTTAGAGTATTTTTACATATAAATTAATGTGTCGCGTCGAAAGTACACGGACTCGATGATGGAACCCTACATCCGCCCTGAATATTTCATCAAGAGACTAAAAATAGGGATCAACAAGATGCTAATTAAAACCTGAGTACTTGATTGTAGAGGTTTTCTTAATAAAGATTCTTCCCAGCCTTCCAAAAGGAAACTACCTAGCTATTACATTTTCGTTAAATAAACCTACTTCATTCATATCTATTGGCAAAATGCGAGAGCAAAACACAGTGACTATAGCAATTAGAAGAAACATTCCGACTTGTAAGCGAATGTTCCTCCATGATAACTTGATCGCAACAAAGAAGATGAACCATCAAAACCATACTGGATTATGCCTAGAAAATTCTGAGGACCAAAGACTGTAATCGCCATGAGACAACTTAGAACAAAGCCCAGAGCCAATGTGGTTGCGACCTATAACTGTTGGTGATAAGCCCTGAACCTGAATGTTACAATTAGAAACTAGGCCACAATCACAATTCTGTGGATATATGTCCCTGTTGCCTTGAAACTGGGCATACTGAACTCCAACTTGTGACACTTCTGGTCTCGAGCCACCACCACCAAACATTGATCTTGGGTTCTGGTAATGGCAATTTAAATTGAATGACCCCGAGTTAAGACTAACGCGGGGTTTTTTCTTTGTCCTCCCGAGGGCCATTTCACACGTTAAATGGTGTCCGTCGACCCACTTGATAGGTTCATAAATTGCTGTTTTAGCCCCTTCTAGTGTTCTGTACACAAAAATAGCGTAACCTCTTGATTTTCCTGTTTCTTTATCGAAACCAAAAGGACCCTTTTCTACTACACCATAAGAGGAAAAATATTCCAACAATCTACCTGGTAACATGTCATGTGGTACATTAGCCACATAAACTGTACTTAAAGACTCATCCTCTCTGTCTCTGGCTCCTGAATTAGCAACCTTTGTGATTGTCGTCTTTCCATTAATCCTCTTATATGGCTCTTTGAGTGCCATTAGTGCACTCTGAAGGTGTTGGTTTATGTTTAGTCAACAATGACATGCCAATTGGAAGAGTTGGTGGAAAGAGTTGGTGTGGATGCTAGGAGGAAGCTTCCTACTTTGATGTCACTCATGACATCAAGAGGAGGTAGTTTGATGTCACCAATGACATCAAGAGGAGGTCTTTACCTCTATAAATAGATGCACTCCTTCATTTGTAGAAATCATCCCAAAAATAATACAACACATTGTAGTGAGTAGAGAGTTAAGAGAGAAATTCTCTTAAATGTAATTGGGAACTCTCCCCTTCCTTTGTTAGTATTAAAAAGGCAACTGTTCTCTGGTGGACGTAGGATTATTTTGATCCGAACCACGTTAAATCTTGTGTTCTTTCTTTTACGTTTCCGCTAACAATTGGTATCAGAGCGACAGGATTCTTTAACGATCCAAAGAGGAAGAACAAGCAAAGACGAGTTCCATGAAGTTTGAAATTGATAGATTCAGTGGACGCAACAACTTCAATATCTGGAAGATCCAGATGATGGCGTTACTGCGGAGGGAAGGTTCAATCCATGCTATTGATGGAAAGTATCCTAAGGATATATCAGCTCCCGATAAGAAGAAGATTGAAGGGGATGCATTGAGTGCAATCCAACTATCCCTTGCACCTAACGTGCTTTGTGAAGTGAGTACGGGTACCGAAGAGACGGCCAAACAATTATGGGAAAAGCTAGAAGGGTTATTCCAAGACCGATCAGTGACAACAAGGATGTTGTTACAACGGCGTCTTCATACATTTAAGATGGGGTCAGGTACTTTGTTACAAGATCATTTAGATGCGTTCAATAAACTTGTCATGGACTTACAGATTGCAGGAATTAAAAAGGAGGAGGAGACGTTTGCATGTGCTTTGCTATTTTCATTGACTTCAGGATATCGTGATATTGAGAATTCAATGATGTATAGCAAGGAGCCTATCAAGCTTGAGCAAGTGCGGCAGGCACTTAACTCTAGTGATGTGCAGAGGCACATTGAAGGAGATAGAGATGACCAGGCAAGTGGGCTCTTTGTGAGAGGCCGGACTAGCCAACATGGAAAGAGCAAATCAAAGCACAAATCAAAGTCTCGTGTGAACAAGAAGAATACAGAGTGTTGGGTTGTGGCAAGAAGGGGCACTTTGAACGAGACTGCCCAATGTCAAAGTCCAAGGAAAAGGCGAGTGCATCCACAGTTGAACAGGTACATGATTTTGATAATGATTATGTACTAACAACATCGTGTAATAATAATAGTAGTTATGAAAACAAATGGGTGTTAGACTCTGCTTGTACTCTGCATATGACGTTCCGAAAAGACTAGTTTAGCAGCTACGAGAAAAGTGGAGGAACCGTAGTAATGGGCAATAATGCAACTTGTGCAATAGTTGGCATTGGCTCAGTTCGGGTTCGCTGCCATGATGGAATCGTGAGGACTATTACACAAGTCCGTCATGTTCCTGATCTGAAGAAGAATTTGATCTCCTTGGGTACTCTGGATGAACAAGGCTACAGGTACATGAGCGAAGCAGGAACTATGAAGGTGACTAAAGGTTCTTTAGTCATGCTGAAAGGAAAGTTGGAGAACGGCCTTTACACATTGGCCGGAAGCACCATTGTTGGCTCTGCAAATGCATCTGCAGTGCAGTTATCTAATGATGACAAGGCAAGACTATGGCACATGAGACTGGGTCATATGAGCGCACGTGGACTGGAGATATTGAGCAATCGTAAACTTTTGGAAGGTGAGAAGATCAGCACGCTTGACTTCTGTGAGCACTGCGTTCTAGGGAAGCAGAAGAAGGTCAGCTTCAGCACTGGTAAACACAAGACAAGAGGAGTATTAGACTACATCCATTCAGATTTATGGGGTCCTTCTAAATTTCCATCGAAGGGCGGAAAGAGGTATCTTCTCATTTTTATTGATGATTTCTCACGAAAGGTTTGGGTGTATTTTTTGAAGGCAAAAAGTGATGCTTTTGAAGCATTTAAAGAGTGGAAGATTTTGGTTGAAAATCAAATGGAGCGGAAAATCAAGTATCTTCGCATAGACAATGGCTTGGAGTTTTGCAATGAAGAGTTTAATGAATTCTGCAAGGTTCATGGGATCTCAAGACATAGGACTGTCAGGCATACCCCACAACAGAATGGAGTTTCCGAGAGAATGAACAGAACTTTTCTTGAAAAGGCTCATTGTATGCTCCTACAAGCCAAAATGTCCAAAGTATTTTGGGCTGAAGCAGTTCACACTGCTGCTCATATTGTCAATCGATCTCCAGCATCGACAATTGACTTTAAGACTCCGAATAAGGTATGGTCAGGTGAACCCTCTAACTATTCATACTTACGAGTATTTGGGTGTCCAGCTTATTATCACGTTAATGAAGGAAAGCTTGAACAAAGGGCTAAGAAGGCCATATTAGTAGGGTATGTGGATGGAGTAAAAAGGTACAAACTTTGGTGTTTGTCTTTACTCAAATTTATAGTTAGTAGAGATGTCACCTTTGATGAATCCTCTATACTTGATCCCCGTAAAGTTTCCGTGGAGTTTTCAGGAAACAAGAACGACGAGCAGGTGGAGCTTTCGGTGGAGCTTGCCAAGGAAAAGGATCAAGAAACTCAGGTTAAAGATGAGTCAGAAGATGTAGGCCTTGAAGAACTTGTTGTCAATGAACCATACACAATTGCGAAGGGGAGGGAGAAGAGGCAAACACGAGAACCGGAATGCCTTATAGATCAAGCAAACTTAATTGCATATGCGTTTGTAGCTGCACAAGAAGAGATTAAGGATTTGGAGCCCTCCTCGTATATTGAAGAAACTTCTTGCAAGGATGCTGTACAATGGCGGTTACATGATTGAAGAGATGGAGTCTCTTCACAAGAATCAGACATGGGTCTTAGTGAAAAGACAAAAGGGGAAGAGGACAATTGGATGCAAGTGGGTCTACCGAAATAAAGAGGGAATTCCTGAAGTGGAAGATGCTAGGTTCAAGGCGAGATTGGTTGCAAAAGGATTCAGTCAGAAGAAGGGAATTGACTACAATGAGATTTTCTCTCCAGTCATGAAGCATAGCTCAATTCGCGTGCTACTAGCATTGGTTGCCCAATTTGACTTGGAGCTTCAACAGCTTGATGTCAAAACTGCTTTCTTACACGGTGATCTAGAAGAGACAATCTATATGGATCAGCCTGAAGGTTTCCTAGCTGAGGGAAAAGAAGATCATGTATGCCAACTAAAGAAGTCTTTGTATGGTTTGAAGCAATCCCCTAGACAGTGGTACAAGAGGTTTGATGCATTCATGACTACACATGAATTCTCAAGGAGTGCATTTGATAGTTGTGTGTATCACAAGAAGATGTCTGGTAACTCAATGATTTATTTACTGTTGTATGTTGATGATATGCTTATTGCTGCTAACAACATTACAGAGATAAATGCTTTGAAGAAACTATTGAGTAAGGAATTTGACATGAAGGATTTAGGAGCTGCAAAGAAAATCCTTGGTATGGAGATTTCAAGAGAAGACGGTGTTATACATCCTTCTCAGAAGAGGTATATTGAAAGGATTCTTGAGAGATTCAATATGCATACGTGCAAGCCTGTAAGTACACCATTAGCTTCTCATTTTAAACTTTCAGAGTTACAAATGCCTCAGTCCGAGGATGAGGTGGAGCATATGCCAAAGATTCCTTATGCCAGTGCAGTTGGTAGCATTATGTATGCTATGGTATACACACGTACAGATATTGCTCAATCTGTAAGTATGGTAAGTAGATACATGTCCATCCCAGGAAAGAGGCATTGGGAAGCTGTCAAGTGGATATTGAGATATCTCAAAGGAGCTTCTGGTGTTGGTCTGACCTTTCGAAAAAGTGGTGGAGGTATTTCAATTCTTGGTTATGTAGATTCTGACTATGCAAGAGATCTTGACAGAAGAAGGTCCACAACTGGATACATTTTTACCCTCGTTGGCAGTGCCGTTAGTTGGAAGTCGACTCTGCAGTCGATTGCCGCTTTGTCTACGACAGAAGCAGAATACATGGTAGCAGTGGAGGCGGTGAAGGAAGCTATCTGGTTGAAAGGTTTAGTAGCGGAATTGAGTTTGGTTCAGCTCGAATCAACTCTTAGATGTGATAGTCAGAGTGCTATTCATCTAATGAAAAATCAGAGATTTCATGAGCGAACTAAACACATTGATGTCAGATTTTCATTTTATTCGAGATATTGTTGAAGAGGGAACTATCAAGGTCGTGAAGGTTATCACAGACGATAATGCTGCAGATATGTTGACCAAGATAGTCTCACTTGCTAAGTTTGCACACTGCAAGGACTTGGCGGGGGTGTGCATCAACTGATGCAACTCCGAAGAGAACATTTGTTAGGTGGAGGTGGTATGTTCAACAATGGTTTGATTCTTCTTGTTTCTTACAACGGGGTTGCCTAGTAAGCTTAGAAGTTTTGGCCAGAGTTGTTCACACGCACGCTCGAAACGCAAACCAATGTGGAGATTGAAGGTGTTGGTTTATGTTTAGTCAACAATGGCATGCCAATTGGAAGATTTGGTGGAAAGAGTTGGTGTGGATGCTAGGAGGAAGCTTCCTCCTTTGATGTCACCCATGACATCAAGAGGAGGTAGTTTGATGTCACCAATGACATCAAGAGGAGGTCTTTACCTCTATAAATAGATGCACTCCATTTGTAGAAATCATCCCAAAAATAATACCACACATTGTAGTGAGTAGAGAGTTAAGAGAGAAATTCTCTTAAATATAATTGGGAACTCTCCCCTTCCTTTGTTAATATTAAAAAGGCAACTGTTCTCTGATGGACGTAAGATTATTTTGATCCGAACCACGTTAAATCTTGTGTTCTTTCTTTTACGTTTCCGCTAACACACTCTTTACATGCTTGAAAATGACAAAGTCATACTCTTTGCTTACACCAGATTTATCCAAAATGACAACAGCTTCTTCGACTTCGCCATAGTTTTAGAAAGTACATTTTCTAGGACCCCAGGAAGAAAAACTGAGATGCCTTCAGCAATTTTGTTGAGTTGGTCATTAGTAAGAGGCTGATTCATATATTGTAGGCTCATTTCTTGCTCATTTTTCTTGTTCAAACGAACATTTAACCATAACTCTATTGCATTTAGGAAATGCAAACATCTAAGGAAGACCATTCTTAACAGATCTTTGAGTTTTGAAGTAAAAACAAATCCAAGATTTTGACTCATCCTTCAAAGTCAAAAGGAAGTAAATTAACGAGCTAATGAAAAGAGACAGATATTTGCTTCTTGTTTTCTCATTTGCTTGACCAAGGTTTATAAAGAAAGGAACCAAAGGCAATGTGTGTCTGATGTTGATGGGGATATTAAATGCCAATTGCAGGGCTCTTTCCATTTTAAAGAGATGTTCTGTTTCTGAAACTATCCGACCTATTCTGAGTATCTGCATGAACCAAAATTTGGTAACAAAATTGAAAACTTACAGCAGTACTAGGCAGTCAACGTTGCAGCATTAAGTCATGTACTAGAAATTATAATACGAGCTCGGTTTATAGGGTTGCTAAAGTATGCGTCGTCAAATACTAAAAAGATTATCCAGTTTAGCATACCAAAGAAAACTTTTAAACTTTGATCATGCATTAAAACAACAACAATAAGTACGTCTCAATCCCCATCAAATTGGGTCAATCATGTGAATTATCGCTTGAGTATGTCGCTCCATCTAAGCTTTTCTCAAATAAATACTAGTCAATTTTTTTTTTTTTTAAAAAGTAGAAGCTTACTATATTTTTTTACTGGCATATAAATCTGATAGAGCTAGAAAACTCTGCTCCTGATTAAGGAGAAGGGTTGCAATAGGGTGATAACGAGGGTAAACTAGTGTTATGTGATAAATTCTCACAGTACATTGATCAAGCAATAATTGATATAAATATTTAGAGCTTATATATTGTTTTTTGGATTTCATCACATGGTTTTGATGTCCATGCATCTGAGCAAATTCGATATTTAGAATTCACCCTTATGCTGTAATGCATAACAAGGTACTTAATTATATTAACTCTACATCCTAAGTATGCAGTAACTAACTACTTAATTAATCACAAATCGGATGTCTCCACTAAATTAAGGAATCTCTTTAATAATACATTATTTTTGTCCTTTTCGATGTAGAGATAGACATGGGGGTGTTTTCATTCATTTATGGGCTTTGAGAAGGGCCAATTTTACTTGTCTTGTTGGAACCATCAACAGCTCAATGTAGCCCCCGCTCTTCATTATCTTTGACACAACTTCCAGAAAAAATTTGCAACTTAAATATAATTCATAAAACGTAGTATTTTGTATGACGGTGTTTTGTAGTAAAACGAAGTCCAAGATTTTGATTCATTTTCTCTTGGAAAAATTAATAGTTTCTCAAAAGGAAATGTTCATTATTTTGATTTGAAAAAACTTTTTTTTTAATGAAATATTATTTTTATATTTAATAAATTATTTTATATGTAATAGAGCCAAACTAACCTTTAACTAGTTGTTGGAGTAGTTCCTATATATACAAGATATTTTGGAGACTTGTTGGAGATTTGTTGGTATAACTTTCTGAATCATCTTCTTCTTTCTGTATGTTGGATTTCTTTCTTGAATATTCTGCTAGTTTTGTTCCCAGTTTAATAAGTGAAAGAGCTTGTTGAATCGTGAGAGATACGTCTAATTTTATTCATTATTGTGTGAGCGAAATATTCTTAAGGACAGTGTCCTGAACATGCATTAAACTAACTCTTATTCTCCATGACCAATTTTCCAACATTTTCAACTTCAAAGTTTCAGAAGTGTAAAGGAACTAATGAAGAGAGACAGAAATGCCTTTTTATTGTCTTGTTGCACTACCAAGGTTTATAAAGTGAGGAACCAAAGGCGCGCAATTTTGTGTTTCTGAAAACATCTGAGCTATTCTGCATGCCTGCAACAACCAAATTTGGTAACAAAATTGAAAACTTACAGCAGTAGGCTGGTAGGCCTAGGAAGTCAACATTGCAGAATTTGTCATATATTAGAAAAAGCAAACGCTTTACATATGATAAAAAAGCAAATGAAAAATGATTAGTTTATAGAGTTGCTAAGCGGCCATATGCATTGTCAAGTCCTAAAAAGATTATCCAGTTGAACATTCCAAGGAGAGCTTAGTTTTAATCAAGCAGTATTTGATACTGTAACTGTAATATATCTCTAGAGCTTTATATTCTCATCACATGGTTTTGATGTTCATTCGTATTTCGACTAGTTCATGTTTCCGTATTGTGCCAAATTGCAACTGAGGATCCAGAATTTAGAGGTTAGTGAGTCTGGAGCTTAAGTGTGGTTCTAAAATGTATATCTAATTCAATCTATACTTGTTATTTGCACTTATATAAAGTTCGATTCTGCTACTTTGGATTCTATCAGAACTCTCGAACCCTCATTTGGAACCGCCAATATGCCCAACCAAGTTAATATTAAATCATCTAGACATCTGATGGCTGCAATAAATAGAGTAATCTCTTTAATTTGTTCAGCGTCTCTATTATCATTTTGGGATGTAGAGGTTGAAACAAGGGAGGTTTCATGAATTTAATGGCTCAGTGGGTTGCAGAAAAGGCAAGATGAGAGAGCATTACAGAGGAAAGCAGAAAAGAGGCTGACTAAAACGGAAAAAGGGCCAAAAATATTCCTATCGTTTGACTTTTACGCTCCGTCCACTTATTGGTCCAAAAATACACACAATGCTATTTCTAGGGCTAAAAATACCCCTACGACTAACAGCAAAATTTATGGACCCCACTTTCAATGTGTTGGCATCATTGTTTAACCAAAAAATAGTTTTTGTGGTCAAAGTGATATTCGGCATATTTTTAGGCATCTTGCCTCGCATTTTACACATGTCTCATAGATTTCGGATGTGTAATGTAATGAATTATGCTAATTTGTGGTATTTTTATGTGTAGGAATCATCCGGAGGCAATTTGAAACGAAGGTGCGCGAATTGAAATGAAAAGGGGAAGAAAAAGGAAAAAGCCACAGTGTAGCGCCACAGGCAGCATGGGGCGCACAAAATAGAATCTCCAAGAAGGCCAGCACCAGGGCTAGCGCCCCACACTACCCCGAGTGCTAGTGACATGAATATGTCCTAGTTCACCCGGGACTCGGTTATTTCGACTCCAAGACGCCCCCGACTCGTATAAAAGCAAACCTAAACCTATTTTGGCGGGGGAGTCACAACTTTGAGGGAGAAACAAAAGTACGAAACATTCGGGAGCACGAAATTCATCAATTCTTCCATTCTTCTTCTAGTATTCATAGCTTTTATGTTTGAAAACTCTATTTTGATGATTGTTATGAACATGAGTGGCTAAGAACCTCATTATTCTGGAGTTATGGGTCGTTTTTGACTATTGTAAATTGAAGGTTGATTGTTTTGCTTGATTTTATCATATTAATTTGTTTATTCAATCTTGCACTTAATTATTCAATTGCGCAGCTAACAATAGAGTAGTATCTACGAATTTATAGTTGAACTCGAAGTGGGAACTATAAATTGCATATAGGATTATATAGAGTAAGTTCTTGAATTCGGGCATCGGAGAATAGAGTTGTGATTAGAATAAACATATTCTAGTTGCCTTACTTGGTTATTTTTGCGGGAAATATACATGCATTCTTGTCAAGTTTGATTCTATAGACATATAGTCTTAGGTTGGCTTGAATAGGCGAGCGAAGCGTCGAAAGAACTTTACGAGCATAATAAACCCTGCTAAATCAACAAATTAGATAAGTCAAGTGATTACATCAACCCGAAAAATGCAATAAGAGAGACATTAATCCCATAACCCTGGAATATTTCCATCTCATTTATTCTCCCTAAGTGATTGTTGCTCTATTTGCGATCTTATTTTCTTGCTTGCTTATTAGTTTAGTTCGTAGTAATTTAATTATAGAAAATCAAAACCATCTTCTTCACACTCACTTGAGCATCAAATAGATAAATAGCTTAGATTGAAAAATAGTTGATCATAAATTCTCGTGGGAACGATACTTTCTTATTACTTTATTACTTGTCTACCGCGTAGACTTGCAAGTGCATTTGGATCCAACAAGTTTTTGGCGTTGTTGTCGAGGATTAGTTATTTATCCAAAATAAGCTCTTATTTGTTTTTGTTCAAATGTTAATTTGTTTGACTGGTTTTGACTCTATATGTGTTCACTTGAATTCTAAGAAGAAGCAACAGTCTGAACAACCTTCCTCCTCCTGATCCTAAACCTGAAAGACTCTTCCACGGGTTAAGGAGGGAGGCGAAAGAAAGAGCAAGAATTGTAGAGTTGCATATTGTAATCCAAGCACAGCCAATCGAGATGGTAGAAAATAAAGAAAGACTGGTGATTGAGGCCACAAGGCCTAGTCTCGCAAACATGACTCATGATATCGTGAAGTCTGATATAACTAGGCACTTTGAGATAAAACAGTACATGGTGTAGCCGATTCAATACACAAGACTATTTGTAGGTTTGCCAAGTGAAGATCCCCAAAGGCATATACAGAATTTCTTGGAGATTACGGATACATACAGCTATTTGAACATCTCTAAGGACTATGTCAGATTGACTTTGTTTCCCTTTTCTCTAATGGGGAAGCAAAGGAATGGTTAAACAAGGAGCCCGCAAACTCTATCCATACTTGGTATGATCTGTCACGAAAATTTCTAATCAAGTTTTTCCCCACTAAGAAAACAAAGGCACCGAGGAGCCAGATTCTTGGGTTTCAAAAATGAGAGGGTGAGACACTTCATCAAGCTTGGGAAAGATACAAAAAAACTACTCAAAGAATGCCCACATTATTGTCACATTGATGAGGTGTTGAGACATACTTTTGTGGATGGGTTGGACAAGACCTCTAAATTGAATCTAGACTCAGCTTGTGGAGGAAGTTGCATGCAAAAGCCATACAATGAGATTCAAAATATGGTCAACAATTTGACTGTAAATGATCATAATTGGTGTCGCACCTCCTTTTCACCGCGCCCGCGGGGCGCGTGGGGAGTTTTCTCCAGTTAAAGGACAGTCGAAACGGGATTTATTTAATTATTTAAGAGTCGCCACCTGGGAATTTTAAGGCGTCCCAAGTCACCAATTTTTAATCCCTGAATCGAGGAGAATATGACTCTGTTTATTATTCTGCGAACCAGAAATCCTGAGTAAGGAATTCTGTTAATCCGGAAGAAGGTGTTAGGCATTTCCGAATTCCGTGGTTCTAGCACGGTCACTCAACTATTTTTATTATTGACTTAATTATCTTGATTTTATTAAATATATTGATGTTATCTGATTTTACTACCGCTTATACTTATTGTGATTGAGGACCTTTCTTTGAATCGAATTACGCGTACGTATATTCGTGTTATAAATTTAAAAATGCGGAATTGTGTCACGCGTACGTGTACACGATAACTTTTGGTAATATATTTTATTAAACAATCATTTTTTTTTAAATTGTGCCGAATCAAGAATATTTATTTTTCTTAAATAGTGAACCATACACCTCGGGTTTTTATGAAATTGATTTAACGCTTTTGGAAAAATCCTTTTATTAAATATTCGCTCGAAATTGCGCGTACGCATAATCCGAATTTTTTGCTTTTTAAAAATATAATCAGGGTACGCGAACGTATCCCTAATTGCGCAAAATATTTGTAATGATATCAGGGATTTTTTCACAAATTGTTTATTATATTATGAGAAATCTTCATTTAAGGTACCCATTAATTCTTGAAAAAGAATTCATAATTTTATTGAATGTTGCCCGTTGATTATAATTTCCGCGTATAAATTATATTTATCCAGACTATTCAAATTCAAAGAAAAGAATAAAAATATGATTAACGTTATTTTCGGCAAATACAACATTATACATCTACCAAAGAATGAATTGCATATGAAACTAAAAAAATGATTCATAAAGGGAGGAAATATTTTCCAAGAATTTTCATTATTTACTTAGTGCAAATTCTATTTCTAATTACCATTGATATAAAGTGTTGCAATTTATGCTTGCGCATCTCATTTTATTCTCATATACTTACTTTGGATCTAATTGGCCTAATTGTTTGGTTAATTTATTTATGAGGGTGAATAGGCATCAAGTTGATAAGAAAAGAATTATTATACAAATTGATTGACAACATTTGCCTTACATGCAACGTATTTGTATATCTTGAAACATTCATAGCATTTTAACATCATAATGAGCCATAACAACTCAACTCACCATTCAATGATGGTTCTATAAATACCTGTTATCATACCACATAAGAACGTACAACTTATATCATTCCATCCATAACTAAATCAAGTATAAGAATAAACTAGCAATATGGTTTTGATATTTTCACTCTATTCTAGCAAAGCCACAAGGCCTAGTTAATGGCCAATCTTTATGTCGTGTTTCCTACCTTGACAGTTCAAATATGATTAAACTAATGAGATGAAGGGCTAACATTATTACAAAGCTTTATACAAACTTTCAAAGTAAGACAATTAGCTCATAGCTATCAAATTGAATTCACTACTAATTAACTAACATGAAACAAAAATGAAATTTAAACTGATGAACTTGGACAAATGGAAAACAGAATTTCAATTCAAGCTTCATTGATGAGTCATGTTGAATCTCTTTCCAACTTAAAATTTAAAAGACATGTACCTGAAAATGAAGGTAGAAGGAGTAATTTCAGCAGTAGCAGCAGTAACAAATTCAGCGGAATACCAGTATATCCCCAAATTTGAGCAATAATAAAACCCGTGAAACCAGATGAGCAGTAATAGAAATGTAAGAAGAATTCCAAATTTAAACCAAACAATGTTGACCAACAAACCAGGACAGATTCCAGAAACACTGTTTCCGCCTTTCCTTCTTTCTTTTCTATTATCTGTTTCAGATTCCGTGTGTATGTGAGTATTCTATTTTCTGTTTCTTCTACTATTTTTCTTCCTTCCTCTCATATTTCTGTTTCTGATTCTTCTCTTAAAATCTGCTTTCTCCAGATTTTTTTTTTTTAAAAAAATCTCTTAAAGTCTCATCCTAATTCTGTTTTTCTATCTTTCTTTCCTTTCTCTCTGTCTGAAAAGCCCTCTGGGTATATATTTCTCTGTGTGTATATTCCCTAATGCCTTCAAAATCAGATCCTTCCTCTAATGTCTGTCCCCTGTATTTATACAGGTCTGCCCCCCTCTCTTAAGTGCTGTCTGGACTCCCTTTATCTATTAAAAACAAAAAGTTTCCATTAAAAACTACTTTTTAATATTTTATATGATCCTAACCTGATTTTCAGCAGCCCCATTATCCCTTGTTACCCATTAGTATCTTAAACTATAGCCACTAACATTACATTATAATACACTAGCACTAACACCCTGTTTTTACTGTTTCATTCCCAGAAATGCCCCTGAAATCCTGATGTTATTACTGAAAAATCAGAACCTACTGCAAAACAGATTCTAAAATCTGTATAAACTTAATTATCTTTCTGATTTACAGCTATAACCAATCCTATTAACCTCCTAACACAATTGCATTTGACCAACTTTTGTAAACTTGAATTCAAACTTGACATTACAGCAATATTACACTGAATCCAGAACTAACATCATAACAACATATTACTGAAATTATCATAACAATTCAGACTGGACTTAACATTGAACCAAAATCAAACACACACAGGGTCATGGTCAATATACTGACAATGCCCTGCTCAGAAAACAATACATACACATCATACATTTGAATTTACTGGTTTATTAAACAAGAACTAACTGATTAACAATAACTAATTAACTGGTTATAGTAAAATAATCTATTCAAAACAGGCTGTCTCAGTCAACATTTTCAGAAGCAAGATTCACAATACAACTAATCGACGAACTTAATCGAGTCGATTACACACATTGTAATTAATCACAACCAACAGAAACAATTCACATTCGGATCAAGTAGATAGGTAGGAAACAGAAATGACAGAATTAATCAAAACAATAATATAAAAAATTAACAAGCTATTAATACAGACAACAATACACGTAGAATACACAAAAGAAAAATAGAAAAAATACCTCTGAATCTTCAAACTTCATACGGACTCGAACTCAATTTGGATTCGGACTTTGTTTGAAATCAAACAGACTTTATTCGAAGTATTCTCAGTTGAGAATACCTCGATTAAAGTCTCTTAGACCTCAACCCTTTACTCGAATCGGAAAAATTCCAAGATTGGAAATTTTTTAGGGTTTCAGGTTCTTGGATCTTAAATCCGAACATTTCCGGGCAGATTTGAAAGGAACCAAACATGATACAAGGGTGAGGGTAGCCTAGGGGTCATTTGGTGTTAGTTTGAAACGGATCTGAGTTTGTTCTTGTTTGGTCCGAATCTTCAAAAGAAGATTCGAGAAGTTCAAAACTGATTCGAGCCAAACTAACTTCAGATCCATAACAAGGCATGCTAGGGGGTACTATGGTTTTAACTAGGGGTTGTTTGGTTTAGATCTAAACTCGGCTCGAATCTTCAAATGAAGATTCGAGAACCTTCAGGAAGATTCGAGCCCAACGGCTAACATATTTGGATAGAGGAGGTTCAGGGGGTTCTAGGGTGTTATTTTGGTGACCGGCGGTGTTGATGCCGCCGGGTTTCAGGCGGTGGAATCCTAGGGCGGCTAGGGTTAGGAGTGGGGGTTTGGGGGACGATGATGAACAGTGTAGGAGGGGGGTGTTCAGTTAGGGGCCGGGGTAAAGGCTTGGGACTTATATAGGGGTGGGTTGGATTGATATCGTCCGTCCGATCAAGTAAGATGAAGGACCAGGATCAATCCACT
This sequence comes from Nicotiana tabacum, assembly GCF_000715075.1. Lineage (NCBI taxonomy): Eukaryota > Viridiplantae > Streptophyta > Magnoliopsida > Solanales > Solanaceae > Nicotiana > Nicotiana tabacum. The sequence goes on from NC_134089.1 coordinate 114,078,355, forward strand.
AATCCAAACGTCGTCGTTTGGTTTAACGTTGGGGTCGGACTGAGTCGGGTCACTGGATCGGGTTACGGGTTACGGGTAAAGGTGATGAAATCGTGTCCGTTGGTTGGATTTGATCCAATGGTCCTTGATAAATGTGGCCAAACGTCGTCGTTTGGTCTTAGCTTGGGACTGGACCAGACTTGGGCTGTTTGGATTGGGCTGTGGGGGGGGGGGGGGGTGATTTGATTTGGGCCTGGATTTAAATCCAGGTCCGATTTTTTTATTTCTTTTTCAATTATTTCATTTTCTAATTTAAATTTCTAATTTTAATTATAAAACAAGTTTAACTTCACAAAAATATATTAATTATTCTATAACAATTATTTAACACATAGACAAGACATCAATCACAGTGGAATATTTAAAAATAGAACTATTGCATATTTTTTGTGATTTTATTTAAATTATCTTTTAAATGCATAATTAAATCCTATATGCATGCAACATATATTTTTATTTTTATTTTCATTTTGTTATGACAAAGTAAATATTTACGGATATAAGACAAATTTTTAACAAACATCACGAAAATTCAAAAATTGCACAGTAAAAGAAATTTATTTTATTTTTTGATTTTATTTTGGAGTAGTTTTCGTAAGGCAAAAATCACGTGTTCATTGATGAGTCATGTTGAATCTCTTTCCAACTTAAAATTTAAAAGACATGTACCTGAAAATGAAGGTAGAAGGAGTAATTTCAGCAGTAGCAGCAGTAACAAATTCAGCGGAATACCAGTATATCCCCAAATTTGAGCAATAATAAAACCCGTGAAACCAGATGAGCAGTAATAGAAATGTAAGAAGAATTCCAAATTTAAACCAAACAATGTTGACCAACAAACCAGGACAGATTCCAGAAACACTGTTTCCGCCTTTCCTTCTTTCTTTTCTATTATCTGTTTCAGATTCCGTGTGTATGTGAGTATTCTATTTTCTGTTTCTTCTACTATTTTTCTTCCTTCCTCTCAGATTTCTGTTTCTGATTCTTCTCTTAAAATCTGCTTTCTCCAGATTTTTTTTTTAAAAAAAATCTCTTAAAGTCTCATCCTAATTCTGTTTTTCTATCTTTCTTTCCTTTCTCTCTGCCTGAAAAGCCCTCTGGGTATATATTTCTCTGCGTGTATATTCCCTAATGCCTTCAAAATCAGATCCTTCCTCTAATGTCTGTCCTTGTATTTATACAGGTCTGCCCCCTCTCTTAAGTGCTGCCTGGACTCCCTTTATCTATTAAAAACAAAAAGTTTCCATTAAAAACTACTTTTTAATATTTTATATGATCCTAACCTGATTTTCAGCAGCCCCATTATCCCTTGTTTCCCATTAGTATCTTAAACTATAGCCACTAACATTACATTATAATACACTAGCACTAACACCCTGTTTTTACTGTTTCATTCCCAGAAATGCCCTTGAAATCCTGATGTTATTACTGAAAAATCAGAACCTACTGCAAAACAGATTCTAAAATCTGTATAAACTTAATTATCTTTCTGATTTACAGCTATAACCAATCCTATTAACCTCCTAACACAATTGCATTTGACCAACTTTTGTAAACTTGAATTCAAACTTGACATTACAACAATATTACACTGAATCCAGAACTAACATCATAACAACATATTACTGAAATTATCATAACAATTCAGACTGGACTTAACATTGAACCAAAATCAAACACACACAGGGTCATGGTCAATATACTGACAATGCCCTGTTAAGAAAACAATACATACACATCATACATTTGAATTTACTGGTTTATTAAACAAGAACTAACTGAATAACAATAACTAATTAACTGGTTATAGTAAAATAATCTATTCAAAACAGGCTGTCTCATCCAACATTTTCAGAAGCAAGATTCACAATACAACTAATCGACGAACTTAATCGAGTCGATTACACACATTGTAATTAATCACAACCAATAGACACAATTCACATTCGGATCAAGTAGATAGGTAGGAAACAGAAATGACAGAATTAATCAAAACAATAATATAAAAAATTAACAAGCTATTAATACAGACAACAATACACGTAGAATACACAAAAAAAAATAGGAAAAATACCTCTGAATCTTCAAACTTTATACGGACTCGAACTCAATTTGGATTCGGACTTTGTTTGAAATCAAACAGACTTTATTCGAAGTATTCTCAGTTGAGAATACCTCGATTAAAGTCTCTTAGACCTCAACCCTTTACTCGAATCGGAAAAATTCCAAGATTGGAAATTTTTTAGGGTTTCAGGTTCTTGGATCTTAAATCCGAACATTTTCGGGCAGATTCGAAAGGAACCAAACATGATACAAGGGTGAGGGTAGCCTAGGGGTCATTTGGTGTTAGTTTGAAACGTATCTGAGTTTGTTCTTGTTTGGTCCGAATCTTCAAAAGAAGATTCGAGAAGTTCAGAACTGATTCGAGCCAACTAACTTCAGATCCATAACAAGGCATGCTAGGGGGTACTATGGTGTTAACTAGGGGTTGTTTGGTTTAGATCTAAACTCGGCTCGAATCTTCAAATGAAGATTCGAGAACCTTCAGGAAGATTCGAGCCCAACGGCTAACATATTTGGATAGAGGAGGTTCAGGGGGTTCTAGGGTGTTATTTTGGTGACCGGCGGCGTTGATGCCGCCGGGTTTTAGGCGGTGGAATCCTAGGGCGGCTAGGATTAGGAGTGGGGGTTTGGGGGACGATGATTAACAGTGTAGGAGGGGGGGGGTGTTCAGTTAGGGGCCGGGGTAAAGGCTTGGGACTTATATAGGGGTGGGTTGGATTGATATCGTCCGTCTTTTCAAGTAAGATGAAGGGCCAGGATCAATCCACTAATCCAAACGATGTCGTTTGGTTTAACGTTGGGGTCGGACTGAGTCGGGTCACTGGATCGGGTTACGGGTTACGGGTAAAGGTGATGAAATCGTGTCCGTTGGTTGGATTTGATCCAATGGTCCTTGATAAATGTGGCCAAACGTCGTCGTTTGGTCTTAGCTTGGGACTGGACCAGACTTGGGCTGTTTGGATTGGGCTGTGGGGGGGTGATTTGATTTGGGCCTGGATTTAAATCCAGGTCCGATTTTTTTTTTATTTCTTTTTCAATTATTTTATTTTCTAATTTAAATTTCTAATTTTAATTATAAAACAAGTTTAACTTCACAAAAATATATTAATTATTCTATAACAATTATTTAACACATAGACAAGACATCAATCACAGTGGAATATTTAAAAATAGAACTATTGCATATTTTTTGTGATTTTATTTAAATTATCTTTTAAATGCATAATTAAATCCTATATGCATGCAACATATATTTTTATTTTTATTTTCATTTTGTTATGACAAAGTAAATATTTACGGATATAAGACAAATTTTTAACAAACATCACGAAAATTCAAAAATTGCACAGTAAAAGAAATTTATTTTATTTTTTGATTTTATTTTGGAGTAGTTTTCGTAAGGCAAAAATCACGTGCTCACAGCTGCCCCTCTTTGTGCGGAAACTCGAAGAGTTTTCGTGCAAAGATAAAGTGAGCGGATACGAGCGATTTTTGCCCGTTCGAATACTCCGTGGGAAGCATTTTTAGAAAGATTTGACCGAACCTCTGCTTCAAAGGTTTCCTACATATCCTTGGCTATAAAGGAATCAGGTCAGTGTAGTTCGGGAATTTTGGGTAGCTGGGACTACCGTGGGACTGTGATGTTACTGCTGCTTCGTGCTGTTTTTACTGCTTGCTGACCTCCTTATTACACCTTACTTTAAAGGAAATACAAAAATTAAACTAGATTATGGTACAGGAATTATAAAAATCTTATCTAGATCATGCCCTTGCGTTTCTTGTTGTCTTGATATCTTGGTGACTCTTGGGCATTTGGCTTATTCCGTATTCCTTTTGGAACTCTTGTTGTTTCTTGCTGGGGATTCTGTTGGACTCCTCTGCTTTATTGATTCTAAGTGTGCTCCTTTGTCATATGAGTGGGCTTTTGACTTCAACACTTCAATTGCATTCCCTCATTCCTCAGGTGGGTGCCTTGACTGCTTCTTCTCTATTCTCATCCTCATTTTCCAGGTGGACGCCTGACTTCTTTTTCTCATCCTCATTCTCCAGGTGGACGCCTGACTTCTTTAATTCTCATCCTCATTCTCCAGGTGGACGTCTGACTTCTTTAATTCTCATCCTCATTCTCCAGGTGGACGCCTGACTTCTTTAATTCTCATCCTCATTCTCCAGGTGGACGCCTGACTTCTTTAATTCTCATCCTCATTATCCAGGTGGACGCCTGACTTCTTTAATTCTCATCCTCATTATTCAGGTGGACGCCTGACTTCTTTAATTCTCATCCTCATTCTTCAGGTGGACGCCTGACTTCTTCAATTCTTCATCCTCATTCTCCAGGTGGACGCCTGACTTCTTCAATTCTTCATCCTCATTCTTCAGGTGGACGCCTGACTTCTTCTTTTCTTCTTCCTCATTCTCCAGGTGGACGCCTGACTTCTTTTAATTTTCTGTCCTCATTCTTCAGGTGGACGCCTGACTTCTTCAATTCTTCATCCTCATTCTCCAGGTGGACGCCTGACTTCTTTTTCTCTCATCCTCATTATCCAGGTGGACGCCTAACTTATTTTTCTCATCCTCATTCTCTAGGTGGACGCCTGACTTCTTTTTCTCATCCTCATTCTCCAGGTGGACGCCTGACTTCTTCTTTTCTCATCCTCATTATCCAGGTGGACGCCTGACTTCTTCAATTCTCATCCTCATTCTCCAGGTGGACGCCTGACTTCTTCTTTTCTTCATCCTCATTCTCCAGGTGGACGCCTGACTTCTTCAATTCTCATCCTCATTCTCCAGGTGGACGCCTGACTTCTTTAATTCTCATCCTCATTCTCCAGGTGGACGCCTGACTTCTTTTAATTTTCTGTCCTCATTCTTCAGGTGGACGCCTGACTTCTTCAATTCTTCATCCTCATTCTCCAGGTGGACGCCTGACTTCTTTTTCTCTCATCCTCATTATCCAGGTGGACGCCTGACTTCTTCAATTCTCATCCTCATTCTCCAGGTGGACGCCTGACTTCTTTAATTCTTCATCCTCATTCTCCAGGTGGACGCCTGACTTCTTTTTCTCATCCTCATTCTCCAGGTGGACGCCTGACTTCTTCTTTTCTCATCCTCATTATCCAGGTGGACGCCTGACTTCTTCAATTCTCATCCTCATTCTCCAGGTGGACGCCTGACTTCTTCATTTCTTCATCCTCATTCTCCAGGTGGACGCCTGACTTCTTCAATTCTCATCCTCATTCTCCAGGTGGACGCCTGACTTCTTTAATTCTCATCCTCATTCTCCAGGTGGACGCCTGACTTCTTCAATTCTCATCCTCATTCTCCAGGTGGACGCCTGACTTCTTTAATTTCTCATCCTCATTCTCCAGGTGGACGCCTGACTTCTTCAATTCTCATCCTCATTCTCCAGGTGGACGCCTGACTTCTTCAATTCTCATCCTCATTCTCCAGGTGGACGCCTGACTTCTTCTTTTCTCATCCTCATTCTCCAGGTGGACGCCTGAATTCTTTAATTCTCATCCTCATTCTCCAGTTGGACGCCTGACTTCTTCTTCTTCATCCTCATTCTCCAGGTGGACGCCTGACTTCTTCAATTCGTATCCTCATTCTCCAAGTGGATGCCTGACTTCTTCTTTTCTTTATCAAGTATTTCCTGACACAAATATTGTATTTTCCCCTGTTTTAAATCAAAGAAACTTCGTTAGTTTAAAGCAGGGTGGTTGACTGGGGTATTCTTGCCGATGGTGATGCTTCTCTTCGTCTCTCTTTATTGCCTTGGAATGGTTGAAAAGACTGTTTTGTCCTTGTAATTGATCCTTGACTATAGGATTCCCCTCTGTATGTCTTCCTTCAAAACCTTTTAACTGTAATCATATGTCCCTTCTGACTTTGCTGATCCACTTTTGATTTCACCTTTCTTACACCCATATTTTATCTCCCACCTTTCGTGGCTGTATTTTGCATCCTTGAATCTTGGTAGTATACCTTGACATTCCTTCTTATTTGTTTGGAATAAAACTTATCTCAAAGCTTTTAGAAAGTAAGATTATTAGTAGAAAAATACGCTGATTTCGACAATTATAGAATGAAAAGAAAAATCCAATTTTTGGATGACTGTTGGAAAAGGAATAAAGGACTTATCTGATTGGAATTACTGGCACCAATGATCAGGGTATACATTTCGGATTAATCAACCCAGTCTTTTAATCAATCTCCTTTCAATTGTCTCAAGGAGTTTTCATCGATAAATTTTCCTCATTTTTCACTTCTTCACTTCCTTTTCGCCTTATGGTGCCTACGAAGGTTTTCACCAATAAGACTCTCTCATTTTACTTTTCTCTCAACTTCCGTCGCCTTATGGTGCCCGTGTGGGTTTTCACCTATAAGACTCTCTCACTTTTACTTTCTTTTCTTGTTTGTACCAGAGTGTTATGAACCATCTTCATTTGCTTGCCTCAGCATTTTTCTAAGATTGATCGAAAGGTCTTTTTGGTATGGGGTTAGAAATGGAAAAGGTATTAAAAGCTAAATAGCTTTGGTATGGGTTTAAAATTATAACTCTTGGAATCTTTTCTTATTTCCAATACAATTCTTGCCCCAGTTTCTTGATTGGGGTCTATTAATGTTTCTTTTCGTGCACATTGTGTATGTTGTGCACCCTATGACCGAGCCGTGAGGCGCCTACGTATCCTTCTTTGAGGAATCAGGTCAAACGTAGTTCACTAAATAGTGATGTCTTTTTTTTTTTTTTTTGATTTCATACTTGATTTTCATTGATTCCAAGAGAGGGTAAGAAAGAAACAAGTATGGCTCAAAGGGGAAAAACAAAAGGGTATAGTGTTTGGATAGCAGAATAAATTGCCTTTGTCATTCCAATCTTCGAAATAATGCTAAATACAAATATTCAAGAATTTTATGCATAAAATCTCTTTACCGCGTCAGAATTGATTGCCATGTCTATGCATTTGCCTTCAATGTCTGTTAAGCATAGTGCACCATTCGATAATACTCTGGTCACAATGAATGGTCCTTGCCAATTCGGGGCAAATTTGCCTTTTGCTTCAACCTGATGTGGAAGAATACGTTTCAGCACATGCTGACCTACTTCAAACTTCCGGGGACGCACCTTTTTGTTGTATGCTCTTTCTATTCTTCTTTGATATAATTGACCATGGCATACTGCGGTCAATCGTTTTTCATCAATCAAGTTTAACTGTTCTAGACGGGTTTTGACCCATTCATCATCATCAATCTTTGCTTCGGCGATGATCCGAAGGGAAGGAATCTCAACTTCTGCAGGAATTACTGCTTCAGTGCCATATACTAACAAATAAGGAGTGGCTCCTACTGAAGTGCGAACAGTAGTGCGGTATCCCAATAATGCAAATGGTAATTTTTCATGCCATTGTTTTGAACCTTCTACCATTTTCCGAAGTATCTTCTTTATGTTTTTGTTGGCTGCTTCTACTGCTCCATTCGCCTTGGGCCGATATAGGGTAGAGTTGCGATGTGTAATCTTAAACTGTTGACATATTTCCTTCATTAAATTGCTGTTAAGATTAGCACCGTTATTTGTGATGATCACCTTCGGGATTCCGAATCGACATATGATATTTGAGTGGACAAAATCGACCATAGCTTTCTTGGTCACTGATTTGAATGTCTTGGCCTCAACCCATTTGGTAAAATAATCAATAGTCACCAGAATGAACCTGTGCCCATTGGATGCTGCCGGCTCAATTGGTCCAATCACATCCATGCCCCAGGCAACGAATGGCCATGGTGCCGACATTTTGTGCAACTCGGATGGTGGAGAATGAATCAAATCTCCGTGTATTTGGCATTGATGACACTTGCGTACAAAACTGATACAATCTCGCTCCATGGTAAGCCAATAGTAACCAGCTCGGAGGATTTTCTTTGCCAATACATATCCACTCATGTGGGGTCCGCAAACTCCTGAATGTACTTCAGACATGATAGCTGCAGCTTGTCTGGCATCTATGCATCTTAATAATCCCAGATCTGGTGTTCTTTTATACAAAACTCCTCCGCTTAAGAAGAATCCATTTGCTAATCGCCTAATGGTCCTCTTTTGATCTCCTGTGGCTTGTGCGGGATATATCCCCATTCTGATATACTCCTTGATGTCGTGGAACCATGGTTCACCATCAAATTCTTCTTCAACCATATTGCAATAAGCGTGCTGATCGTGGACTTGAATATGTATTGGATCTACATAAGCTTTGTCCGGATGGTGCAACATTGATGCTAGGGTAGCCAATGCATCGGCAACCTCATTATGGATTCTTGGAATATGTTGGAATTCCACTGATTGAAACCGTTGATAAAGATCATGTAGACATTGCCGGTATAGGATGAGCTTCAAGTCTCGGGTTTCCCATTCTCCTTGAATTTGATGTACCAAAAGATCTGAGTCTCCCATGACTAAGATTTCTCGGATACCCATGTCTGCAGCTAGCCTTAACCCCAAAATGCAAGCTTCATATTCAGCCATATTATTGGTGCAATAAAATCGCAATTGAGCTGTAACAGGATAGTGATTCCCTGTTTCAGAAATGATTACAGCTCCTATTCCGACTCCTTTCATGTTAGCGGCTCCATTAAAGAAGAGTTTCCAGCCAGGTTTTTCCATTTGTTCCACCTCGTCGATATGCATTGTTTCTTCATCAGGAAAATAAGTCTTCAACGGCTCATATTCCTCATCGACCGGGTTTTTGGCTAAATGATCGGCCAGTGCTTGAGCCTTCATTGCAGTTCGAGTCACATAGATGATGTCGAATTCTGTGAGCAATATCTGCCACTTTGCAAGTCTTCCCGTTGGCATAGGCTTTTGAAAAATGTATCTCAATGGATCCAACCGAGAAATGAGGTAAGTAGTGTAGGATGACAAATAGTGTTTCAATTTTTGAGCTACCCATGTTAGGGCGCAACATGTCTTTTCCAGATGAGTATACTTAACCTCATAAGCTGTGAACTTCTTGCTAAGGTAGTAGATGGCCTGTTCTTTTCTGCCAGTGAGGTCATGTTGCCCCAATACACAACCAAATGAATTTTCCAAAACCGTCAAGTAAAGAATCAAAGGTCTTCCTGGCTCTAGCGGGACCAACACGGGTGGGTTTGACAAGTACCCTTTTATTTTATCGAACGCTTCTTGACACTCATCGGTCCATTTGACTGCAGCATCCTTTTTTAACAATTTGAAAATTGGCTCACAGGTTGTTGTGAGCTGAGCAATAAACCTGCTGATATAATTTAACCTCCCCAACAAACTCATTACTTCAGTTTTGTTTTTTGGAGGTGGCAGTTCTTGGATGGCTTTAATTTTTGATGGGTCTAGTTCGATGCCTCGTCGACTGACTATGAATCCCAGCAATTTTCCGGACGGAACTCCAAATGCGCATTTGGCAGGGTTAAGCTTGAGGTTGTATCTGCGAAGTCTTAAGAAAAACTTCCTCAAATCCCCAACGTGGTTGGCCTGATGCTTTGATTTTATGATCACATCATCCACGTATACCTCAATTTCCTTGTGTATCATATCATGAAACACTGTGGTCATTGCTCTCATATAGGTTGCTCCGGCGTTCTTCAGACTGAATGGCATTACCCGGTAGCTATAAGTTCCCCATGGTGTGATGAATGCCGTCTTTTCGGCATCTTCTTCATCTATTAGAATTTGATGATACCCGGCATAACAATCCACGAAAGACCCTATATCATGCTTGGCACAATTGTCGATCAAAATATGGATATTGGGTAATGGGAAATTATCCTTTGGACTTGCTTTGTTGAGATTGCGATAGTCGACGCATACTCTAATTTTGCCATCTTTCTTTGGTACAGGAACGACATTAGCCAACCAAACAGGATATCGAGTGACTCGAATGACCTTTGCTTCCAATTGTTTGGTGATTTCTTCCTTAATTCTCACACTCATATCAGGCTTGAATTTTCTCAGCCTCTGCTTGACAGGAAGCACCGTTGGATCGGTGGGTAATTTGTGGACCACTAAATCAGTGCTCAAGCCCGGCATGTCGTCATACGACCATGCAAAAACATCTTTGAATTCTATGAGTGTTTTAATTAACTCTTCTCGGATCTTTGGTTCGAGATGGACACTTATTTTAGTTTCCCGGACATTACTCGTGTCCCCTATATTGACGTCCTCGGTATCACTCAAGTTAGGTTTGATTTTTTCCTCAAAGTGAATTAACTCTTTACTAATCTCTTCAAAAACCTCATCTTCATCATATTCTGATTCATAATCACAATATATTTCTTGAATTAATATTTCGGAACCAGATTGATTTTTAAGACTGGGCTGAGGATTCCTCATGCATGCCATATCACTAGAGCCAGCGTAAAAGGAACTGTACAGGAAAGAAGAAAAAGAAAAGAAAACTATCAGGAATGATAATAAAAAGGAAACTGCTTTTTTATTGGATGATGAAAGATAACAAGGTTTGCACACTTCAAACAAACTGTAAGATAAGCTTTGGGATTACAACCCTGAAGTAACCCAAACAAACTGAAAGAAAATCAAAATAAACTACCAAGACTCCTTTCGAATTGGGAGAGGAGTGGCTTTCCAATTATTGAGCTTTGTTTCTGGCCCAACGAATTGAACTTCTGCGTTCCGCTTTCCAACATATTCACATCACTAAACAATTTCTCGAACCTTTCAATTAATTCCTTCTCAGGATTGACCCGGGATTTAGGAATTGTTGTTATCGGGCGATTTTTAGCGCCGGTCTTGACAAAAGACTTTGACAGATGTGGTACTGGTTTTGGAAGAACCCATGCTTGGTGTTTCAACTTCCTGGCCCTTATCACGTCGTTGGCGGTTGGTATGAACCCCAGACCGAATGTTCCCCAGTTCTCGGGGAGAGATACTGGTTGTACAATTCCTTGCAGAGATAAGCCCAGACCTTTGCCGAGTATAAAGCCATTCTTTAACATTTCATAAGCTACCATGACTGATGCAGAAGATATCTTTGGATTCGGAAGGTATTTCCCTTCTGGAATTTTCTCTACCGACACCGTGTCGGACACTTGGTATACCCATGGTCCCTGGTCATTTTCTGTTCCCTCGACCGGTACAATGGTACTGCTGTGAGCATTTAAACTTTCTTCTCCATACACGACTACTTCTTGATGATCCCATTCAAACTTGACAGCCTGATGTAGTGTTGACGGGACTGCTTTAGCAGCATGGATCCATGGTCGACCCAATAACAAGTTGTAAGAAACAGATATGTCCAACACTTGGAATTCCATTGTGAATTCAACTGGCCTTATAGTTAGTTCCAATACTATGTCGCCAAATGAATCTCTGCTTCCACCGTCAAACCCTCGTACGCAGATACTATTCTTCTGGATCCTTTCCTCTTTAATTTTTAATTTGTTTAAAGTGGAGAGAGGGCATATGTTTGCACTTGACCCATTGTCAACCAATACCCGGGTTACTACGGAGTTTTCACATTTCACGGTGAGGTAAAGAGCTCTGTTGTGTTCGGTACCTTCCACAGGCAATTCATCATCAGCAAATGTAATTCTGTTTGTCTCAAAGATTCTGTTGGCTATTTTTCCCAAATGATTTACAGAGATCTTTTCAGGAACATGAGCCTCATTCAGGATTTTCATCAAAGCCAGACGGTGCTCCTCTGAATGTATCAGTAATGACAACAATGAAATTTGAGCGGGGGTCTTCTTTAATTGATCCACAACAGAATAATCATGGAGTTTCATTTTTCTTAAAAACTCCTCCGCCTCTTCTTCCGTCACAGCTCTCTTTGTTGGCATTGGATTGTTTTTAGTTTTTCTCAGCTCTTCGGGAGTAAAACATCTTCCCGAACGAGTCAAGCCTTGCACCTCACATACTTCTTCCTTGATTTCTTTGCCCTTGTATATTACAGTCACCCGTTCATAGTTCCATGGGATGGCTTTGTTGTTGATGACCGGCAGCTGAATTATAGGTGCAATAATAACCTGATCTGTACGGGCTCCTTCCACAAATATATTGGGTTTGTTAGCAACCCCTGGTACTATCACTTTCGGCCTTTCTTGTTTTGCGGCAACTTTGCTCGATGATCCCTCATCGACTATCATAGATGGTTCATTACCATTTTTGTTTTGCTTAGACACCGGCTTCTCCTCCATTAACTGCTTATCTAGCTTGGTTTCATGAGAATTGATCATCTTGACAGTTTGTGACGGCTTCTTTGTCTTCCCATTAGCTTGTATGATTTCTATCATATTAGCCTCTTGATGGGCTGGCATTGGATTTCTATTGATATTTGGGGCTTCGGGGGTTTGAACCTCGATTTTATTAGTATCAATCAGCTCTTGTATTGCATTTTTCAAATGCCAACATTTCTCCGTATCATGGCCTGGTGCACCGGAGCAATATTCACAGCTAATGGTGTAATCCAGATTCTTTGGAGGAGGATTGGGTAGCTTGGATTGTATTGGTCTTAGCATGTCTAGCATTTCAGCCTGTGGAACAGACTAGTGTAAGACTCTCCCAATGGAGTGTAAGTTTTCTTTTTCTGTTCCCTTTCTCCCCTGAATGCTGGCCTCGGCCTGAAACCTGGTCCGGGATAGGCTCGTGGGTAAGCATTTGGTGTGACAGGAGCACGTCAATTGGTGTGAACAGGTAGCTGATTGTATGCTTGAGCATGGTTAATGGAAAAATGAGCTCTGAAGGGTGATAGTAGTGTTGGGATGAATCATGATGGTAAGCTGATTGGCGAGGTCATGGTTGATTATAGTAAAGCGGTGAACCTCTGGGTCCCGACCAAATTACTGAATCAACTACGGCTGCTTCCTCCCTCTTTTTTCTTCCGATTCCTCCTACCCCGCCTTGAATAGCTTGAGTAGTTGCCTTAATTGCTGAATAGCTCATGATTTTATTTGTCTTGAGGCCTTCTTCCACCATACCTCCCATCTTCACTATTTCGTTGAATGATTTCCCAACCGCTGAAACCAAATGGGCATAGTAAGTCGGTTCCAAGGCTTGGAGGAAGTAGTCTACCATTTCGCTCTCCTTCATAGGAGGATCTACTCTTGCTGCATGTTCTCTCCACCGAAAACCATACTCTCTGAAACTCTCATTGTGTTTCTTCTCAAATTTGCTCAAAGATAATCTATCTGGGATGATTTCCAGATTGTATTGGAAATGGTATGCGAATGCCTGTGCCAGGTCATCCCAGGTGTACCATCTCTCATGGTCCTGGCGTGTATACCACTCCAAAGCTGATCCGCTTAGACTTTGACTGAAGTAAGCCATCAATAATTCATCCTTTCCCCCAGCTCCTTGCATCTTGCTACAGAAACCCCTTAAGTGGGCCACTGGGTCGCCGTGCCCGCTGTATAGGTCAAATTTGGGCATCTTGAAGCCAACTGGTAATTGTACATTAGGGAATAAACATAAATCTTTGTATGCTACACTGACTTGCCCACCTAATCCCCGCATGTCTCGGAACGATTGTTCTAGACTTTTGACCTTCCTGAACATCTCTTCTTGTTCAGCATTTTTGGCTGGCTTGTCAATTTCGGTTGGGAGATCAAACCGAGGAGCAGTTGAATTGATTTCGGAGGCTTTGAAGGTGGGCTCCGGGGGGTAATATTGGTTGTCTTGGGCCTGGAATGTAGGCTCACTAGGAGATTTGTGGATTGTAGCAAGGGGAGGTGCTACGAAAACAGGAGTCATAGGTGGAGGAAAGTACGGAACTGGTTTTGGAGGTGGAGACTGTGGTGTCTGAGAGGTGGTGCCTCGGTAGTGCTGATAAATGGGGAAACTTGGGGATAATTCAGTGGTGATATTATCCTGAGTTTGGTTCATTGATGGAGCAGGGTTATTTGGGTAAGATGGGGGTAACTGTCCTGTAGACCAAGCTTGGTACATCTCAGCCATTTGTTGCTTGAGCTTAAACATCTCTTCTTTCATTTTCCCGACATCTATCTCTTCTATCTCCATACCTGTGTCAACATCTAGGATAGACATACTTTCGGGTATTGGTCCTTTTGATCTTGTGTGATAGTGATAATATGCCAGTATACTCTTTAGCGAAACTAACTGCTTGAATTCTGGAAATGAACAAATTTGTTAGTTTTGAGAGTTTAACACATATATAATCAAACGTTGAGATGCAATGCTCCTAGACAAATAATCCCTTTCTATTATGCATTTGCTCGGCTGCTTGTGTCGTCCCAGCCTTCTTGAAATTTTTATTGTTATTCAATTTTATTTATTATATATATCTTTTATCGTGGTGGTCGAATCTGAGAGATTGCCTACGTATCATGCTCTTACATGAATCAAACCTTGCGTAGTTCGGACACAAAGGCAATCACTTTTATTTATTACACAAAGATGGAATTACATTTGAAAACTTTAAGAAAATGGCTTGAAAACACACACTTAAATCAAAATAAAAGATACAATTCTTAACATCTCACAACGTGCCCCACTTTCCACTTTTGTTGTTAAATATTGGGTTATCTGCTCAATGTGGGGCTTGACCCGGATGGCCTCCCAGCGTTCGATACATCCTTTCCAACTCCATTGCTAGATGACGAGCAAAAGTGGGCGTATGCTCTGTAAACCTTTCATAATCCATTCCTTGGCAGTTTACATAACTTTGAGATGTGAAGACTGCCAAGTCATGGATTTGTGCCCTGAAACCTTGGAGACGTTGGTCTTGGTCTTGCAATTGCTGCTGACGAGTGGTGGCTATATCTCTGACACGGTTTTCACGATCTAGAGCTGATTCTAACAAAGCTCGGAGTCTGGCCTGCTCTAATCTTGCTTGCGCTCTTTCCCTGTCGAGGTCTGCTTGTTGGTGTTCTCTGTTGCATCTTCTTGCCTCTTCTAGTTGTGCACGAAGCTGGTCTTCTGATCGCATCCAATAATCTTTTTCCTTCTTGAATTGTGCCTTGTCTTTTTCGGATTGCCTATCTTGGCGTTCCTTGTTAGATCTGGCTTCTTCGTTTAATTGTTGGATCTTTTCTTTTGCTTTGCTCAATGCCCTTTCATTTTCCGCAAGAATGGAATCATAATCTTGCATTCTTTCAAAGAGATTGGCGATGGTTTTTTGATCCTTCCAGCTCCTCTTTGGCGTTTCAGAAACATTTTTCATTTTTTGGAATCGAGCATGAAGATTTTCATTCTCACAAGCTAGACTCTTCTTCTCGCCTTCGGCTTCTTGTGCTTGTAAATCTTTTTCCAAACTGAGGCTTCTCAGATTTTCTTTTAGGGCATGGATAGTTGCTTTGTACCCTTTTTCCTTTTCTCCCCAGATCAACCGTTCTTGGATTTTATCATTGAAGTTTTGAACATGGGGTCTTTTTGTTGGTCTTCTTAGTTCAGGTTCTGGTACATCATCTACGCGAGACCGTTTTTCAAACCACCTTGCATATCCAGGATTTATCTCACCCTTTGTAGTGTCTGGGACTTGAGTATCACTTTTCAAGTATCGACATCCATTCCACATCTGCTGAAGTAGAGCTTCGGGAATAGTGGCTTCTGGGTGTAATTCGATTACTTGCATACTCAAATCTTCATCATCAGGAACTATTTGATATCTCCCTAGTTGCCTTAAGACTCTTAGTGGTGCATACGGCTGAATGCTTCTTAATCCCAATAGTAGTAGATAACTATTTGAGGTTGACATATGTATTACTTCCCTCATCGGGAGCCATCCCAGAGTCCATTCAATTTGATTTGCCGTTAAAGCCTTTAGATGAGATACCCATGCTTCTATCCCTTCTGGAGCTTGATAATTTTTTGTTCTTTCCTCATAGCTCTCGATGCAATTATCATTTTTTGACCCATATTGTATGATCTTGGGCTGTTGTTGGAGATGCTCCATCACCCACATTTGCAACAAAATTTTGCATCCTTCGAAGACCGTTGCTCCTGATTTACATAAAGTCAGAGCTCGATAAATATCTGATAGAATGATGGGGACAAGGGTGTGATTTTCTTTGGTGGTAAGGATTTGCACAACTTTTGCGGTGTGAATATCAATTGTTCGCTCTTTGTTTGGGAAGACCATGACTCCTAGAAAAGCCACCATGAAAGCAAATCGACGGTGCATCTGCCAAGTGTCTTTGTTTTGCTTATTAGTAAGGCCTTTCTCATGAATTTCGAACCCATCTGACTTTCCGAACCTTGAATACAAAAAGTTGAAGGAACAACATCCATTGATGACATTGCTTTTCCTGATTTGACTGCTGATGTTCAGAAGACCGAAGAATCGATGTACCGAAGGAGCCTTTGTGAATATCAAGCTTTGATTTCTTAAACTTCCGTCAAAACCAACATAGCCAGCTATCTCCTCTAATGTAGGAGTAAGCTCGAAGTCAGAGAAACGAAAAACATTGTGAACATGATCCCAAAAAGTTACTAACTCCGCAATCAGGTCATCACAGGGTTTAACTTTCATAATGTCCGTGAGATTTCCCAAATGCTTGACGACCCATTTTTGACCGTCTTCGCCTAAATCATACCACCACATTTGAAGCTGACATAGAAATTCTTCCGTACTTGTGGATGAGGGGCTTTGTGTGGTGCTCATTTTGTATCTGAAATTTAATTTTGATAAAGTCAAAATTCATTTTGAAACTTTATACTAAAAAAAATCATTTTCGAATTTTTTTTTATTTATTTATTAAATACCTTTATTTCAAAATTTAAAACTATTTTCGAATTTTTTTTTTTCAAAACAACCCATTTTATTCCTTTCTTCTTACCACGATTTTATTTAAGCTGGTCAACAAGCATGTTCGAGGCAAATGAATGCACAAGTAACAAGTAGGCATGCATCATGATGGTCTTTTTATTTTGGGTTCACCTGTCCTAGACAGACCCAACCCCTGTGTTGAGTCTCCAAGGCCAAATGCATATGATGCAAATATTCGTTCCTACTAGGGATCCGGTACATGGCTGAGTTATTCTAAGTGTAAAACCTTAGGTTGATTGTTCTGAACCTCGAAGAACATACTTTTTGTCACATTTGGGAAAGATACAAAAAAACTACTCAAAGAATGCCCACATTATTGTCACATTGATGAGGTGTTGAGACATACTTTTGTGGATGGGTTGGACAAGACCTCTAAATTGAATCTAGACTCAGCTTGTGGAGGAAGTTGCATTCAAAAACCATACAATGAGATTCAAAATATGGTCAACAATTTGACTGTAAATGATCATAATTGGTGTCGCACCTCCTTTTCACCGCGCCCGCGGGGCGCGTGGGGAGTTTTCTCCAGTTAAAGGACAGTCGAAACGGGATTTATTTAATTATTTAAGAGTCGCCACCTGGGAATTTTAAGGCGTCCCAAGTCACCAATTTTTAATCCCTGAATCGAGAAGAATATGACTCTGTTTATTATTCTGCGAACCAGAAATCCTGAGTAAGGAATTCTGTTAATCCGGAAGAAGGTGTTAGGCATTTCCGAATTCCGTGGTTCTAGCACGGTCACTCAACTATTTTTATTATTGACTTAATTATCTTGATTTTATTAAATATATTGATGTTATCTGATTTTACTACCGCTTATACTTATTGTGATTGAGGACCTTTCTTTGAATCGAATTACGCGTACGTATATTCGTGTCATAAATTTAAAAATGCGGAATTGTGTCACGCGTACGTGTACACGATAACTTTTGGTAATATATTTTATTAAACAATCATTTTTTTTTAAATTGTGCCGAATCAAGAATATTTATTTTTCTTAAATAGTGAACCATACACCTCGGGTTTTTATGAAATTGATTTAACGCTTTTGGAAAAATCCTTTTATTAAATATTCGCTCGAAATTGCGCGTACGCATAATCCGAATTTTTTGATTTTTAAAAATATAATCAGGGTACGCGAACATATCCCTAATTGCGCAAAATATTTGTAATGATATCAGGGATTTTTTCACAAATTGTTTATTATATTATGAGAAATCTTCATTTAAGGTACCCATTAATTCTTGAAAAAGAATTCATAATTTTATTGAATGTTGCCCGTTGATTATAATTTCCGCGTATAAATTATATTTATCCAGACTATTCAAATTCAAAGAAAAGAATAAAAATATGATTAACGTTATTTTCGGCAAATACAACATTATACATCTACCAAAGAATGAATTGCATATGAAACTAAAAAAATGATTCATAAAGGGAGGAAATATTTTCCAAGAATTTTCATTATTTACTTAGTGCAAATTCTATTTCTAATTACCATTGATATAAAGTGTTGCAATTTATGCTTGCGCATCTCATTTTATTCTCATATACTTACTTTGGATCTAATTGGCCTAATTGTTTGGTTAATTTATTTATGAGGGTGAATAGGCATCAAGTTGATAAGAAAAGAATTATTATACAAATTGATTGACAACATTTGCCTTACATGCAACGTATTTGTATATCTTGAAACATTCATAGCATTTTAACATCATAATGAGCCATAACAACTCAACTCACCATTCAATGATGGTTCTATAAATACCTGTTATCATACCACATAAGAACGTACAACTTATATCATTCCATCCATAACTAAATCAAGTATAAGAATAAACTAGCAATATGGTTTTGATATTTTCACTCTATTCTAGCAAAGCCACAAGGCCTAGTTAATGGCCAATCTTTATGTCGTGTTTCCTACCTTGACAGTTCAAATATGATTAAACTAATGAGATGAAGGGCTAACATTATTACAAAGCTTTATACAAACTTTCAAAGTAAGACAATTAGCTCATAGCTATCAAATTGAATTCACTACTAATTAACTAACATGAAACAAAAATGAAATTTAAACTGATGAACTTGGACAAATGGAAAACAGAATTTCAATTCAAGCTTCATTGATGAGTCATGTTGAATCTCTTTCCAACTTAAAATTTAAAAGACATGTACCTGAAAATGAAGGTAGAAGGAGTAATTTCAGCAGTAGCAGCAGTAACAAATTCAGCGGAATACCAGTATATCCCCAAATTTGAGCAATAATAAAACCCGTGAAACCAGATGAGCAGTAATAGAAATGTAAGAAGAATTCCAAATTTAAACCAAACAATGTTGACCAACAAACCAGGACAGATTCCAGAAACACTGTTTCCGCCTTTCCTTCTTTCTTTTCTATTATCTGTTTCAGATTCCGTGTGTATGTGAGTATTCTATTTTCTGTTTCTTCTACTATTTTTCTTCCTTCCTCTCATATTTCTGTTTCTGATTCTTCTCTTAAAATCTGCTTTCTCCAGATTTTTTTTTTTTAAAAAAATCTCTTAAAGTCTCATCCTAATTCTGTTTTTCTATCTTTCTTTCCTTTCTCTCTGTCTGAAAAGCCCTCTGGGTATATATTTCTCTGTGTGTATATTCCCTAATGCCTTCAAAATCAGATCCTTCCTCTAATGTCTGTCCCCTGTATTTATACAGGTCTGCCCCCCTCTCTTAAGTGCTGTCTGGACTCCCTTTATCTATTAAAAACAAAAAGTTTCCATTAAAAACTACTTTTTAATATTTTATATGATCCTAACATGATTTTCAGCAGCCCCATTATCCCTTGTTACCCATTAGTATCTTAAACTATAGCCACTAACATTACATTATAATACACTAGCACTAACACCCTGTTTTTACTGTTTCATTCCCAGAAATGCCCCTGAAATCCTGATGTTATTACTGAAAAATCAGAACCTACTGCAAAACAGATTCTAAAATCTGTATAAACTTAATTATCTTTCTGATTTACAGCTATAACCAATCCTATTAACCTCCTAACACAATTGCATTTGACCAACTTTTGTAAACTTGAATTCAAACTTGACATTACAGCAATATTACACTGAATCCAGAACTAACATCATAACAACATATTACTGAAATTATCATAACAATTCAGACTGGACTTAACATTGAACCAAAATCAAACACACACAGGGTCATGGTCAATATACTGACAATGCCCTGCTCAGAAAACAATACATACACATCATACATTTGAATTTACTGGTTTATTAAACAAGAACTAACTGATTAACAATAACTAATTAACTGGTTATAGTAAAATAATCTATTCAAAACAGGCTGTCTCAGTCAACATTTTCAGAAGCAAGATTCACAATACAACTAATCGACGAACTTAATCGAGTCGATTACACACATTGTAATTAATCACAACCAACAGAAACAATTCACATTCGGATCAAGTAGATAGGTAGGAAACAGAAATGACAGAATTAATCAAAACAATAATATAAAAAATTAACAAGCTATTAATACAGACAACAATACACGTAGAATACACAAAAGAAAAATAGAAAAAATACCTCTGAATCTTCAAACTTCATACGGACTCGAACTCAATTTGGATTCGGACTTTGTTTGAAATCAAACAGACTTTATTCGAAGTATTCTCAGTTGAGAATACCTCGATTAAAGTCTCTTAGACCTCAACCCTTTACTCGAATCGGAAAAATTCCAAGATTGGAAATTTTTTAGGGTTTCAGGTTCTTGGATCTTAAATCCGAACATTTCCGGGCAGATTCGAAAGGAACCAAACATGATACAAGGGTGAGGGTAGCCTAGGGGTCATTTGGTGTTAGTTTGAAACGGATCTGAGTTTGTTCTTGTTTGGTCCGAATCTTCAAAAGAAGATTCGAGAAGTTCAAAACTGATTCGAGCCAAACTAACTTCAGATCCATAACAAGGCATGCTAGGGGGTACTATGGTTTTAACTAGGGGTTGTTTGGTTTAGATCTAAACTCGGCTCGAATCTTCAAATGAAGATTCGAGAACCTTCAGGAAGATTCGAGCCCAACGGCTAACATATTTGGATAGAGGAGGTTCAGGGGGTTCTAGGGTGTTATTTTGGTGACCGGCGGTGTTGATGCCGCCGGGTTTCAGGCGGTGGAATCCTAGGGCGGCTAGGGTTAGGAGTGGGGGTTTGGGGGACGATGATGAACAGTGTAGGAGGGGGGGTGTTCAGTTAGGGGCCGGGGTAAAGGCTTGGGACTTATATAGGGGTGGGTTGGATTGATATCGTCCGTCCGATCAAGTAAGATGAAGGACCAGGATCAATCCACTAATCCAAACGTCGTCGTTTGGTTTAACGTTGGGGTCGGACTGAGTCGGGTCACTGGATCGGGTTACGGGTTACGGGTAAAGGTGATGAAATCGTGTCCGTTGGTTGGATTTGATCCAATGGTCCTTGATAAATGTGGCCAAACGTCGTCGTTTGGTCTTAGCTTGGGACTGGACCAGACTTGGGCTGTTTGGATTGGGCTGTGGGGGGGGGGGGGTGATTTGATTTGGGCCTGGATTTAAATCCAGGTCCGATTTTTTTATTTCTTTTTCAATTATTTCATTTTCTAATTTAAATTTCTAATTTTAATTATAAAACAAGTTTAACTTCACAAAAATATATTAATTATTCTATAACAATTATTTAACACATAGACAAGACATCAATCACAGTGGAATATTTAAAAATAGAACTATTGCATATTTTTTGTGATTTTATTTAAATTATCTTTTAAATGCATAATTAAATCCTATATGCATGCAACATATATTTTTATTTTTATTTTCATTTTGTTATGACAAAGTAAATATTTACGGATATAAGACAAATTTTTAACAAACATCACGAAAATTCAAAAATTGCACAGTAAAAGAAATTTATTTTATTTTTTGATTTTATTTTGGAGTAGTTTTCGTAAGGCAAAAATCACGTGCTCACAATTGGTAGGGTGAAGGTGACTCAAGAAGGATGATAAAACATAAAGCAACAGGTACACTCGGGTTGGATAAGATATTAGTCGTGCGAGTAGAGATTGCTAAACTAAACAACCAAATGGCTAAGATGGAAATGGGTCAAGGACATCAAATGCAGCTGGTTCAGAGGATGACTATATGTCGTGAAATTTGTGGGGATAGCCATATGGGTGACCAATATCCAGTGAATCCTGAATCTATCTATTATGTGGCCCAACAAAGTAGAGGTCCAATGAAACAGAATAATCAATATGGGAACACATATAATCCTAAATGGAGGAACCACCCGAATTTCTCATAGGGTGAGAACCAGACCACTCATAATCAATATAGGCCTCAAGGAACTATAATCTGCCTCAAAAGCCATCTCAACAGGTAGAAGAAAACACTAATGAAATGTTGAGAAGGTGTAAATTGACAACCAGCAACGTCAAACAGATAATCAAAAATTGAGGACTGAATTTCGAAACATAAGGAGGCAGATAGGGCAATTGGCTGCACAACAAAATACTCGACCTGCAGGTGCCCTTCCTAGTGATACAGATAAGAATCCTTAGGTAAATGTTGTAACTTTGAGGAATTTCAGAGAGTTAGAAGAAGTACCAAAAAGAAAGAAAGAACAAGTCACTCCTAAGAGTGAACTAATCCCCAAAACTGTGGGAGAAGTTGAGAAAGAAACTGAAGAAAGCGGAAACACTCTAATTGCAAGGTCGCCACCTCCTTTCCCAAAAAGATTGAAGAAGAAAAATGATGACAGGATGTTCGACAAATTTCTTGATATGCTAAGCCAAATTCAATTGAACCTTCCACTAGTTGATGTGCTACATGAAATCCCAACATATGCTAAGTACATAAAAGATATTGTGGCTAACAAAAGGAGGTTGACAACATTTGAAACTGTGACACTTACTGAAGATTTCATCTCGAGAATTCAAAGAAATTGCCGCAAAAGTTGAAGGATTCGGGGAGCTTCACCATAGTTGTTCGAATTGGTGAGGTAGAAGTGGGGCGAGCACTCTGTGATTTAGGGGCTAGCATAAATTTGATGCCTCTCTCAGTTTTCAGTCAATTGGGGTTGGGAGCTCCAAGGCCAACAACAGTCATGTTGCAACTGGCGGATAGATCTATTATCCATCCCGAGAGGGTGATAAAAGATGTGTTATTACAAATTGGGCGTTTCATTCTGCCAGTAGATTTCATTATACTAGACTATGAAACTGATGAACAAGTCCCCATCATCTTGGGATGACCTCTCTTAGTCATCGCTTGTAATAGTCCAGCCCGCTAATGATATTACCCACTCTGTACCTAAGTCCTCACGGGTCACTAGGGTCTAAGGCTTGTTAATTTATATACCCAACATTCCTCTTGTATTTTACCGATGTGGGACTCTGTCTAAAGTCTGGTGTGTTACATATACCCCCTCTTATGGACTCAGCGTCCTCGCTGAGGTTTTGCCCCATCGCATAGGATTCACCTATTTGGAATTTGCGTAAACTCAGTTGAACTCTGACCCACCATCGGCATGGTTGACACAAGAGTGGCTCTGATACCAGCTATAATAGCCTAACCCGCTAGTGATATTATCCACTCTGAGCCTAAGCCCTCACGAATTTAAAATGTGCCACTAGGGTCTAAGGCTTGTTAACTTATGTACCCAGCATCCCTCTTGTGTTTTGCCGATATGGGACTCTGTCTAAAGTCTGGGGTGTTATACCGTTGATGCTGTGATCAAAGTTTGTAAAGGAAAAATAATCCTCCGGGTTGATAATGTAGAAGAAGTCTTTAATGTATACAAGGCAATTCAGGTGCCAAGTCACAATAAGGATCCAGCTATGATATTTGTGATTGAAAAGGAAGAAGAAAAAAATAATGTGGGTGCATATCTGGATGACTCTCTAGAGAAAGCACTTATGTTGTTTGAAATCATTGACTTGGAGGACTAGGTGAAGGAGATGGTTCATCATCTGAATGCATGTGTGTACATCAAAGGACTGATCGATTTACAGCCTCTAGATAAACCAACCGGGCAACACCCAAGACGTCTATCAAAGAATCTCCTAAATTGGAACTCAAGCCCCTACCCTCCCATATTCATTATGCCTATTTAGGTGTTGATGAAACTTTCCCTATTATTGTATCTTATGACTTATATATTTTACAAGAAGAAAAGCTATTTCGCATGCTTAGAGAGCACAAGCGGGAGATTAGATGGACTATGGCTGACATTTGTGGTATTAGTCCAGCATTTTGTATGCATAAAATTCTCATGGAGGATGGTCACAAACTGAGTGTAGAACACCATTGCCACTTGAAACCAGTCATGGAGGATGGGAACAAAGGTTGGAATGATGGTGGTCACAAATGATATTAATAAATTAATCCCATCTAGTACTGTCACCGGTTGGAGAATTTTCATTGACTAACGAAAAATGAATAATGCTACTAGAAAAGATCACTTCTCATTCCCTTTATTGATCAAATGATAGATAGGTTGGCTGGACAAGACTACTATTGTTTCCTTGATGGATATTCCGGCTATAACAAGATCTCAATTGCACCAGAGGACCAAGAGAAGACTAACTTCACTTGTCCTTATAGCACTTATGCTTAAAAGTGAATGTCGATTGGGTTGTGCAATGCACCTACGACTTTCAAATGTGCATGATGGAAATCTTCACTGATATGGTAAAAAAATTTGTTGAATGTTTATGGATGATTTTTCGATCTTTGGACCATCTTTTAATGAATGCTTAACGAATTTGAGTAAAGTGCTTGCGAGGTGTGAAGAGACGAATTTAGTGTTAAACTGGGAGAAGTGCCATTTTATGATACGAGAAGGAATTATACTCGGGCACAAGGTGTTCAAATAAAAGTTGGAGGTGGATAAGGCAAAAGTGGATGCAATTAAAAAAAATTCACCTCCAATCTCTATCAAAGGAGTTAGAAGCTTTTTGTGACATGCATGTTTCTAATGTAGATTCATTAAAGATTTCTCTAAGATTTTTACTCCCTTTTTGCAGGTTGCTTGAGAAGGATATGTCTTTCAAGTTTGATGAACACTGCTTGAAGGTGTATGAGAAGTTGAAAAAGAGATGGGTGACTACACCAATTATCATTGCCCCAAACTGGGGAGAGTTTTTTGAAGTGATGTGTGATACAAGTGACATGACAATTGGGCCATATTAGGCCAGAGGAAAGATAAAGTGTTTCATTCAATTTACTACGCTAGCAAAACTCTAAATCCATCTCAAATAAATTACACAGTCACAGAAAAAGAGTTGCTAGCGGTAGTATGGGCGTTTGACAAATTTAGGGCCTACTTGGTAGGAACTAAAGTCATCGTCTACATAGACCATGAAACCATCAGGTATTTGTTTGAGAAAAAGGATGTTAAGCCTAAACTAATTCGTTAGGTTCTTCTCTTGTAGGAATTTGACGTGGAAATCAAAGATCCAAAAGGGACAGAAAATCAGGTGGTAGACCATTTGTCGCACTTGAAAACTGGCGCACATGTTGAGGAAGGGGTCGAAATTCAGGAAAGCTTTCCTGATGAGAATATTCTATCCATCACAACTGGCACAGCCCCATGGTATTCTAACTATGTGAACTTTATTGTAAGTAGGGTGACTTCGTTAGAGTTATCTCCAAATGGTATGGGGAAATTCATGCATGATGTAAGGCTTATCTATGGGATGAGTTGTTTTTGTTTAAGCAATGTGCAGATCAGTTGGTGCACCGATGTGTTCCTGAGGAGGAGATGGAGGCAATTTTATATGATTTCCATGCATCACCATATGGGGGCACCATGGTGGAGACAAAACAGCTGCAAAGGTATTGCAGTAAGGATTTTATTGGCCTAAGCTTCTCAAGGATGCACATGTTTTTGTGAAGATGTGTGATAGGTTCCAAAGGATGGGTACAATTTTGAGAAGGCATGAGATGCCATTGAAGGGCATACTTGAGGTCGAAATCTTCGATGTATGGGGAATAGACTTCATGGGGGCTGTTTCCAGCATCAAGTGACCATCAATACATCTTGGTTGCAGTTGACTATGTGTCAAATTAGGGTTAAGTTTGTGGTTTTGCCTACGAATGATGCTAAAGTGGTGGTGAGCTTTTTGAAGAAAAATATTTTCACCAGATGCGGAACTCCGCGTGCTTTGATCAGTGACGGAGGTACTCACTTTTGTAAAAAATTGTTAGGCAACCTCTTAGCTAAGTATGGGGTGAGACACAAGGTTACAACTGCTTATTATCCGCAAAGCAGTGGTCAAGTGGAGGTCTCAAATAGGGAGGTGAAGCAAATTTTGAAGAAGACAGTGAGCGCAAGTAAGAAGGATTGGGCGAGCAAGCTAGATGACGCTTTATAGGCATATCGCACAGCATACAAAACTCCAATTGGCGCTTCACCGTACAAGTTAGTTTATGGAAAGACTTGTCATTTGCTTGTTGAGCTTGAGCACAAGGCATATTGGGCAATCAAAAAGCTCAACTTTGATATGGATCTAGCTGGGAAAAAATGGATGTTGCAACTGAATGAGCTCAAGGAGTTTCGACTGCACGCATATGAGAATACGAAGTTGTATAAAGAGAAAACAAAGAGATGTCATGACAAACACATTTTTTATCATGAGTTCGAAGCTGGACAAGTCATTCTCCTGTTCAATTCAAGGTTGAAGCTCTTTCCTGGGAAGCTTAAGTCTAGATGGTCGGGTCCATTTGAAGTAGTGTGGGTTACAAAGCATAGAGTCGTTGAGCAAAAGGACCCCGAAAGCAATGGCACATTTTTAGTCAATGGGCAAAGAGTGAAATGCTATTGGGGTGGTGGCATTCATCGTCACAAAACTTTGATAAAGTTGGTGGATGTGTGAGAGAACGTGTTGCATCGTGTCGCGATGTTAGATCAGGCACTTGTTTGGAGGCAACCCAATTTTTAGTGCTTTCGTAGCTTAGATTTTTGTTTTTTTTGGTTAAAGTAGACTAGATTTGTTTTTTGTATTCATAGAACTCATAGGTATGAATGGTATGGAATGTGTATAAAGGATGTATTAAGTGCTCGTATAGGGGGGGATGTTTATTTAAAAATAAAAATAAAATAATAATAACTATTATTATTATTGTTATAATTTTCGGCGAACTAGTGCCCCATGCTGCCTGGGACGCACATCACAGAAAGTTCACAGCCCCCAGCGCCAAGCCTAGCACGCCACACTGGGTTAGGATCACCAGGTACGTCAATTTTTTTTATTTCGTTTCATTTTTTTGTTTCTTTTATTTAAACCCCTAACTCATAAAACCCAACCCAATTACCCACCTATACTCACCTAATAACCCATAACCATAACTCATACCCATTTCCCCAACTATTAAAAATAACTCTAACCCCCCAAATCCCCATTCTCTCTTCCCACTATTCTCTGTCTCTACCCGATCTTGCGCTCTCTCTCTCTCTCTCACACACACACAAGTTCTCTATTGTTCCATATGTGTTTTCTTCTCAAACTCAAAGGTATGTGTCTTCTTCCCTTTCTTCTCTTATAACTTATGAATTCTTTTGTGTTGTAATGCCCGCCCACCCCCACCCCCCTCAAATGACCCCAATCTCCCCTTAGGTCTCTTTTAAATTTTATGTTGCTTTGGTGGGTGACCCTGATGTGCACGAAATTAGCTGCAAAAATTGGTTGTTCTGTTGTATACAGAATAGTAAACTACAATTCCTTATACTTTGGTTAAAAATTGGAAGGGCCACCATGTTCTACCATTGTTGGGAAATAAATCATACTTGATGACCATCATGTGTTTGCTATAATGCTTGAAAGAGTGAATTGTGCCCCAGTAAAGTCTGAGTAGCTGAGTGTCATTGTATGTGATGTTAGGCTAAGTGTGGGGTGTTTAGGGGTGATTTTATATAATCCAAAGCCCGTGTTCTATGTTCACCATACCATAATCATACTACCCACACCTTGTATCATATGTAATGTATCTTGTAGCCTCTTGTTAGAAGTAGTTAGTGTATTATACTAGTTGTAGTAATTTGGACTCAAGCATTGCTTGCTTGTACTACAGCTAAGTCATGGCCATGTTCGACTACTTGAATTGTGTTTCATGGGGAAATGTTGAGTACCCATCGCCTTGTGGTGCAACATTTGTGCACTTTGAACCTCTATTGTGAGTTGATTATATACAACCTTCAATTTTAAGTGTGGGGTCATCTTTGACTCTCACGATGACCTTGGGCAAATTTCTTGTTTCATTCTCACATTCATGTTTATCGTGTATAGGTTGCTATGGCTCGTGACAATGATACCAAGGGAAAAGGAGTGGGTAAGTCTTCCACTACTACTCCCCCACCCAAAAAAATGCAAGCAAGTTAATAATTCTTTTGACAAGCTAAAGGGGAGTATGTTTCTAGTGGGTCAAAGAAGGCACCATCAGGACCAAGACCTCATTTGGATCTAGTTCGGAAGGATGCCATCCAATGGCATAATAACTTTATGCCATACAGCCGATACACCTCCTAAATGAGAATTAATGTGAAGACTCTAGAAAAGAACTTCCCGGATATGCTTGCCCGGTTGATAGAAATGAAGATGGATAAGTTCCTAGAGTTCCCGGGCCATGCAAATTTGAGCATGGTAAAAGAAATTTATGCGAATTGGAATGGGGACTTGTTCAAGTCATGGGTCCACAGAAAGGAAATACCAACGGATGGGCATTCAATATGCGAATTTTTAGGAGTTTATAGCCCTAATCCATGGAGGCTACAAAAGTTTGTCAAATGCCCAAGCTAGCATGCAATATGTCACACTCTTTATGGCGTCGATTCTAATGCAAAGTTGACACAGACTAAGGGAGATTCCCATCTTGAGATGATCCGCTTTGACTTCAACAAGACTGCCAAGATGTGACAAAACTTCGTGCAGACTAGATTGATGCTGGTTAAGCACAATAGTGAATGCACTCGAGCCTGAGTGTGTGTTGTATTTTTTCTGATGACTGGGTGACCCATCAATATGGGTGAGATCATGCTAGGGGAGATTGCCCGCA
Organism: Nicotiana tabacum; assembly: GCF_000715075.1. Taxonomy (NCBI): domain Eukaryota; kingdom Viridiplantae; phylum Streptophyta; class Magnoliopsida; order Solanales; family Solanaceae; genus Nicotiana; species Nicotiana tabacum. The sequence goes on from NC_134089.1 coordinate 114,107,307, forward strand.
CCCACTTTGGGTGAAAGATCAAAAGATTCTTCTTTGGCAACCTCTTGACACAGTACACGCTATTCTATGAGGTACCAATGTACCCCAGCTTTGATGAAATTTTGGAGACACCAAAGGATTTCTAGACATTACGTCCTCATTGTAGTCTACGTCAAAGCTAAGCAAGGCTGCGAGGAATGAGAGGGACAAAAACTTCAACAGGTATCTCTATAGCTCCCTAAATATGATAATGAGCAAGCTAGGTGTGACGGATGAGGAGTGTATGCATCTATGCAATGATCTCTCCAGTTCTTTAAAGGAGATGTTGGGGATTGCGCCTAGCAGTCCTATTCACCCATTTGAGGATGAGAACACCCACAAAGGATCCGATGATGAGGATGAGATTGGTGATGAAGTCACGGGGCCCATGGCTTTGGTTCCCCTGGGAGCGGATGATGATGATGAGCCCGGGGCTGCGGCTGGTGGGCATTCTAAGGAGAAGGATTCTGACTAGCAGGGAGTTCTTTCCTTCCACCTTACTTTATTTTGACTTTGTTTATGCATTGAAGACTATGCATTATATAAGTGTGGGGTGGGGGAAATACTTCCTGACTTGTAATTGTATAAACTATTTTTTTAATATTTTTTTCACTTAGTTTATAACTCATATGGTCTAATTAGTTAGTAGTAGTTGTAGAAAAATAGAAAAACAAATCAGAAAAAGCTCGGACTTTTCCCAATGATAGATCTTTTGGATAATTTTTTTCTGAGGGGTTAAAGTCCTTAAAAAATACCAAAAATATTTTCTTTTGTTTTTAGTAGGATAGTTAGGTAGTATCCCTTGATTTTTCTTTGGACGATGGTTCTTTTCCAAGCTTGAACCGGGTGTTTTTTGTTTTAGAGTAGGATAGGAAGAAGACTGAGTTGCTCTAGGAAGCAGAATATGATGAAAGTTATTCGTTAATCTGTATTTGATGGTAAGTATGGATTGACATTTCTAATTATTTGATTTAATTAGGACCCTTAAAAAATGCAATTGATTGGGCATCTCGACCTCCAAATGTTTGGGGTGATAAAGCAGCAGCAATAGTGAGTGCTGGAGGTAATTTCGCCTGTTGACATGTTTAATATTGGCACATTAAGCTATGGCATGTGCTCTGTCTTCCTGAATATTTGATTTGAATTGTAATGCCTAAGTAAAATAAGTAGCCTACTCTGTGATGCATTTTTCTTAGTTATTTGACTTGTATGTCACCTAGTGCGGTATTGCTTAAAATTTCTCAACTATATGTGCTTGCCTGAGTGGAGAGTTGAACAGAATCGTCTTGATTGAGTCATTTGCATTGTGTGTGCAAGGATTTGTGGTATACTGTGCTATCCATTGTAGTCTAGAACTTTCCTTGTGTGTTAATCAAAGCAAAATTATTAAGTTGTGCTAGTCTAGTAGATGACGTAGGTGTTTCTTGTCTGATCATAGATGTGCTTGTCACTTACAAATAAAAAAATTTCGTTGCTAGACCTTGAGCCTATAGACCTTTTCTTTGGCACCCACACTACAAGCGTATCCCTATTTTGTTCTTAATTTGATTTTGTTAAACCTTTACCTCCGAAGGCACTTAGTCACTAAAAGAAGTAAGGTGAGAGATTTGAGAAGTAGCTTTCAAGTGGACCATGGAAAGGCCTATAAGGTGTACTAAAGTTGTAAAAAATACCACTATCCGATGAGCCTTAATGTATGATGTGTAGAAAAAAATAAGAAAATAATGTTGATATCAAAAAATAAAACATACACCTCCTAATCTTACTAATTCGTGGTAGTGGGGATATAGAATTCTTAATTGATGAAAGGGCTATATTGTGTATTCTTTGTGGAGAGTGAATTGGTTGAGAAAAAAAGTGTTTGATTCTTGAGTATAGTGTATTAAAGTGCTTAGGAGGGTTATTCATTATTATTAAATGTACCCTACCAGTCCCTTGGTCTACATTACAACTTTAAAGTCCTAATTGATCTTAGATTTTGCTAGCTTAGATTAGTAGAGATGTACACAACGGGCAATCTTATGGTACGACCACGGGATGCACATGAATTTCTTTGTGAGAGTGAGCGAATTTTGTTCAATTGTGTGATGTCCTTAATTTATGTTCAAAGTTATATTTGAATGTGTGAACTATTTCTAAATACACTCTTTTGTTTGTAGTAAGGGAACTTGATCTCATGACGGATTAGTAATATTGTAAACTTCTCTTGATGATGAGTGCACAAGTTAAGGGTGCTTACTGGTAACAAGCCAGCTCTTGAGGTGGGTGGTTGTAGATAGATTGTTTGAATTGGTTGAATTGCATTGTTCGTACTTGGGCATGTTTAAAAATGGGAAGAATGTGAAATTCGTGTGTTCATGCTTGATTGTCGGTATCGACCATGGTCAAAAGGTAGAGTGTATGATTGAATTAAATTTGAATTGTTCATTCTTAGAGAGATAAACATTTTGGGGTGTAGTTATAGTTCCATTGCTCAAGGATGAGCAATAGTCTATGTGTGGGGTATTGATATTCGGCTTAAAGTATATATATTTTTATGCATATTGCCTCGCATTTAACTTATGTCTCGTAGATTTTGGATGTGTAATATAATGAATTTTGCTAATTTGTGGTATTTTTATGTAAAGGAATCATCCGAAGGAAATTTGGGATGAATGTGCACGAATTAAGGCGAAAAGGGGAAGAAAAGGGAAAAATCCACAGTGTAGCGCCACAAGCAGCGTGGGGCGCTACCTGTGGCGCACAAAACAGAATCTCCAAGAAGGACAGCGCCAGGGCTAGCGTTCCACGCTACCCTGGACGTTGGTGATGTGAATATATCCTTGTTCGCTCGGGACTTAGTTATTTCGACCCCAAGACAACCCCGACTCGTATAAAAGCAAGTATAAACCTATTTTGGCGGGGGAGACACAACTTGAGGGATAAAAAAAAGTACAAAACACTCAGGAACACGAAATTCATCAATTCTTCCATTCTTCTTCTAGTATTCATAGCTTTTATGAATAAAAGTACAACTTGAGGGAGACACAACTTGAGGGATAAATAAAAGTACAAAACACTCAGGAACACGAAATTCATCAATTCTTCCATTCTTCTTCTAGTATTCATAGCTTTTATGTTTGAAGACACTATTTTGATGATTGTAATCTTATTGATTGTAATTGAGAGTAAGAATCTTCAATCAAGTAGATAAATAAGAATAAAGACTAATTGCATATATTTGTGAATTCCTTGATGATCGTACAAAGTATAGCAAGGGGTGTTCATATAATGATACGTTTTGTAACTACTTTACCCACTTAATTTATGCTCGTTACTAACATTAACTACATTAATTACCCATTACTTAAATTATTCGTAATGATTATGGTAATAATAAACAATGGCGTATAATCATCGATCATGTTGATTCTTTTTGCAAATTCGCAGTTGTTCGATGAATCTTCCTCTTTTATAGATTAATGCATCTTGTGGCTATCTCTTCTTTCCCAATTGCCAGGTACAGTATCTTTTGTAAATAATCTCGTGGACTTTTTTGTCGCACCTCATCATTCTTCTTTATTGATCTTATTCAATAGTCGCTTGTCAATATATCAGTAATCCACATGTGGTATCTATTTTTTCACCAATACAAATAGTCCCCCCACTTTCTCAGGAAGTGATAAGTTTATTTATGAAGTGAATGTCTTGCCGCCTCAATATCATTATATTTTCTTCAGAAGCAAAGATACATACATATTTTTCATTTAATGCTCAAGACACGCATCTAGCGAGGATTGGCTTTGCAGTTTATATCGTCTTTTTAGGGTTTTCTACGGCTGTGTCAGTTTGAAGTGACGGTTCCATGATGATGGCTCATACTGATGTCTTCTCTTATAAATACTGCATCACACACCATTCACAAACTTCCTCTACTTTCTTGTTGTCACGACCCTAAACCCGAACCCAATCGTGATGGCGCCTCTCGTGAAGACAAGGCCAGCCGACACTTTCCATTCTAGTTTTTAAGTAATAAACAATAAGAATTTAAATCTAAAACATGATAATTAATCCAAAAGTGAACAGTTAACACTACAGTTGCGGAAGATAAATCCAACACAGCCCGATACCGAGGTGTCACTAGTCATGAACATCTAAAAATCTGGAATAAGACAAGAACGTCTACAGAGTTCAATACAAATCTAAAACAAAGAGAAGTAAGATAAGGGAAGAAGTTCTGGGCTGCGAACGCCGACAGCTACCTAGAGAATCTTCGGATCTGCCTGAGCTGGAAAGATCAACACTCGGTAGCGGGATCAACAATGCCTGAATCTGCACATGGGGTGCAGGGAGTAAAGTGAGTACTCTAACGCAGTGAGTAATAATCATAAATAAAGACTGAAAGCATGAAATCACGTAAGGCACATTATAGGCTATAATGAAGCAGTAAAAATAGGTAAGAACAGTGATTCAATAAAGATATGTAAAATCATATAAGTTCAGTTTAATCTTCAAGAGATGCCTATTCAACAATTAAATAGGTAAATGATAGAAAAATAAGACAGATAAGCACATAAAGGATTGCCCCTCGGGCACAATGTCAACAATACCAGCCCCTCGGGCTATATCTCACATCACAATGGGTACCCGCGCTCACTAGGGGTGTGCAGACTCCTAGAGGGGCCCAATGGCCTGGTGGGCCGGTCCTGGTGAGTCGGTCCTTGTGGGCCGGTCCTGGTGGGCCTGAGAAGCCCGTGACGGGCCGGTCTTCATAGATTAGCCCACGAGCCCGGGACCGTTTAGCCCGGGACCGTCAGCCGGTCCTGGCGGGCCTAACGGGCCCAACGGATTTTTTTTTAAAAAAAAAATTTGTTTTGTTTTTAAAATTCTCCAACGGCCATATTTAAAATCTAGCTGTTTGTGCTGATAAGTTGATCGTTTTTAAGTTTAGAAAATGCCCATTTGGCCCCCAAACTTTATACAATTACACTTTTCCCCATTTCTCAACTATAAATACCCCCTCATTCTTTCATTTTTATTCACCAATTCATCAATATCTCTCAATCTCTCTACTACAATTACTTAATTTATTGTTGAAATTTCATGAAAAATTGTGAAGTTGTTGAATTGAAGTTTTCAAGTGTTCAACGATTTTCAATTTTCAAGAAGTTGTTCGGCAATCCGGTAAACTCGCTTCAACTCTTACGTTTTAAGAATATATTTTTGTGTGGTTTAGTTTGCATAATTATAATTAATATGGCATTTTCTTTGAAAAAAATGTTTCGTAAAGGAAAAGATAAAATCGGTGAAAGTAGTGGCCAACCAACTACCCTTCCCCCGGCTCCCCGACCTAGAAAAGATAAGCAAGTTGAAAGTAGTCGCCAACCTAGACGTCCTCCTCCTTCCGTAATTCTTGATAGTGATCACCCTTGTTTTCAATTTACCGATAGTGAATTTTGCCATAATGTTGCACCAGGTGAAAGATTAGATGATGAAATTATGAATGCTCTTTATCCTAATGAAACTATCTTAGAAAATAATGAGGAAAATGAGGATGATGATGAAACCCAAGCACCGAATTTAGATGATACACCTACTAGTCCTTTTAATAACCCAACTGATGCACCGGCCGACCCACCTGTAGAAACTCCTACTTTTAATAGAGAACCTGCTAAACGCCTAGAAACATCATTAGTTTGGAATATTTTTACTCAAGTAAGAGAACAAAATAAGGCTAAGTGTAAAACTTGTGGGAAATTAATGGCGCATAAATATACTGGAGACCGTAGCGGTACGGGTAGTTTGACTAGGCACATAAAAACACACCCTAGAGATAAGGTTAGATTTTTACAAATGAAAGCGCAGCTAGAGGGGACAAGTATAGATTCTGCGGTTAACCCTAGTACATGTTCAAATCTAGTTCAACCAGGAATTAACACTGTCACCGGAGGTATTTTATATTAAGATCCAACTAGAGATCGTGAAGAATTAGCAAAGATGATTACTATTATGTGCTTACCTTATACTTTTGCTTCTAATCCTAATTGGGTTCATTATATTAGAAGAGTTTTTAATCCTACTTATAAAGGTTGGCCTCGCGCAACAGTTAAGAGTGATATTTATAAATTCAAACATGAATATGAACAATATTTGCGGTATTTATTTACTCATATACCTAATCGGATTTCTATTACTACTGATATTGGTAGAAGTGGTAATGATTGTGATTATCTAACTATTACAAGTCATTGGATAGATGAGGAATGGACAATGCAAAAACGCATAATTGCGTATAGAATAATTAATTCACGTCACACAGGTAAGTTTATAGCTAACACTGTTGCAGATATTTGTAGATATTTTTGCTTTAGCGATAAAATAATGGTAATTTCTGTGGATAATGCTTCTAGTAACACTAGTGCTATAGGCATGCTTACAACAACACTAAATCCTGCATTTACTAATATTTTCCATGTTAGATGTATTTGTCATATTTATCATTTAATTGTCGGTGATGGTATGTGAATTTTAAACATTGCGAATTTTAAACATAGAAATTGAAAAGGTTAGAATGGCTCTTAATTGGCTTTTTTATTCAAACCGTAGAAGTAGACTTAGAGAGTATTTTAAAAAATGTGATGAATATGGCCTTAGAGAAAGAAAGGTTCCTAAACCTTGCCCGACTAGATGGAATTGTATGTACGAAAGTTTAGTAGTTGCATATGAATATAGAAACTCAATTAATGCAACGTTTACTTCTCGGGTAGGTGGTGAGGATGATGATGAAATTCTTACTACTCAAGATTGGACAAATGTTAAAATTCTTTTAGATTTTTTAGAACATTTTCAAATTGCTACAAATGCATTTTCTGGGCAATATTATCCTACTATTTTAAACTGTTTAGTTTATATTGCAGCACTATCTGATTTGTTTGTTGAATTTGGTGAGGGTGGGGACATTTATGAACTTGCTATAAATGAAATAAAACAAAAGTTTAAAAAATATTTTTTTTCCTATCCCTCCTATTTATGGTCTTGCTGCAATGTTAAATCCTACAATGAAATTGGGAGGTCCTCATTTTTGGTATTCAAATATTTATTAGGCTTTATATCTTTCAAATGAGGAAGTTGCTACACTTGCAGATGCAAAAGTCTCAATTAAAATTAATGCTCAAACAGTTTATAATGCTTATCAACTTGCCTTAGAGCATGCTAGGCCAACTATTCCAACCCCTACTTCGTCTAGCTCACAATCGTCTAAAAGAGCTGCGGGCTTAAAAGCTCTTAAATCTTGGACGGAGTTCAGGGGTTCTCAAGGTGAAATTATGATGAAACTTCACATCTAAATGAGCTTCAAGTTTATTTGTCTCAGGGACTTGAAAAGGAGAATCTAGACGACTCTTTTGATCTTTTGGAATGGTGGAAGGAAAGGGAAAAACATTTTCGGTTCTTGCAAGGATGGATCGGGATATTTTATCAATTCAAGCTTCAACTGTTGCATCAGAGAGCGCTTTCAGTCAAGCAAGACTGCAAATAGGTGATCATAGAGCGTCTATGAGGGATAGCTTGGAAAAATCAGTACTGTTTAAAGATTGGATCCGCTCGGAAAGAAGAAACTTTGGAATTGCAGAATCACAACTGGCGATAGATGAAGCTTATGAAGAAATGATAGCGGAACTTGCGGAGGATTCGGCTTCGCCCGGAAGTGGTGATGAACAAGATTCTTTTCCACCACCACCAACGCAACCTCCTCCGAACCTTGAAGGATTTATGAGATTTGTTAGAGATAATACATAGACTAATATGTAACTTGTATTTTGGCACATCTTCCTTAGTTTTTTTCCTTCTAATGGTGGTATTAGTACCTTGTTGTGCTCATTCCATTGGGGGAAGGATGACTAAGAAAGATATGCCATTTTTGGTAATAAAATTTATTGCTTCTACCCTTGAATATCTTTTCGCAATATTTCTTTGTCTTTACTTAGAATTATTTATAAGCTACAATATATATATAAGATACAATATATACTACAAGAAAATATATAAGTTATAATATATATACATAAGATACAATATATACTACAAAAAAATATATAAGAGAATATATATACATAACATACAATATATACTACAAGACAATATACAATGAAATATATATACATAACATTCTATACTAGTATACTATATATATATTGTATTGTATCACAACCAATGATATTGTATCACAACCTACCCCCAAGATTTTTCAAAATTCAAAATTCAAAATTTAAAATTCAAATTTCAAAATTCAAAATTTAAAATTCAAAATTCAAAATTCAAAAATCAAAATTCAAACAAGTTTTTTTTCAATTTACAAAACTAACCTTCTCTACCACTATAAATACCCTCCTCCCTCTTCTTCATTTCAATACTCAATACTCATTTCTCATTCTAAATTTCTCTCAATCTCCAATTTTCAAGACTTCAAGTCTCAATCTTAATTTTCAAGTTACATCATGCCTCGTTCGGAAAGAGTGCGCTTATTTATTTCGCAGTACTATGAAGTGGTTGAAGAAAATGAAGAAGGCCAAAAATTAAAGTGCAAGAACTGTGGAAGAGTCTTAAATTTTAGTACTGTTCAAACCACAGGCACTTTAAGGAGGCATATAAAGCATTGTGTTGAGGGTATTTATCCAAGAATTCGTCTTTAAGGTTTTTTCAACAATTTGTGTTATTTCAAAATTATTAGACGTATTTATGCTTCATGTTGTACTTTGTTATTAATTTATTATGCATGACAATTTAGTGTTTTACTATTGTTTTGTTATTTTTCTTTTTCGTCAAGCACTTTAATAATTAGATTTCTACATATAGACTACATATATATTTTTAATATAGCCATGATACTACAAGAAATTGCCTTAAAAAAACCCTCTAGGCCCGATAAGCCCACGAGCCCGGCCCGTTTAGCCCAGGACCATATGGGCTTAGGCCCGTCACGGGCCGGTTCCACCCGTTGAGCCCACGAAGCCCGGGACCGCCAGAGCCCAGGCCCACGAAGCCCGACCCGTTTGGCCCACGAAGGCCCGGGCCCGACCCAGAATACAGTCCTAGTGCAGACTCCTAGAGGGGCCCCTTACAGCCCAAATGCAATATCCAGCCATCTTGTGGCATCATCACTAGGCCCTCGGCCTCATATCAACAAGTCATCTCGTGGCGTATAAATCTCAGGCCCTCGGCCTCATAATCATAGTCAATGTTTCCTCACAACATAGGCCCTCGGCCTTACTTAGTCAAAATCCTCACAAGCCACTCGGACAATAGTAAAATATGATTCTCAACCCAAAATATCATTTAAAAGATCATTTAAGTGTTAAAACAAAGTAAACATGGCTGAGTTATGAAAATAGTGGAATATATCATGACTGAGTTCAAGTATAAAGTCAAAACAGTGAGGAAATATCAATAAAAATCCCATAAGGGTTCAAATAGTTGGCACGAAGCCCAAATATGGCATTCAGCCAAAAACATGATGATAGCAAATAGTTTCAGTCAATTACGCGGTAAAATAGTCATTCAGGATGGACTAAGTCACAATCCCTAACAGTACACAACCCCACGCTCGTCATCTAGTGTGTGTGTCACCTCAATATAGTACAATGATGTGCAAATCCAGGGTTTCATACCCTCAGGACATCATTTACAATCATTACTTACCTTAAACCGGTGCAAACACATGCTTGCGACGGCTTTACCCCTCGAATCGGCCTCCACTCGCATCGAATCTATCCAAAATCAGAATCACTGTATCAAAATATGCTAAGGGAACGAAGCACAAGCAAAAATATGCAATTTACAACATAAATCTCGAAATTACCAAAACTCGACCCCCAGGCCCACGTCTCAGATTCCAGTAAAAATCATATCAATGGATTCTTTATCACTCCCCGAGTTCATACATACCAAAAGCATCAAAATCCAACTATAAATGACCCCTCAAATACCCATTTCGAGGTCTCCAATTTCAAGCCCTAGTTCTTCCATTTTAGACTTAATTTCCATAATTAATTAGGTAGATTTCACATTAGAATCGAGTTTTAAGTCCATGAATCTTACCTCCAAGTGTTTCCCCTTGAATCCCTCTTCAATTCTCTTCAAAAGCTCCAAAAACGCTCAACAATGGTGAAAATAAACCCCAAAATTGCGAACAAGACGACTATTTAAACATTCTGCCCAGGCCTGAAATCCTTCTTCGCGAACGCGGTTAACGCCTCGCGTTCGCGAAGCACAAATCAACTTTGACCAAAAATTACTCTTCGCGGTCATGACCTTCCCATCACGAACGTGATGTTTTCCTCAGACCACTCTTCGCGATCGCGTTACCCCTCTCGCGAAAGTGATGAATAAAATACCTCAAGTCCACCTGACCAAATTCCTCTACGCGAACGCGATGACCAAACACCCAGCCCTTCGCGAACGCGAAGCCTTCCTCGTGAATGCAAAGTCTTAGATCCCAGCCTTCATCAACTGACCCTTCGCGAATGCAAGGACTCACTCGCGAACGCGAAGGTCATTTCTCTGCAACACTGATCTGCAATTTTTTGCAATTCCAAACATCATGAAATGGTCCGATTGACCACCCGAAACTCACATGAGGCCCCCGGGACCTCAACCAAACATACCAACATATCCCATAACCTCATTCAAACTTGTTCCAACCTTCGGAACGCTAAAAAAACATCAAAACACCAAATTCGCATCGGATTCAAGCCTAAGAATTCCAACATCTTCTAAATTACGCTTTTGATAAAAAAAAACCCAACCAAACCACGTCCGAATGACCTGAAATTTTTGCGCACACATCCCAAATGACACAATGGAACTACTGCAACTCTCCGAGTTCCATTCCGACCCCTATATCAAAATCTCACCTATCAACCAGAAATCACTAGAATACCAACTTCGCCAATTCAAGCCTAAATCTACTCTGGACCTTCAAAACACATTCCGATCACGCTCCTAAGTCCCAAATTACCTCCCGAAGCTATCTGAACCATCGGAACTCACATACGAGACCTCTAACACATAAGTCAACATCCAGTTAATTTTTCCAACTTAAGCTTCCTCAAAAAGAGACTAAGTATCTCAAACCTTACCAAATCCTTTCCGAACTCAAGCCAACCAGCCCGATCACATATAGAACTGATAGACAAAGCAATAAGAAGCAGAAATAGGGAAAACTGAGCGGTAATGCATAAGACGACTGGTCGGGTCGTCACATCCTCCCCAACTTAAACAAACGTTCGACCTCGAATGAGTCAAGAAACATACCTAAAGCCTCAAACAGGTGAGGATATCTGCTCTGCATCTCCCACTCGGTGTCCCAGCTAGCCTCCGCCACAGGCCGACCTCTCCACTGCACTCTCACTGAAGCTATATCCTTTGACCTCAACTTTTGAACCTGACGACCCAAAATAGCTACTGGCTCCGCATCATAGGTCAAATCATCATCCAACTGAACCGCGTTGAAATCCAGAACATGAGACGGATCCCTAATATACTTCCGGAGCATAGAAACATGAAATACCGGATGCACACTCGACAAGCTGGGTGGCAAAGTAAGCTCATAAGACACCTCCCCAATTCTCTGAAGCATCTCAAAAAGTCCAATGAACTGAGGACTCAATTTACCTTTCTTTCCAAACCTCATAACACCCTTCATGGGTGAAACCTTCAATAGAACCTTCTCACCAACCATGTAGGACACATCCCGAACCTTCCTGTCATCATAACTCTTTTGTCTCGATTGCGCTATACAAAGCCTCTCCTGAATTACCTTCACCTTTTCTAAAGCATCCTGCACCAAGTCTGTCCCCAATAACCTAGCCTTACCCGACTCAAACCAACCAACTAGAGATCTCACCACCTCCCATACAAAGCCTCATATGGAGCCATCTGAATACTCGGCTGGTAGCTGTTGTTATAAGCAAACTCTGCAAGCGGTAAGAACTGATCCCATGACCCTCCAAAATCAATGACACAAGTATGCAACATGTCCTCCAATATTTGAATAGTGTGCTCGGACTACCCGTCCGTCTGAGGGTGAAAAGTTATGCTCAACGCAACCTAAGTACCCAACTCTCGCTGCACAACCCTCCAAAACTGTGATATAAACTGAGTGCCCCTATCTGAAATGATGGAAACTAGGACACCATGCAAACGAACAATCTCCTGGATATATATATCTGCCAACCGCTCTGAAGAATAGGTAATACATATAGGAATGAAGTGAGCGGACTTGGTCAGTCGATCCACAATAACCCAAATAGCATCGAACTTCTTCAAAGTTCGTGGAAGTCCAACTACAAAGTCCATGGTGATCCGCTCCCACTTCCACTCTGGAATATCCATCCGCTGAAGCAAGCCACCCGGTCTCTGATGTTCATATTTCACCTGCTGACAATTGAGACACCGAGCTACAAATCCCACAATGTCTTTCTTCATTCTCCTCTACCAATAATGCTACCTCAAATCCTGATACATCTTCACGGCACCTGGATGAATGGAATATCGTGAGCTATGGGCCTCCTCCAGAGTCACTCCCAAAGCCCATCCACATTGGGCATACATATCCGGCCTTGCATCCTCAATACCCCATCATCACCGATGGTCACATCTCTGGCATCATCATGTTGAACTCTGTCCTTAAGGACAAGCAAATGCGGATCATCATACTAGAGCTCTCTCATGCGATCATATAAGGAAGACCGAGAAACCATACAAGCCAATACCCGACTGGGCTCCGAAATATCTAACCTCACGAACAGATTGACCAAGGCATGAACATCAACTGCAAGAGGTCTCTCCCCAACTGGAATATATGACAAACTCCCCATACTCATCGCCTTTCAGTTCAAAGCATCGGCCACCACATTAGCCTTCCCCGGATGGTACAATATAGTAATATCATAATCCTTAAGCAACTCCAACCACCTTTGCTGCCTCAAATTAAGATCCTTCTGCTTGAACAAGTGCTGGAGGCTACGATGATCATTAAACACCTCACAAGACACACCATACAGATAATGCCTCCAAATCTTCAACGCATGCACTATGGCAGCCAACTCCAAATAATGAACGGGGTAGTTCTTCTCATGGGGCTTCAACTGACGAGAAGCATAAGCAATAACTCTACCCTCCTACATCAATACACACCCAATACAAACTCTCGAAGCATCACAATACACGGTATATGAACCTGAGGCTAATGGCAAAACTAACACTGGAGCTGTGGTCAAGGCTAACTTGAGCTTCTGAAAGTTCTCCTCACACTCATCCGACCATACAAATGAAGCACCCTTCTGAGTCAACTTGGTCAAGGGCGATGCGATAGATGAGAATCCCTGAACAAACCGGCAATAATAACCCGCCAAACCAAGAAAGCTATGAATTTCTATGGTTGAGGATGGTCTGGGCCAACTCTGAACCGCCTCTATCTTCTTCAGATCGACTTGAATACCCTCGCTGGACACCACGTGCCCTAAGAAAGCCAATGAACTAAGCCAAAACTCACACTTGGAGAATTTTACATAAACCTTCTCCTCCCTCAATCTCTACAACACAACTCTCAAATGCTCCATATGCTCCTTTTAACTACGCGAATACACCAGAATATCATCAATGAAGACTATGACAAATGAGTCGAGATAAGGCCGGAATACGCTGTTCATCAGATGCATGAACGTTGCTGGGGTATTGGTCAGCCCAAAAGACATCACCAAGAACTCATAATAACCATATCGGGTCCTGAAAGCTATCTTAAGAATATTCAAGTCCCTGATTTTTAACTGGTGATAACCTGAATGGAGATCAATCTTGGAGAACACTCTCGCTCCTTGAAGCTGGTCGAATAAATCATCAATGCGAGGCAAAGGATACTTGTTCTTAACTGTTACTTTGTTCAATTGCTTATAATCAATGCACATCATCATAATGCCATCCTTCTTCACAAATAGAACCGGCACACCCCAAGGTGACACACTAGGCCGAATGAACCCCTTATCGAGGAGTTCTTGAAGGTGCTCCTTTAACTCTTTCAACTCCGCTGGTACCATACGATACGGCGGAATAGAAATGGGCTGAGTGCCTGGCACCAGGTCAGTACCAAAATCAACATCCCTTTCTGGTGGCATGCCCGACAGGTCTGCAGGAAACACATCAAAAAAATCCCTCACAACTGGAACAGAATCAATACTGGGATTCTCTACACCGACATTCCTCACAAAGGCTAGATACGAAAGACAACCCTTCCCAACCATACGATGGGATTTCAAGAATGAGATTACTCTATTGGGAACATAATCAATCAAACCTTGCCACTCAATCCGTGGTACACTCGGCATAGCCAATGTGACTGTCTTAGCATGATAGTCCAAAATAGCACGATACGGATATAGTCAATCCATGCCCAAAATAATATCAAAATCCACCATACATAATAATAATAGATCCACACGGGTCTCCAGACCCTCAATAGTCACCACAAACGATCGATACACACAGTCTACAACAATAGTATCGCCCACTAGGGTAGATACATGAACAGTTGAAACAATACACTCACGGGGCGTACCCAAATAACGAGCAAAGTATGATGACACATAAGAAAAGGTGTAACCAGGATCAAATAATACAGAGTCATCTCCGTGGCAGACTGGAACAATACTTGTAATGACAACATCGGAAACAATAACATTGGGTCTAGCTGGAAGTGTATAGAAATGGGCCTAACCGCCACCCGATTGACCTCCCCCTCTAGGGCGACCCCTAGCTAACTGACCTCCACCCCTAGCAGGCTGGGCAGGTGGTGGTGAAGCAACTGGCGCCGATGCCGATGACTGACCCCTCTATTGAGATGAACCCGTAAGACGATGAGGGCACTGCCTCCATATATGGCCCATCTCTCCACACTTGTAACAACTCCCAGGTGCTGGAGAAGGGGACTAAAGGGAACCCCTCGCACCGGAGTGACTAGCAGACGCACCTGACATGGAAGAGCCCTGAACTGATGGAGCACGGGACAAACTCTGAGTTGGAAGGGCACTAAGTGATTACTGGCCCTGATGAGAACGGTGAGAACCATGACCCGATGACGCCCCACAATAACCTAGGCGAGCTGGTTGAGCATGCCTAAATGGACAACCTCTGTCATGCTGAAACTGGCCTCTCGAAGGAGCACCACTATAGCTACCAGATCCTTGAGGCCTCTTGGCCTCCCTCTCCTCTCGCTCTTGGCGACGAACAGACTCAATATTCCGATCAATGTCTACAACCTCCTCAAAGGTAGCACCAATCACCCTCTCCCTGGTCATGAGAATACGAAGCTGATAAGTGAGGCCATCGACAAACCTCCTAATCCTCTCTCTATCTATCGGAACCAACCAAATAGCATGACGAGCTAACTCGGAGAACCTCATCTCATATTGCGTCACAGTTATCTCTCCTTGACGCAACCACTCAAACTCCCTATACAGCTCCTCTCTACAAGACTGCGGCACATAATTCTCCAGAAAGAGAATGGAGAACTGCTACCAGGTAAGAGGTGGTGCACCAACAGGCCTACGCCTCTCAAAAGTCTCCCACCAAGTGAAGGCGGCTCCAGAAAATTGATAGGTAGTGAAAGCGACCTTGCTGGTCTCTAGAATACCCGTTGTACGAAGCATCCTCTGACACTTATCCAAGAAACCCTGGGCATCATCGCCCTCTACACCATTGAAGGTCGGAGGCTGAAGTCTACCAAACCTCTCCAACCTACGATGCTCGTCCTTTGGCATGGCAGGAACTACATAGTCTTGAGAAGCTGCAACCGGTTGGGCTAGATGTGCCCCCGGTATCTGAAGTCCCTTCACGTCCTACTCAGGTGTGCGAGCAGCGGGAGTTTAATTGCCTCCCCCAGCCTGAGAAGTAGCTGCGGTTGTAGTGGATGAAACCGCCTCAGCTAGGCCAGTGCAAACTAGTAAGATCTGAGCCAAGGCCTCCTGAAGACCCGGAATCACAATGGGCACAACTGGTGCCTGAGCTTGTGCATCCACAACTAGGACCTGATCCTAAACTATGGTGGCTGGTGGATTTGTAGGTGTTTCCCTAGCTGCTGTGCGGGCCACACCTTTGCCCCTACCGTGACCACGATCTCATCCTCAGCCTCTAGTAGCCACAGTTGGTGGTACTGGTGGTCTTCCATCCTGACCGGTAGCGTGTGTCCTCACCATCTGTGAGAGAATAGAATAGCAGAAGTTTAGCACTCAAATCAACAAATTCGCACGACAAGAATTTCAAGAATGTGAAGCTTTTCCTAAAGGTTCTGCAGCCTCTCGAGGATAAATACAGACATTTCTGTACCGATCCACGAGACTCTACTAAACCTGCTCATGACTCGTGAGACCTATGTAATCTAGGCTCTAATACCAACTTGTCACGACCCTAAACCCGAACCCGGTCATGATGGCGCCTCTCGTGAAGACAAGGCCAGTTGATACTTCTCATTCCAGTTATTAAGTAATAAACAATAAGAATTTAAATCTAAAACATGATAATTAATCCAAAAGTGAATAGCTAACACTACAGTTGCGAAAGAAAAACCCAACACAGCTCGATACCGGGGTGTCACTAGTCATGAGCATCTAAAAATCTGGAATAAGACAAGAAAGTCTACAAAGTTCAATACAAATCTAAAACAAAGAGAAGTAAGATAAGGGAAGAAACTCTGGGCTGCGAACGCCGGCAGCTACCTAGAGAATCTTCGGATTCGCCTGAGCTGGAAAGATCAATACTCGGTAGCAGAATCAACAATGCATGAATCTGCACACGGTGTGCAGGGAGAAAAGTGAATATTCCAACTCAGTGAGTATTAATCATAAATAAATACTGAAAGCATAAAATCACGTAAGTCACATTATAGGCAATAATGAAGCAGTAAAAATAGGTAAGAACAGTGATTCAGTAAAGATATGTAAAGTTTAGTTTAAACTTCAAGAGATGCCTATTCAACAATTAAATAGGTAAATGACAGACAAATAAGAAAGATAAGCACATAAAGGATTGCCCCTCGGGCACAATGTCAACCATACCAACCCCTCGGGCTATATCTCACATCACAATGGGTACCCGTGCTCAATGGGGGTGTGTAGACTCCTAGAGGGGCCCCTTACGGCCCAATCGCGATATCCAGCCATCTCGTGGCATCATCACTAGGCCCTTGGCCTTAAATCAACAAGCCATCTCATGGCGTATAAATCACAGGCCCTCAGCCTCATAATCATAGTCAATGTTTCCTCACAACATAGTCCCTCGGCCTTACTCAGTCAAAATCCTCACAAGCCACTCAGGCAATAGTAAAACATGATTCTCAGCCCAAAATATCATTTAAAAGATCATTTAAGTGTTAAAACAGAGTAAACATGGTTGAGTTATGAAAACAGTGGAATATAGCATGACTGAGATCACGTATAAAGTCAAAACAGTGAGGAAATATCAATAAAAATCTAATAAGGGTTCAAATAGTTGGCACGAAGCCCAAATATGGTATTCAGCCAAAAACATGATGATAGCAAATAGTTTCAGTCAATTACGCGGTAAAATAGTCATTCGGGACGGACGAAGTCACAATACCCAACAGTGCATGACCCCATGCTCGTCATCTAGTGTGTGTGTGTCACCTCAATATAGCACAACATTGTACAAATTCGGGTTTCATACCCTCAGGACATCATTTACAATTATTACTCACCTCAAACCGGTGCAAACTCTAGCCCACGATGCCTTTGCCCCTCGAGTTGGCCTCCACTTGCGTCGAATCTATCCAAAATCAGAATCACGACGTCAAAAGATGCTAAGGGAACGAAGCCCAAGCGAAAATATGCAATTTACAACATAAATCCCAAAATTACCAAAACCCAACCCCTGGGCCCACATCTCAAATTTTGGTAAAAATCACATCAATGGATTCCTTATCACTCCCCGAGTTCATACATACCAAAAATATAAAAATCCAACCAAAAATGACCCCTCAAATACCCATTTCTAGGTCTCCAATTTCAAGCCCTAGTTCTTCCATTTTAGGCTTAATTTCCATGATTAATTAGGTAGATTTCTCATTATAATCGAGTTTTAAGTCCATGAATCTTACCTCCAAGTGTTTTCCCTTGAATCCCTCTTCAATCCTCTTCAAAAAGCTCAAAACATGCTCAACAATGGTGAAAATAAACCCCAAAATCTCGGACAAGACGACTATTTAAACATCTGCCCAGGCCTGAAATCCTTCTTCACGAACGCGGTCAATGCCTCGCATTCGCGAAGCACAAATCAACTTTGACGAAAAATTACTCTTCGCGATCGCGACCTTCCCATCGCGAACGCGATGTTTTCCTCAGACCACTCTTCGCGATCGTGTTACCCCTCTCGCGAACGCGATGAATAAAATACCTCATGTCCAGCTGACCAAATTCCTCTATGCGAACACGGTCTACTTCACGCGAACGCGATGACCAAACACCCAGCCCTTCGTGAACGCGGAGCCTTCCTCGCGAACACGAAGTCTTAAATCCCAGCCTTCATGAACTGACCCTTAGCGAACGTGAGGACCCACTCGCGAACGCGAAGGTCATTTCTCTGCAACACTGATCTGCAATTTTTTGCAATTCCAAACATCATGAAATGGTCCGATGGACCACCCGAAACTCACCCGAGGCCCCCGGGACCTCAACGAAACATACCAACATATCTCATAACCTCATTCAAACTTGTTCCAACCTTCAGAACGCTTAAAAAAACATAAAAACACCAAATTCGCATCGGATTCAAGCCTAAAAATTCCAACATCTTCAAAATTACGCTTTTGATAAAAAAAACTAACCAAACCACGTCCAAATAACCTAAAATTTTGCACACACATCCCAAATGACACAACGGAACTACCACAACTCTCAGAATTTCATTCCGGCCCCTATATAAAAATCTCACCTATCAACCAAAAATCACTAGAATACTAGCTTCGTCAATTCAAGCCTAAATCTACTTCGGACCTCCAAAACACATTCCGATCACGCTCCTAAGCCCCAAATCACCTCCCGAAGATATCTGAACCATTGGAACTCACGCTCTCTAACACATAAGTTAATATCCGGTTGACTTTCCAACTTAAGCTTCCTCAAAAGAGACTAAGTGTCTCAAACCTTACCAAATCCTTTCCGAACTCGAGCCAACCAGCCCAATCGCATATAGAACTGATAGATAAAGAAATAAGAAGCAGAAATCGGGAAAACAGAGCGGTAACTCATGATACGACTAGTTGGGTCGTCACATTTGCATTCCTTTCCAAGCTTCTTCTGCAATTTCTCTTCTCCTTTCATATTTCTACTATTAACAAAAAATGACTTATAATTCTTCGAACACCTCTCCATCATCGGATCCCAAGAAAACTATCATCATAGACGAATTTCTTCCTTCTATAACCCCGGTTAGAAGTAGAAGAGGTGGTAGACTTTGTAGTCTAGGTTTCATATCAAGTCGTAGCGCCACTCTTTCCCATGAGAATTCTTCCAAATCTTTTTCTTCTAAAGTTAAAGTTGCATCAACTCTTAAATATTCTTCCAAAGTTAGAGACCAAAACGAACCATTGCCTGAGCGTGTTGTTTTTGAGATTGTCCCTCATGAATTTTCTTTCACATCGGACTGTGAAGCATGGAGGAAAGAAGTTTCTTCCATAGCAACACTTAAACCTACCGATCATTACCCTTCTTTAATCACTTCTGGACTTCTTTCTTTAGTACGTCGTGAATGCCATTGGAAACCCAACTTCCCTATTATGTACTGTAGCATTCATGGCGGGAGATAGAATTCTGCTTAGAGTTTTACCCATGAAGGATGTGATAAGGTTCGAAAAGAAGGGCAAGTTGAACCCTAGGTATATTGGTCCTTTCGAGATCCTTGAGAGAGTTGGTGAGGTGGCCTACAGACTTGTATTGCCGCCCAGCTTATCGACAATTCACCTGGTGTTCCGTGTTTCTATGCTCTAGAAGTTTTATGGTCATCTATCACATGTTTTAGATTTTAGATTAGTCCATTGGACATGAATTTGACTTATGTTGAGGAGTCAGTAGCTATCTTAGACTGGAAAATCCAGAAGTTGAGGTCAAAGAATATTGCTTCACTGAAGGGTCAGTAGAGGGCTTGACCAGTCGAGGAGGCAGCCTGGGAGACCGAGCACAACATGCAGAGTCATTATCCTCATCTTTTCATCACTTCAGGTATGTCTCTATGCACGTTCGAGGACGAACATTTGTTTTAAGAGGGGGAGAATATAACAATCTGACTGGTCATTTTGTGTATTTAAGCCTTGTTTTTCCTTTTGATACTCCACACATGTGATTTTTTTATTTTATGACTTGTGGGAATGGTTAGTTTTGTTCCAGAAAGGTTTTGGGTTGATTTGGACCATTTTGTTCTTGGTTTAGAAACTTAAGTTGGAAATATTGACCAATGTTTGACTTTTGTGAAAACGACCCCAGAATGATTTTTTGATGGCTCTGATAGATAGGTTTGTATCGTGATTTTGGACTTGGTTTTATGCTCGAAATTGAAATCGAAGGTCCCTAGGTTGATTTGTCATGTTTTGCCGAAGTGGCAATTTGAGGTTTAGAAGTTTCCCTAAGTTTGACCATAAGTTGACTTTATGGCTATTGGGTTCGGAATTTTGTTTTAGGACTTGGAATATGTTTGTTTTTCTATTTGAAACTTGTCTGCAAAATTTGGTGTAATTTGAAGTTGGTTTGATAGGATTCAGACGCTTGGTTGTAATTCTAAAGGTTCTTGAGTTTTCTTTTGAATTTCACACGTTTTGATGTTCGATTTGTGGTTCTAGATGTTATTTTGGTATTTTGATCGTGTGAGTGAATTCTTATGATAATTTTAGACTTATGTGGATATTTGATTTGGAACCCTGAGGGCTCGGGTAAATTTCGGACGTGTTTAGGAATGGCTTGGACTTAATTCCATGTTGATGTTGTGTCGATGCTCCAATTGTCGCAATTGCGAGCACCAGCATCGCAATTGTGATCGTATCAGGGGGTCTCATTTGTCGCATTTACGATACCTTGATCGCAATTGAAGAGAGTCTAGGACAGGGCAGTTTGGCATTTTCAACTAAAAGGTCGCATTTGCGATGGGAGAAGACTTCGCAAATGCGAAGTCAATGTCGCATTTGCGACTTCCCTTTAGGCTGTTAGGCTCCGTAATTGCAAGTCATTCTTTGCAATTACGAGGGTTCGCAATTGCGACATCTACACTTGAACAAAAGGGTTGGAAAGACGGGATTTGATCTCATTTCTCTCATTTTAAAACCCTAGACTCGATGAGAGGCAATTTAGAGAGGGGATTTTCATACACAATCATTGGGTAAGTGATTTTGATCAATTTTCAATTATATTACATGATTATATATGAGATTTAACATCAAATTCATGAGAATCTAAGAGAAATTTTGTCTATGTTCTAAACAATAAAAATTTGAGATTAGAGAGTTGAATTGGATACAGATTTGAAAACGAAACACATATATAGACTCGTGCGGTTGTGGATAGCCGGGATCTACCCTTGGATTCGGGTTTTGACTGGGCAAATCTTGAGGTTGACTTTTGTTGACTTTTGGAGAATTGTGTAAAAATCATAGCTTTATTAATTATAATTGGTTTTTCTTGCATTGTTTGATTATATTAAGTCATTTTTATTATATCTGAATCGTGTTGAGGCGAACTTTAAGGAAAAAACTATTTTGAGTGTTGATTTAGCCTAGTTGAGGTAAGTATTTTGCCTAACTTTGTGTGGGGGAACTACCCATTAGGATTGGATTTGATTGTGCTATTTGAGTTATGTAGAAGATGTGTACACGAGATGACGAGTGCGTACACGGTCATATATGTGATATTTGATTGGTTTAGACTCTTAGATTACTTATAATCACTTAATTGAAGTTATTATTATTTGTTCTATCATTCGTTGTCTAGTTTAGTCTTACATACCTTAATTGAAGTTGTTATTACATGTTCTAGTTTTCATTGTCAAGATTACTCTTATATGCATTTAGTTGTAGTTGTTGTTACATTCTATTATGTCTATTGTTGAGTTATTTTCATGCATTTAGTCGTAGTTGCTATTTCTCTTTCATTGTTAAGCTTATATTATGTACTCGAATTGGAAGTTGTCATTTCATGAAAAATACCTTCGTTGCTGAGTAATTGAAGTTGTAGTTGTGGAAAGTTATTAACACGGTTGTGGTTGGAATTGTTGGTTATTGGAATACATTTTCTTGTCGAATTATTGTTATTGAGATTTTTGTACACATTGTAGTTGAGTTGTGGGCTATATGCCGTGGTAACGTTATTATTGTTGCTTTTGGCAAATATTGTGGCATATAGGTACGTGTGGTGCGAGTAAATTTTTGTGTTATGATATTGATACACATGCAGTAGTATAAGGATGGGTATTGAAATGCATGCGATGAGATAAGGTGGTATTTATACATGTGTTTCTAGTAAGGGAATTACTTGAAGCTACGCGGTGAGATAAAGGGGCTAAAACGCGTGTAGTTATTTTGGAAAAAATATTTATAAAATACATGCAAGGTTCACGCAGTGATATTAGGAAGATTGTGATTGTGATTTGTGAAATGGGAACATGAGGTATGGTACATCGGTGTGATTTTTATTGTACATTCTAAATTGGAAAGGTTCGTTGATTTCAACGGTTATTTCTTTATTTTCCTTAAATTTATTTCACCAGTATTTTAACTGTATTTGATAATTGTTTCTTTTATCATATATTCCCTCTTTGTTGTCCTTTATTGCCTTAAATTCTGTTATTAGCTGGGTTTGATAAATTGCTTATTTATCATTCATTTTCTTTCTTTCTTCAGTGTTAGATTATTAATATTTTGCACAGGTTTCTATGTCTACTAAGTATCTTGACATGGCCTTATCACTACTCGACCGAGGTTAGGCTTGATATTTACTGGGTACCGTTGTGGTGTACTCATCCTATGATTTTGTATATTTTTGTGCAGATCCAGGTACTTTTGCTCGTGCCAGACGCCAGTCAGTTGACCCAATTACTTCGGAGACTTCAGGGTATACCTGCTTGATGTTCGCAGGCCTCGGAGTCACCTTCTTTTATTTTCTTACTATTGTTTATCTCCATTTCAAACAGAGTTGTATTTAGAGATTACTAGTGCATTTTCTGTAGAGCTTATGACTCAGTTCCACCGATTGTGGGAATTATTTGATTGTTGGATCATTTGGATTTTATTATGATAGTTTACCAGTTTAATTTGATATCTGAATCGTTATTCCTGTTAATTCTTCAAGTGTATTAGGCTTACCTAGTCTTAGAGACTTGGTGTCATCATGACATCCTAAAGTGAAAATTTGGGATTGTGACAAGACCAGATTTTTTATATAGGCTGCTTAGAAGCGGAAGAAGAAGAAGAAGAAAAGTATCATGGGCAATAATTCAGAGAATGTCTTTGTACGTCATCCGAAAAAAAGATCTGACAAGGAATGGAAAGAGTTTTTTGAGGATAGGGAGAGTAATCCCCAACCTACTCAGTTCTTCTCTAAGCTAGATGACATTTCTATTATCGCGGTGGATGATAGAGAAAATTATCTAATTTGAGAAAGATATAAGTACTGCAAATACATTTGTCTAGATATTATTTGGTATTGTAGAAGATTTTTCCGAGTATTAATTTTTTCTTGGTACTTTTTGAATTTATCTGAGTACTCATGTTTAGTTTTATAGACTTGAATAAATAGATATATATTTGGATGCATAATTTTCTTTGTCACGTCTTAAAGTTGTACCTTGGGGTGTTTAAATTTTAAATAAAAGATGGCTCTTTATATTTTTTAAACGTTATGCAGAGGACGTTTCCTCTTCACTCAACCGTAAATAGAATTAATTGATCCGAATAAACTTTTAGTCTAAGGGAGTTTTAACCCCAATAGGAATTGAGGGAGTACTAATCCTAGTAAGACATTAAATCTAAGGGAAGATTAATCCCGGATGTCACACCTCCTTTTTTACCTACACCCCGAGAGGGAGTGTATAAGGGAGATTTTCCAATTAAAGTGACAATCGAAACGGGATTATTTATTTATTAAATTCAGAGTCGCCACTTGGGAGATTTATGGTGTCCCAAGTCACCGGTTTAAAATCCCGAATCGAGGAAAGGATTGACTCTGTATTACAGTCCGCAAACCAGAAATCTGGGTAAGGAATTTTGTTAACCCGGGAGAAGGTGTTAGGCATTCCCGAGTTCCGTAGTTCTAGCACGGTTGTTCAACTGTTATACTCGGATTAATTATCTGATTTTAAAACACTTTTAAACCTATGTGCATTTTACTTTAACCGCTTTTAATCATTTTAAGAAAGATTTCAACGTCATTTAAAACACGTCTTTGGACCACTCCACATGAAATGCACCCGCAGTCCGAGACACATTTTATTTAACATTGTTAAGATTTGAATTTGGGTCACATGAAATGCACACCCGAGTTTAGGAAGGTAATTTTAAATTATGCGCCTAAAGCAACTACGCATTTTTCACATTGCGAGGGCCATAGAAAATTCGCTAAATGGCACGCCTCAAATTCTAAGGATTAAAAATATTCAAGGACAAACTAAATGAGGGCCGTGCATTTTGAAATTTTATTTGGCACAGCGCACCTCAATTCCAATTTTAAAGGAAACTCAAACTAAGCTTTGAGGGTCATAAACCATGTCTTTCCTAATATGGCACACCCCAAAATGACACCTCCTTTAACTTGTCCAATGCTTCTGGTGATTCAACGAAAATTCAAAATTCTGAAAATCCCAACGACAAGCAACTGTGCAGGAAACAAAAGCACCACAATCAAGTGCATGTGCTGCGATGCACCTAGCGTACTGAATCGCTTCAACGACTCTTTCCCACTATGTAAAATGCCAGCAAAGTTGAACTGGCCATGGCCCATATTACCTGATTCCACATGCCTTCTAACAACAATACCAACATTAACCCCACTTGGTGCAACCAATGGTCACCAAATCTATAATCAAGTTGCCTTTCTAAGAAGGAAAAAATAATAAACTCAATATATAACCTCAAACACACAATAAGAGCCTAACTAGAAAGAAGCTGAGTATTTAATTTCCGTTCATGATTCAAAATCCTATAATAAGGTTACTGAAATTTAGAAATAGCACTATGACATTTTTTAACTTCTATAACATTCTATAAATGGTTCTTACACTAAAACCTCAACTAAACAAAACTTAATAAACTCATATGCAAATCTGAAACTATCAGGTAGAGGATTCAACAAAGATTTCTACAGCAACACATTAATATCTCAAACCAGGGAAGATCAAATATATAATAACAAGACATACAAACTTATCACCATAGACATGAATAAATGAAGAAGAAGAACAAAAAAAACAGACCTCACGAGAAGTTTTTTTTTTTAATTAAGTTGCTGCTCGGATGTGTCACAAAGAATGCCAAATGACGAAACCTGATAAAAACAACTGCCAAATGACAGTAACTGCGACCTCCGAACTCGAACGGCGATGAACAACAGTCACGAATATGGAACGACGCTATTTTCCATCCGTTTTCTAACACCCTCCCTTCCTATCTACGCGAGTGTGTACCCTTCCCCCCCCTATTTTCTGTATATGTGTGCCTCTTAGCTTTTGGGAATTGGATATTAAGGATTTTTTTTTTTTTTTTGCTAATCTCTTGCAAACTTTAATGAGAATGGGAAGAGGGATCGACCATGGCTTCACTGAAGAAAGCCCTCTTTGTTGGATCTCTATTGTTGATCAGCGGCGCTAGCTTCAGATTTTTTTGGCGTCTTTTCTTGTCCTTATTTAGATTTTTTAAGCATTACTTTATAGGTAGAGTCTAGGTTTAGGTGTATTTTTGTGTATTTTTCCCATTAGTCCCGACATCTTTTGTGTATTAGGTCCTTAAGGTCTTTTATTTGTTTTTATTCCAAAGAAGAGTCTAGAAGGATCCTAGGCTTAATAGATTAATCCGAATTGGACCAAGAATTGGGCTCTAAAACTCTTAAAATTGTGATCCAACACTTTAATTCACTCATTTTAAAATAAGATAAAAATACTACCACATGCAAAAGCTAACATGAAACTATTATATATTTTTTTTATTTTCAAACTTATATAAAGATGAAAATATGGTACTATTTTTTGTATTATTTTTTTTTTATGAAAGATACATACTAAAATATTGTTGTAATTTTCATTTTTCTTGTAATAAAATAAAGTAAAAGAGTAAAAATGAGTTGAAATAGCTATATTAGGCCTAAATTAAATATTTTACGCTAAAATATAAAAACTCTTGGGGAGGATCAAAAATCACATGTCTACACCGGATAAACGTATATCTTAGTAGATTTGGCCCGAAGAGACATTTAGTCTGATTGGATGTTGAATCTGAATTGGAGTATATGAACATACTTCCAATAGAAAGGGCCACATGTCCGAAAATGATACTTGAGATTTTTATTAGTGTATACAGGATAATCGATCCGAATATAATGCCAAATAGTAAGTCATTTACTAATAAAATGTGATAATATATCTGAGACATAATACAATAAGCCGTTAAGAAAGGCTTATATATTTAACTTGAATTGTTGTTGCTAGACCAAATATAAATCACGTGTTTGTTCAAAGTAAATTTTATTTCGGTGGCATATTTGCGTGTATTGATCTTAAAAAAGTTTCATTCTCTACTCGGTCATAAAACTCTCGTATGTTTTATTGTGGAATTTTTTAATCTGATATGAATTTCTCGATCCTTTTTGTGCACGGGTAGTATATGTATTTTTGAAGAACTAGTTCAACACTATTTGAAGTGTGTATGCTTGATGAGCAATGCAACTGACTAAATTGAGATAGTGATAAATGATGTTGGGATACTCTCAGGAAATCTATCTCCCAAGGCGATCGATTGTTTGTATCACTTCAACTACATATAGTCCCCTGGTGTATGAGAACTCGAACATGGAAATGATAATTTGGCAGTCCCGAGTTTAATAGTCCCCGATAGAATATCTAATTTTGATATTGATGGAATTTCAAATGTTCTGATTCCTAGAAAGGGAAACAAAGGGACGACACATAAGCTCTTTTTATCAAATAAAGTTTACTCTATCTAGGAACTACGGAGGTTCCGAAATATTATCGAGGATCGTGACATATTTTGATTTGAGCTAGTCTTACTAGCTTTAATGAGTTTTCGATTTAAAGTCTTATTGCCGGAATAATTTTCACAACTTCCTTTATGAATTTCTCGCATCACATATTTTGTTTGTCTAGGTCCTTGGCATTTAGATTTGGTACCCTTGAATATTCACTATTATAATTCTCCTTAAACAAGGCAGTATGGGATATGCGCATTTGGAGTTGTCGTGACACGTACTTGTTTTATTTTCAATCTAATTGATAATAGATTAAGGATCGCCCGAATAAGGGGTGACCTGATCTCGAGACTGTTTGACCATAAGATGGCATTTCTCAATAAGAGCTTAGAGTTATTTCCGAATTTAGTGATATCAGCAATAGATCTAAGACCAACGCATCTAGCTCGGCTTTCTCGGACAATATAGTTTTCTCGGATTTGATTGATCAAGAGTTAAGAATCACTTTTTAACTCAAAATTTTTACTTCGAGTCCCTGAGCTAATTCAGGCCATGTAATATATATGCTTCATACTTGTCTTCGTTAGTAATAAAACAACTTTTATGAATTTTTTAAATACTTCCCCGATAGGTGCATTAAGTATTATCCCTAACTTGGGACTTTTAATATTTGTGGACCTAATCATGTAGAAGGTCCAGATCCTAAGAGTTATCTGAAAGTAACATGTACTTCCTTTTCAGCTTTGGATAATGTGTTTGAGCTAAAAATCAACCATGAAATCTACTAAAACTATGATTTTATAGCCATATGTGGCTTGTAAATAATACCATATTCACTAATTTCGATTATCCATTTAGCTAGCCTTCCTGACAATTCATGTTTATGCAAAATATTACGTAATATAAATATTGTGACTACGGAAATTGGATGACATTGAAAATAAAGCCTTAGGTTTAGGTAGCTACTATTAATGTCACTTCTCCGAACGTAAATACCTAGTTTTTGTGTCAAAGAGTATTTTATAATAGATAGGAGATTGTGTACCTTTGTTTTCTTGAACTAATAATGTACTTACTAAGACCTCCGAGACAGCTCGGTATACCAACAATCATCCTGCTCCTCGGAGTTGTGAAAGAAATGGTGGGTTGGTGATTAGCTAGCGAGTCCGGATAATTCGACTTTGTGGACTGAACCTACCTTTCAAAGTTTGGTAACTTTATTTCTTTTATTTGACTCTCTTTCTTCTTTTGCTTGATCAAATTGCAGAGCGGGTCAATATTAAGCATATAAGTCATTATCTCCTGTGGTATACCTGTCATGCTGGCATAGGGGCAAGCAAAGCAATTTGTGTGAGTATGTAAAAATTCAATAAACTTACCTTTTAAGTTTAGGGTCGAGTCTCAACCAATGCCAACTTTCCCATATGGAAAGTCAATGATAGTTTCTAGTTCTTCAGCATTTAACCTCATGGCTTCTAATTCTTTCGTATTAATAAGTGTGCCAAAAAATATGTCTAATTTTCCATCTACGTTCAAGCTTCCTTTAATTGATGGCCCTGTGTAATTTTGCAATTTAGCAAGGTGATTTCTTACCTGTTTGGGAAAGTTCGGATCTTTTTTAGCCCTTGAAGCAAATCACATATCTCTTTGCTCGGACCTATTTTTCAAATTTTTGCGTTCAGATTCAGATCTCTTAGGAATCACCTCTATTTGGTCTTTGAACTTGTTTTCGACTTTCGATTGAAGCTCTGTATCTTCCTCTATTTGGAGTTTCGTATTACACGGGTTGTAAATTTTATTCCACAATTTCGGGAAATTTTGACGTTATTCTTCTAACCCCTTCGATCAGATTCGAAATCACCTCTATTTGGTTCTCGAACCTATTTTCGAACTTCCTATTAGTATCGATTCGGCTTATCGTGTCTTCTTCTGTTTGGAGCCTGGTGTTGTAGTGGTTATGCATATCATTCTCGTGGGACAGTTGAAAATTCCCGGAGGTGTTTTATCCATTTTGCTCCTTGATCTGTTTTTGTAAGGTTAAATATAAATTTTGCAAATCAAAATTAAATAGTGTATCTGAACCTCCTGTTTTGGAATTGTTTGACACATATCCGTTATAATCAATTTTGTATGGTATCAATATGTCTAGTACCGATGTCCATTCTCCATTTATCTCTGTTTGTTTCTTACCAATCATTATCATGGTTATTCTTCTATTTTCATTTTGCCTGGTAAAGCCATTTCCAACTAGGTTGTCCTCAACGGTATTGATTGGCAAATTTCGGTCATGCTGAATGTTTAAACTGAAAAAAGCGAAGATTAGCATAAATTGTTAGTATCTTGGGATGAACAAAAAATTTACTTGAGTTCTCGGCAGCAGAACCAATTGTTTAACCAAAAAAAATAACTTTCATGGTCAAAACAATTAATTTTATATGATGGGCCACAAGCAATTGATTCGATCCGAAATATATAAATTTTTGTTAATACAACATGATAGAGAAGTGAAAAATAAATTCATTGACAGATAATATAGTAAAAATAATTTTTATTGGATGATCCTTGATAGGATAATGAGCCGAACAGAGCTTGAAGAGCCGAACTATTGCAAATTTGGGAGCAAATTGCTATGATTACAATGTATAAAATTGTAGAGAAGAAAATTAGATGATTACAATGGTGGTAAAGTATGTCTATTTATATGATTAGATTTAGGTAACTATTCTTCTTGAAATATGGGTCCATTATGAGCACTTAATCAATCCATCTGTTACTTTTGGAAGACTTGTAACTACTGAGTAAATGCTGAAATTATCGTAACTAATGAGTTAATTCTGTTACTGATGAGTCAATGTCGTACATGTTGAGTCAATTCTGTACTCGTTCAGTCAATTTCATAATTGATTGCCTTGTTCTGCCCATTACAACATTTGTTGCATTTATTATATGTTACATAAGTAATTTGTAATTGATGGCGTAACGATGGTAAATCCCGTATAATCTGGGATTACTTGATTTTTTCCTCATTTGCAATTATGAGTTATTCTCCGTACCTGATTGGGCTATTCTATGATGATCAGTTCCGAGACTAATAGACATGTTCAGTCCCGAAGGTGTTTCACATATTTTTAATGTCATATTTTACTTTTCTTATCACTTCGCTGACACGTGTTGACATTTAATAGACCCACGTGGCGAGTCTATTTCACTTATACACTTTTGTTAATTATGTTAGAATTATTTTTATTTTTAATTAATATCATCTTTTTGCCTTTTAAGAAGTTAACCAAAAGTTTGGAATATAAAGGACAAAGCACACATATAACCATAGATTAGTTTACTATCTACCCACTGATATTTTATCAAGGCTTAACTATTGAAAAAGATGATAAAACCCTATAAAGTCCAAAAGATGCCTTTTTCTACTATTGCGTTGTACCTAAAATGGAGAAAAATATCTGGATTACTTTTTCCTCCCAAATTCGACACAAGTACAACATCTTCATTTAATAGTTAATTGTTTACTAGAGGGCTGGCTTGGGCACGTTACTTACTGCTTTGCTTGGAAACAAGCCATGGGAGATGGTTTTAATTTTAAAGTTTTGTTTACTGTTTATGATATGTTAATTGCTAAAGCGTGTGGAAAACTGTAGACCTAATTTAGGAAATGCATTATTCTTTTATTTTTATTTTCTTCCTCTCTAACTAATGGTTATAAGATATTTACAGGAACAAACTTATTATTAGGACCAACGATTAACCATTATGGAATTCAATTACTCTAAATCACTAGCTTAAAATAGTAGCAAAATATCACTTACGTTATACCTAGAAAATGGTGTAAAGACGATTAATGTTAACTAAGTTCTGACCTTTGTGCGTTTGTTTTTAAATGTTGCTAGTTGAAAAGACAAACTACAGTGGTATAAATGGAATAAATAAATCCTGATGTCTTAGCATAACACGACTTCCTTTACAATAAAATCTAATTAGGTAGCAGTTATTATGATGTAAAAAATCATGGACAATTATGTAAAATGAATAAAGTGTCAAAAAGAAAAACATAAGAATGGAGACAAGTAGAAACAATAGAGGTGGCAGGTAGAGAAGAAATATGACTAATTTTTCAACCAAGAAAGAGGCTGCATGGTCAACAATACAGTTTACCTGCAAGACTAATAACAAGGAAGAAACCTCTGTTTTCTCCTTTATGCTTCAAACA
The DNA here is from genome assembly GCF_000715075.1 of Nicotiana tabacum. Taxonomy (NCBI): domain Eukaryota; kingdom Viridiplantae; phylum Streptophyta; class Magnoliopsida; order Solanales; family Solanaceae; genus Nicotiana; species Nicotiana tabacum. Next base: position 114,138,762 of record NC_134089.1, read on the forward strand.
TATTTCCAACTTTAGAAGCTTCAATTCACCAAAATCTTCCATACTTCTAATAACCAACAACAAGAAGTTTTTTGGCAAAGACAAGAAGTCCAAGAAATCTCCTTTTTAACGCTTGCCTTTTTTTCTCCCCATACAAATATTACACAGGGGATGATGTTTGGTGTGTTAGCTCATCTCCTCTTGTCATCTTCCCACATCTCTTCTGATTAACCAAACTTCCCTATCCCTCTCTAGACTTTAATTCTCTACCCTCTTTTCATCTCTTTCTACTATGGAACTTCCGGTTACAGCACCGGATTCCGGTGGCCGGAATAAAGTTTCTTATACCATAGAAACCATAAATCTTTCCTATGCACTCCCTAGTTTACATGATGAATTCAGTTGGATTTTTTGCTGCAACATTCCTAAGATACCCCAGAAGTTCATCATTAAGGATGTCAATTGTGAAGCAAGGCCAGGACAGATTACAGCTATTGCTGGTCCTAGTGGAGCTGGAAAAACAACACTGCTAGAAATTCTTGCAGGGAAAATATCACCAACAAAAGTCACTGGCCAGGTACGAGTTAATGGTCATCCTGTGAATGCCAAATGTTTTCGAAGATTATCAGGGTATGTCACCCAAGAAGATGCCCTGTTTCCTCTGCTTACAGTTGAAGAAACACTCATGTATAGTGCTCTTCTGAGGCTACCAGGTGGGGAAAAAGAGGCTGCAAATAGAGTTGGAGTGCTGATCAAGGAGCTTGGTTTGGAACATGTAGCTGGTTCCAGAGTTGGGGAAGGATCAAACAAGGGGATTTCAGGTGGTGAAAGGCGTAGGGTGTCGATTGGAGTTGAACTAGTACATGACCCTGCTGTGATTCTCATTGATGAACCAACTTCTGGGCTGGATTCAGCATCAGCACTTCATGTCATATCACTGCTTCAGCTGATGGTGGCTAATCAAGGCAAGACAATTGTCTTGACTATCCACCAACCCGGTTTTCGGATTCTTGAACTGTTTGATCGACTTGTTTTGCTGTCAAATGGTTGTGTTCTTCACAATGGTTCACTGAAATACCTAGAAGAGAGGATCAAGTTTTCTGGTCTCCAGATTCCACCCCACATCAATGTGCTTGAATTTGCCATTGATGTCACAGGCAGCATAGTAATTCAAACTTCTGAAACTCCCAATATCCATTTCTATCTCAAGGATCATGATGAAAAGAGGGAAAGCCTAAGGGTAGATGATGAGGGAATTACAATTTCCAACCACAATGACATTGTAGAGAAGTGTCCTTTCTACTCAAATTCTCACATTGAGGAGATCTTAATACTGGGAGGAAGATTTTGTAAGAACATATTCAGAACCAAGCAACTTTTTGCGACCAGAATAATACAAGCATTGGTAGCAGGCTTTATATTGGGGTCAATATTCATGAATGTTGATAACAACCTAGGGCAGGTTGCTTTTCAGACCAGACTAGGATTCTTCGCGTTCAGTCTAACATTCTTGCTCTCCTCCATGACAGAAGGCTTGCCCATTTTCCTGCAAGAGAGAAGAATCTTTATGAGGGAGACTTCAAGAGGAGCATACAGAGTATCCTCTTATGTTGTGGCTAACACCTTTGTCTTCCTTCCTTTCCTCTTAATGGTTGGGCTTCTATACACTGTCCCAGTTTACTGGCTCGTTGGTCTAAGGCGAAACATGGATGGGTTCCTCTACTTTGCTATGGTGGTTTGGATGGTTGTCTTAATGTCAAATTCTTTCACAGCATGTTTCAGTGCACTTGTGCCAAACTTCATCATGGGAACATCTATTATTGCTGGATTGATGGGGTCTTTCTTCCTGTTCTCGGGCTATTTCCTTTCGAAAAAGAAGATACCTAATTACTGGATCTTCATGCATTACTTAAGTCTGTTTAAATACCCATTTGAGTGCTTCTTGATAAATGAGTATGGAGGTAAGGGAGGTAAAAGATGTTTAGAAAGTGAAAGAGGAGAATGCAAGTTGTTTGCAAATGACTTCTTGAGACAGCAAGACCTCAAAGAATCACAGAAATGGAGCAACTTAGCTGTGATGCTGTGTTTCATCTTAGGTTACAGAGTCCTCTGTTACCTAATTTTATGGTACAGATGTTACAGAACCAGAAGTTAGGCTTTTCATTCTTTTGTCTTTTCCAGTTTTCTTTCGCTTCTTATTCAGATTATTAAATTGATTGGGAAAGTAGATGTAATTACACTGAAGAAGATGGATTAGTCATTGGGGTGAATAAATTCTTTCATGTTCAGATTTCATATGAAATAAAAGTTCTCCGATCCATGTTATAATTCGGTAAGAATGAGATCTTAAGGTAAACTTGGTGCAGGGGCAAACCTTACAGCATCAGGAGACTCATTTCTTTGTCATTCGTTATCCATGTTCCCAGTGCACTTCAGGCACAGGGAGAGTAGTGTATGTTGCTGGCGGACCATATGAGAACTACGGCAAGATAATAAATGATGTGCAAGGAGAAACCACTCAAGCCATTTGCAGTGAACCTACACACCAATACTTTAAATTCCGTGGAGGCTTTAGGCTTTACAAATCATTGCATTTCCAAGAATATTGTCTCTCGTGGTACAATTATGACATGTACTTAAATAGAAAAATATGGGAAAAGTCTCAGCGAATCATCGACTACCTAATCTAATTACACAAATTCGAGGTCATATTTACAGCTTAGAATACAATTGAAGTGAAAGGACCTCCTAATTCCACAAGCTAGAGAGCAAAATCTTACCAAGAAATAAACTCAATAGATAAAAGGATGAAAGACAAGGACATGGGTTTTACCATGCTGTGTTTAGCTCAGCTTTTTCGGTCATTTATTGATGTGAAAGTCATAGTTCCATGTGTCGTTGTTGTGTTCATAGATGAAGAGGAATCAACTTGTTTTCCTGAGCCAGCAGAGAGCGAGTCTGATGAGGTATTCTTGTTACTCCTGAGACTCAGTAGGTCTGATAACATGCCTGGTTCAGATATCTCTTCGTCATCCACTTCCACCTCACCAATCAGCAATCTCACAACAGTGGACATCGATGGCCGGCTCTTGGGCATGACTTGGGTGCATAAGAGAGACACCTTCAAGAATCTGCAAGCCTCATCAACATTGAAGTCGTCTCCCAATGACGTATCTACCAATTCAATGAGCTCCCCCTTCTTGTAAAGTTTCCATGCCTGCATATCAAGTTATCGTATGTAATACAACTCTCCATATATCTAATTTCTATTTGAGCTGGAGATGGCAATTATATTTCTTTTTCATTGGTTGGATAAATATTTGTTACATCAAATGTCAAAATTGCTATTTTCTTTTTGTTCTATTCTGAAGCAAGCGATTATGATTTCAAGATTATATTAATAAGCCTGCCTGCCTAAGAAAAACATATATGAACAACGGATTAGATGGCCTTCGGACCATAAGCTGCTTCAACCACGTTACTTTCCATTACAAGGTTAGGGTTGAAGGATGATGCCGGCAGGAGCCCAAATAAGAATTTTAAACCAATGACCAAATAATTTAACAACCTAGGTTGATCTTCCCATCATGTTCTATGAGCAGTTGAGAATCCAATGGCTATATAGCTCTCAAATTTAATAATGTATAGAAACAATTCTGTTCTTCTTAGATATTTTCATTCTGCAGGTAATGGGGATCCAACAGAAATAGAATAATGTTAAAAGCAACTCCATACCCGTTCAAGTAGATATTGTTGTTCAATAGGTAACCGCTTGTTTGTGTTGCATCTTCCACTAACGATTTCCAAAAGGAGAATCCCAAAACTGTATACATCTGCTTTCCGAGTCAACTGCCCTCTGATGGCATACTCAGGGGCCAAATAACCTCTACAGATAAATAAGCACGTTAGAATTTATACACAATGAAAAACAAGAAAATAATGCCATGCTGTCTCTAGTTTAGCTTAATGTATAATAAGACCATCAATAGCCTTTCTGCATTTTCATTTACAACATATCAAGATCAAATATAGAGCTGGATGCGAACTGAAGAAACAAGTAAACAAAAGAAATAGCCCAGTTATAAACAGGAAAAAAGGGAGAGCCTATGAGATAGTCAACTACACCACCTGAACGGGAGTGGAACAGACTTAAAAGAGATCAAGGCATTGTGTCTCAAGGCAATGGCAAAAGCTCTTCTACATTCTCTTTATTGCAATTTAATCTACTAACACCACATATTGTGTCATTAACTCCCCACTACTGCTAAATTTGACAATAAAGTTAACACTTTGGTGAAAATATAGTCACTAAGACATACTTATCAAAGAAAAAAGTAATCGCTACATAATTTAAACATCTGCCAATCTGCCTGTACTTCAAATTTACTTTGTTACATCACTCTAACATTACAATTGTTTTGACTAGCCTTGACGGTAAAAGTGCTATGGCTTACAGTACAATTCTTTGGCAGTAATATGCTCAAATTTCAAGATGGAGCATTCCTCAATTTAGGATGATCAAGTATTATGAAGAAGGACAAGATGCTTTGACATTGCGAAATTAAATTAAACATCCCATGATAAATGTGAAGAATCAGATTGATATAAATACAATATTACATTGATATTTCGCTCATTATAATCCCAGCTTTATAATCTAAATATAATTTGTCTGCTCATCAATTGATCCAATGACCGTCCAAATATAAGTCTGTCTATCCACTACAAAGAAGACAAGAAACTCTAGCCTGATATACCTAGGAGACTACAAAGCACTCTTATATCTCAAATTGATCACACCCAACTCCAGGCATTGCACATTCCTAGAGTAACTTACCATCTTGAGTTCAACCAGAGCTGCAAAGTATGAAGATAATGACGCCATTCACAGTAAGGGAACTATCCTGGATTAAGCAAACACTATACAACCTCAGCTATAACTCCTGGAAAAAGAGCAGTGCAAATGTCAAATGCGACTTAAAACTCATTGCTCTATTTCAGAGAATAAAGGCAAGGAAAATTATAAAGGACAAGATAAGGAAAGAAAGACTATCAGATTAGCGACATGCTTGACCTCTCCAAGATCCAGAGTAGAACTAGGAAATGCAGAAAGAAGTAATGTGAAGGTCAAACTAGAAAGTCCACCTCCTATAATTTAGACAAGGGAAATAGTATTCCTAGACTTGGAAGCTCATTTGTCGAATATAAAGCTAAAAATGGGAGCACTATGAATAGGAAAAAGATTATACCAATGAGTGTGAACAACAAAAAGTAGTAAACCACCACTCTCATGGTTCTTCTAAACACAACTGGAAGAACCGTCACCCAGACTAGAGGATAGAAGAGGACGAAGATGAGTGAATGGGGATGCCAATCTTATACAGAAAATACCGCTATCTAAAGTAACCTTGCAGGGGGCTGCGTATAGCATTCTAAGATCTCAATACGAGAAAGAAATCAGACCTATAACCTCACTGCAGTGGCTTGTAGACTTGCTTTGCTGCGGAAAGCTCAAGTGAAAACCTATTAGAACTGTGGGCCTCACCCGTCTACTACTCGACCTTAAGTAACTACAGTTAGGAGGATCCATCCAATAGCTTAATGACTTGCTTGGGTCATCTAAGAGGTAAGGCCTCCTCCGATCGACCCTAACTTTCATTATTGAGCTAAAGGAGTTCCCTAGCCCTTCAAGTTTACACGCTGATCCCTCTATGATGGCATTCTTCTTCCTCTCCGACTTTACGATATTATTCTATCAAAAGCTAGTGATTAGCTGACAGTATCGTATCTCGGCTAAGGGCCGACTCCACTACTTAAGATTGTCGAATCTAATCTACCTTCTATGACCTAGCTTCTGGTATTTGAACCAGTTACGTCGATTGCTGAACCTGACTTTACTTTGACGCGTTGGCCTTTCCCTATATCTTAATTAATCGGAAGAGTCAGTGGCTATCCTGCACAGGAAGAAGTCAACTCTTTCCAAAGCAAGGGGGCATCGCTCTAATCTTCCATATCAGCTTGATCTCTCTAGGTACCACTTGATACTGCCAGCTTAGCATTAAAACCTTAACAGACTTTGGTATCTATTTATTGTCCATCAAGAAAATATCACATTAGACAAGTTGATCTTGTATATCCCCCGAGAGATCCTGAAGATTATGTAAAGAGCAGTATCAAAGGAAGCAATAGCTTGAATAAAAGCCATATAAAATGTCTAGTGAGAAAATGTAAGCTCGCCAAATAAAAATATTGTTACTAGTAGTTATCATCTTGTTCTTTGGGAGTTCTTACCTCAGAACATTCCCCATCGTTTCTGAATGGCATATTCAATCTAATTCATAAACCAAACCAAGGGATACACCAAAAGCATTTTGTTTAAGAAAATATAAAAGCATAGCTGTAAACTTACAGAGTTCCTGCCACACGAGTGCTAACATGGGTCATATCAGCTGGAATAAGCTTAGCAAGACCAAAATCTGAGATCTTTGGGGTCAGGTCTCTGTCGAGAAGGATGTTACTTGCTTTAATGTCTCTATGAACTATATAAGGTTGGACTTCTTCATGGAGGAATGCAAGTCCTCGTGCAACACCAATGCATATTTTAGTTCGTGTTTTCCAACTAAACTGGAGGCTACTATGGGCACCACCTGTGAGTAAGCAATATTTACTATCCATGCCACAAGTACAAACCAGAGAAAAGGAAAAAGAAAAAGTTAAAAAATAACAATGACAAAGGACTTCAACTGACCAAGCAGAGTTTGAGCAAGACTATTATTTTCCAGGTAGCCATACACCAATATTCTATGATCCCCTTCCGCACAACAGCCATACAACTTCACCAGGTTTTCATGTTCTATACTTGAGATCACCTTTATTTCTGTCAAAAACTCCCTTACACCTTGTTTCGATTCAACAGAAAGTACCTTAATAGCAGCCAATTTTCCATCTTTTAGCCTCCCCTAACAATTAGAATATAAAGTTAGCTTACTAACTGAATGCAATTGCAAAACCTGAAGATCTTTTCGTAGAGAATAAAATACCTTGTAGACAGAACCAAACCCTCCTTTGCCTATTTTGTTTACAGGGCAAAAATCTTCAGTTGCAGCCTGCAATTCCTTGTAGTGATACACCCTTGCATTCTCAATGGTTGAAATTTCTGCAAAAATTCAAAATCTAGTGAGGAATCTTAACATGTATTGGATGAAAAAACAACTAGAATCATTTTTTAATGAAAATGGTGTTTGGGCCAGCTTGCTTGCACCTCGACTTTTCCACCGGGTACCTCCCACCAGCATAGGTACCAGGTAACTCTGCCAACCAAGGCGTAGGCAGATCGGAAGAAATCACCTAGTATTATTTTGCCTCCACTCAGATTTGAACCTAAAACCTCATGGTTCTCCTCCCACTTTATTGATCACTACTTGAATCATTATTGAGAGATCATGTATGGAAAAGGCAATGCCTTTCCATGCTTAAGGAGAGCAAAGAATATTTAATTATAACTCTGTGCTATACCGCTAAAGAAGCTGGGAACAGTTACAAGAAGGAGAAATGAGAATTGAGAAAATTTGAAATTTCAACCTTCATCAATTTCTGTTAGATGGTTGTGTGTGGGAGATGCATTCCCTCTTAGGCAGAAACCAAAACAAGCCATTTATACAACACTTCTGCTGTTAGGGTCAACTCACAGAAAAAAAGAACTCTGCAGCCAAGCCTGTGACATGACAAAGCAACAAGTTAACACTTCATTTCAGCAAAAACCCTAAAAAGATTTTCAAACAAGCATAATTTTGAACCTACAGCTCAGAAGCTACATTTTCATCACTATAACAATACATATAGACAAATTAAAGTGGACATGGCAACAAAGAACAGGTAATAATAATTACAGCTACAACAAAATCAAAAGTTTAAAAAAAATTATAAGTAAGAAGTAAAAAATTAAGGCACAATTGGTACGCGTTTATATGCAACACTAGGAAAACAAAGTACAGTTTCCAAATATAGAAATGAACCTTTTAATAACAAATATACTAATAATAATGATTTAAAAGCAGCTCAGCTGATCAATTAAGAACCAATTTTTTTAAGCTCGGACCATACAAAAAATTTGAAATTTTAAAGATAGAATAAACTTACGTACTCCAAATCCACTAACTTCTAACTTTTAAGTTATTAGATCCGCCACGAGAGAAAACACTAACCTGATCGACAAATCAAGAAGCGCAAAAATCTCAAAGATCACTTCAAGTGAAATAGCTAATTTGTTTACAAGAGAACAAAGATGAAAATTCAAGAAAAGGGCATAAATATTTGAATTACTTGTTGAAGCAGCCAGCAGCAGAAAGGCGTGGGCGGAATGAAGAGTAGAGAGAGAAAGTCTTGTTTTGACTTTGGGAAAGGAAGAGTTTGGTTTAGGCCATTGTTATATTTGTTGGCACGTCATTAGCAAAGCAGTAAAGCTCTTACATACATCCCACACGCTGAAAAAATATCACATTTTGTAAAATGTCAAACCACATTTTGTGAATTCAGACATAATTTCTTTAAGCTTTTCTTAATACAATTTATGAGGCAGATCCACGGAATAAAATTCAATTTTTAAAATTTTTAGTTCCGGTTTATTAGAAAATGTCAAAAGCACATAATGTTAATTCAGGCATAATTTCCTTATAGCTTGTTTGGATGGTTGTTACCAATTGTATTGTATCTTATTGTTACTTTAAATACATGTTTGTTTTGATTATTACTTAAATTTTATTGTATCATATCGTTAAATTAGTCGTTACATACCACTTTATGTAACGATCGATTTGGTGTGGTCATGTCGTTATCTTGTCTTTTTCTCTCAATTTCACCCTTCATTATTATTAAATAATGTTATTTTATCATTTACCCTACCTTTTTATATAATAATTTCCCCTGCATCATAATTTTTCTTTATAATATTGTAAGTTTATTCTTCATATTGCTGGTGTGTGATATCATGAAACGATGACAAACGACACAATCTATCCAAACATTGTATTTATCAAATGATACAGTACAATACGATACATTATAAAACAATACATAACAACCATCCAAACAAGCTGTTAAACTAGTCTAAATATAATTTACATATTTATAAAACGACATAAAAGTATCATAAGTAATATTGGCGTGATAGTTAATAATTAAAATATTTAAAAAAATTATATTGATGAATTATAATTATCATTTTACTCTTCAAATAGTAGTAGTGTCACGTGAGTAAATATTAAGTTCAAAATCCTACGTTTACTTATTTGGCTAGTGAATAAAAGTATATTTTAATTTTTTTTTCGATGAGAAATCTTCATGTTGGAGTTTTTATAAGTCTATCACGTAGCTTCTTCTTTTTTCCAGCTAATCAATTCAACAGATGATTTAGTGTTAAGCCACTTGTTCACTATATTTTGGCGTCTAGTATTTCCATAAGAAAAGAATACAACGGAAAAGATGAGAAGATAAGGTTGGCTGCACAAGGGAATGCACACGGCAAAATTATAGCTGTGTTTTATAAAATAAAAGTGACTTACTAAAATGTAAATAAGAAATAGAGATAGGAAGAAGGAATATTTCATTTCTTTTTGATGTATTTTTCCACTGCAATTACATAACTTTTGATAGGCATAAAAAGTAAAGATTACTATAGTAAAATAGTGTAAGAGATGGACATAAAGTGAAAATCAATACACAAACTATTCATATATGGACTCCATCCACATACTATTTACAATACTCTCCCTTGGATGACCATGTAAAAAATGCATCATTAAGAGCTTAATAGGAAAAACATGGGGAAATACATATTTATTTGTAATACGCATTACTTGCTGCCTCATTAAAAACCTTACTAGGAAAACTCAATGGGACAAAACCTTAGTTAAGGAAAAAAAAAGTACAGCGCGTATTGTTACTCCCCCTGATTAAATATCACTTAAGGTCTCGAAGACGCCGCATTCCAATTTTATATATTAACTTCTCAAATGTTGAGGTTGGCAATGCCTTAGTAAACAGATCCGCCAAATTATCACTTGAACAAATTTGGTGACATCTATTTCACCATTCTTTTGAAGATCATGAGTGAAGAAGAATTTTGGTGAAATATATTTTGTTCTGTCTCTTTTAATGTATCATCCTTTCAGTTGAGCTATACATGCAACATTGTCTTCATACAATATTGTTGGAATATTTTCTTTCAAAGAAAGACCACATGTTTCCTGAATATGTTGAATTATTGATCTCAACCAAATGCATTCTTGGCTTGCTTGATGAATGGCTATTATCTCTGCATGATTTGAAGAAGTAGCAATCATAGTCTGTTTCGTTGAACGTCATAATATGGATGTACCTCCACATATAAATAAGTAGCCTGTCTGAGATCGAGCTTTATGTGGATCGGTTAAATATCATGCATCTGCATAACCAACTAATGCTGACTTGGATTCATTTGAATAGAACAAACTCATTTCAATGGTCCCTCGTAAGTATCTTAATACCATTACAATATCTTTGTGTTGGCGAAGAACTAAATCTTGCTAACAAGCTTACTGAGAAAGCTATATCCGGTCGAGAATTGTTGGAAAGATACATTACCGCCGCAATTGCACTAAGATATGGTATTTTGGCACCAAGAAACTCTTCATCATTTTCATAAGGTCGGAATGCATCTTTATTTATATCAAGTGATCTTACAACCATCGAGCTACTCAATGGATGTGATTTATCCATATAGAATCGCTTTACGATCTTTTCTGTGTATGTTGATTGATGGACAAAAATTTCATCTTTCATATATTCAATTTGTAGGCCAAGACAAAATCTTGTCTTTCCAAGATCTTTCATTTCAAATTCTTTCTTCAAACAGTCTACTGCTTTTGGAAGCTCCCTAGGAGTTCCAATGATATTCAAATCATCAACATACATAGCAACTATAACAAATTCAGATCCAGACCTTTAAAAAAAACACATGGACAAATTGGATCATTTTTGTACCCTTCTTTCAACAGTGTAACGACCTGATCAGTCGTTTCATAAGTTACCACTCCGCTTCCCCCATTTCTGTATCTTATTGCCTTGTTCAAGTATATTTTATGTTATTGGGTTGGTTGGCTCGGGTTCGGAGAGGTTTTGGTAAGGTTTGAGACACTTAGTCTCTTTTGAGTAAGCTTAAGTTGGAAAAGTCAACCGGATGTTGACTTATGTGATAAAGGGCTCGAATGTGAGTTCTGATGGTTTGGATAGCTTTGGGAGGTGATTTGGGACTTAGGAGCGTGATCGGAATGTATTTTGGAGGTACGGAGTAGATTCAGGCTTGAATTGGCGAAATTGAAATTTTGGCGTTTTTCGGTTGGTATGTGAGATTTTGATATAGGGGTCGGAATGGAATTCCAGGAGTTGCGGTAGGTCCGTTGTTTCATTTAGGATGTGTGTGTAAAATTTCAGATCATTCGGACGTAGTTTGATAGACTTTTTGATTGAAAGCGGAATTTGAAAGTTTTTGAAATTCTTAGGCTTGAATCTGATGCAAATTTAGTGTTCTGATGTTGTTTTGAGAGTTCCAAAGGTTGGAACAAGTTTGAATGATGTTATGGGATATGTTGGTGTGTTTGGTTGAGGTTCTGATGGCCTCGGGTGAGTTTCGGGTGGTTGAACGGATCATTTCAAGTTGAAAAGATTGCAGAAAAATCTGCTATTGGTGTTGCAGGCTTTTGGCCTTCGCGTTCGCGAAGGGTCAGGATGAGAGGCTGGAGGTTTGGCCTTTACGTTCGCGATGGAGGTCCTGCGTTCACGAAGTGTTGGAGTCAGGAAGCTTCGCGATCTCGATAGAGCAGCCGTGTTCGCGATGGGTTGTGAAGCTGAGTCTTTGCGTTCGCGTACAGGGTGTCGCGTTCGCGAAGAAGGAATAAGTTGTCAATGCCAGGTTGTACTTCGCGAATGTGAGGCGTTGACCGCGTTCGCGATGAAGGATTTTTAAGTGCTGGGTAGAATATTTTAAAAGACCAATTCCGCGATTTTGGGTCTAAGTTCCTCTATTTTTGGGTATTTTGAAGCTTTCTGAAGGGGATTGAAGAGGGAATCAAGGGGGAACACTTGGAGGTAAGATTTATGGACTTAATACTCAATCCTAATGTAATTTCTACCTAATTAATCATGGAATTTGTAGAATTTAAGCCTAAATATTGAAGAACTAGGGCTTGTAATTGGAAACCTAGAATTTGAGATTTGAGGGGTCGTTTGTAGTTGGATTTTGGTGCTTTTGATATGAATGAACTCGGGGAGTGATAAAGAGTCTATTGATATAATTTTTATCGGATTCCGAGACGTGGGCCCGGGGGTCGGGTTTGGCCAATTTCGGGATTTGTGTTGTAATTTAATTTCTTTTGAGTGGGCTTTGCCCTTTAGCATATTTTGATGGTATTGCACTGATTTTGGTTAGATTTGGAGTATCTGGAGGCCGATTCGAGAGGCAAGGGCATCGCGGGCTAGAGTTTGGACCGGATAGAGGTGAATAATGATTGTAAATGTTGTCCTAAGGGTATGAAACCTCGGATTTCACATTGTTGTGCTATATTGAGGTGACGCACACGCTAGATGACGAGCGTGGAGTCGTACACTGTTGGGAATTATGACTTAGTCCGTCCCGAATAACTGTTTTACTGCGTATTTGATTGAAAATTGTTTGCTATCATCATGTTTTGTGCTGAATGCCATATTTGGGCCTCGTGCCAACTGTTTTGGACCCTTAGGAGATTTTTACTATTATTCCTCACTGTTTTGACTTTATACTTGTACTCAGTCATGCTATATTCTACTGTTTTTATAACTCAGCCATGTTTACTCTGTTTTGACATCTTAAATGATATTTTGAGCTCAACATCATATTTTACTGTGCCCGAGTGGCTTTTAGAGATTTCTGACTGAGTAGGGCCGTGGGCCGATGTTGTGAGGTTAATATAGGATCGAGCTGCGCACCGCAGTGATATTGTGCTGATTCATGATTATGAGACCGAGGGCCTGAGTTGTACGCTACAAGGTAGCTTGATATGAGGTCGAGAGCCTGTTTGATTATGCCACGAGATGGCTTGATATTGCGCTTGGGCCGTAAAGGGCCCCTCTCGGAGTCTGTACACCCCCAGTGAGCGCGGGTACCTAGTGTGATATGTGATATAGCACGAGGGGCTGATGTTGTTCCATGTTATTGCCCGAGGGGCTGATTTCTGTTGATATTGTGACCGAGGGGCTAATTTTATGTGTTTATCTTTTCTTGCTGCTTTCCATTCACTTGTTTAACTGTTAAAAGATGTTTAAAAGAGGTTTTTACTGAAATGAGGTGTTTTTACAAGTTTTCACTGTTTTGTTGCCTTGTATTGATTTTATACTGCCTCTTTGTAGCATTTTGCTGTGTTTTACGTGTTTTCTTATCGCTAAGCTTCCTTTACTTTTATTACTTATTGAGTTGGCGTATCCACAATATTCCCTTCACCCTGTGTGCAGATACAGGAGCCTCGGATCCTGCTAGCGAGGGCTGATTTCTTCCAGTGGCCTATTCGGAGTTCACTAGGTAGCTGCTCGGCGTTCGCAGCCCAGTGCTTCTCCCTCCTATCTTTATTTTCCCTTGTACTGGATTCTGCAATAGACTGTGTAGTCCTTTTTTTTTTCTTTTTCCATACTCTTAGACTTATGTTAGATGCTCATGACTGGTGACACCTCGACGTCGGGCTGTGTTTATTTCCGCGTTGTTCTATTTCACCTTATTTTTGGGATTTATCATCTATTAATGATTTAAATTGAATTATATTAACTGTTAAAAATGGATTGGGAGTTGTGTCGGTTGGCCTTGTTTCACGATAGGCCTCATCACGACCGGGTCCGAGTTTAGGGTTGTGACAAACAAGTACTCACTCAGGCGATTATACTACATGCGCCCTGATTGTTTCAATCCGTATAAGGATTTCTGAAGCTTTATTGAACAATTTTCTCGAAAACTTTTATATGTTTCAGGCACTTTAAATGCTTCAGGAATTTTCATAAAGATTTCATTGTCTAATGAGCCATACAAATAGGATGTGACAACATCCATTCGGCGCATATCAAGTTTTTCATGCACTGCCAGATTTATAAGATACCTGAACATGATAGCATCCACCACTGGAGAATATGTATCCATATAATAAATGCCAAGTCTTTGCGAAAATTCTTATGCCACAAGTCGTGCTTTATATCTAACGACTTTATTTTTATCATTTCGTTTTCGCACAATAACCCATTTATACCCTACTATCTTCATACCTTCAGGTATTCGAACTATGGGTCCGAAGACTTCACGTTTTCCAAGTGAAGTTAACTCTGCCTGGATAGCGTCTTTCCATTTTGGCCAATCATTTCTCTGTCTACATTCATCGACAGATTTTGATTTAAGATCCTCATCTTGTTGCATTATTTCAACAACAACATTATAAGCAAAAATGTTATCGATAACAATATTATTTCGGTTCCATCTTTTTTCCGTTGAGAGGTAACTTATTGATATCTCTTCATTCTCATTATTTTTAGGTACCTGGACCTCCCCTAAGGTCTTATCATTTGTTACGTCTTGGGGCTCTTCTTGAACCACTACCTCCGTGTTATGATCACTTGCTCCTTTTCTTCTTCGAGGATTTTTATCTTTAGAACCGATTGGTCTACCACGTTTCAAGTGTGGCTTAGACTCATTTGTTTTAATTGATTGTCCTACCGGGATATTAACTTGAATTGGAGCATTAGCAGCTGGAATATGTGACTTAGTCACCCTTGGTATGTCAGTAAATGCATCTGGCAATTGATTTGTAATATTTTACAAATGAATAATCTTTTGAACCTCTTATTCACGTTGATTTGTTCAAGGATCTAAATGAGATAATGATAATGCATTCCAATCTATCTCCTTTTTTAGCCGCTTATTTTCTCCTCCCTAATATTGGGTATACTGATTCATCAAAATGACTATCAGAAAATCTTGCCGTAAATAAATTTCCAGTCATCGGCTCTAGATATTTTATAATAGAAGGAGATTCATATCCAACATATACCCCCAACCTTCTTTGGGGATCCATCTTTGTGCGTTGTGGTGGAGCAATTGGAACATATATGGCACAACCAAAGATTCTAAGATGAAAAATATTTGGTTCCTGACCAAAAGCCAATTGCATTGGGGAGACTTTATGATAACTTGTGGGCCTTATCCGCACAAGTACTGTTGCATGCAAAATAGCATGACCCCATACTAAAATAGGAAGTTTTGTTCTCATAAGCATTGGTCTAGCAATTAATTGGAGGTGTTTGATCAATTATTCCGCTAGGCTATTTTGTGTATGAACATGAGCAACCAGATACTCAATTGTTATCTCAGTTGATATATAATAATTATTAAAAGCTTGGGATATAAACTCACCAACATTATCAAGACGAATTGTCTTAATTGCATAATCTGGAAACTGTGTTCTTAGCTTTATTATTTGAGCCAACAATCTCGCAAATGTCACATTGCGAATTGATAGTAAGCACACATGTGACCATCTTGTAGATGCATCTACCAAAATTATATAATATCTGAATGGTCCACATGGAGGGTGAATTGACCCACATATATCACCCTGTATACGTTCTAGAAATGCAGGGGATTTCATCCTAACTTTAATAGTTGATGGTCTAACAATTACTTTGCCTTGAGAACATGTAGCACTAGAGAATTCCTTAAATTGAAGAATCTTCTAATTCTTCATTGAATGTCCATGTGAATTCTCAGTTATTTTACGCATCATATTAGAACCAGGATGCCCCAACCGGTCATGTCAAATAATAAAATTATCTTGATTAGTAAATTTCATGTTTACTATGGAATGTGTTTCAATCCTGCTAATACTTGTGTAGTATAAGCCGGAGGAAAGAGCAGGTAATATTTCAAGTACATATTTCTTACCAGACATTATTGTAGTAATATAAAGATATTCAATCTTTTCACCATTTGTAGTCTCAATATGATAGCCATTTTGGCCAATATCTTTGAAACTAATAAGTTTCTTTGAGATTCACTACAATATAGTGCTTCATCAATAGCCAAATTTGTTCCTCCTGGTAGTAATAAATTGGCTCTTCCAGAACCTTCAATTAATCTTGTACTACCGAATATTGTATTAACATTCACTTCTTTCATTACCAAATAAGAGAAATATCTCTTATCTCTTAAAATAGTGTGTGTTGTAGCACTATCCAGAAGACATATTGTGAGCACGTGATTTTTGCCCTATATGAGAATTACTCCCAAAAAAAGTCAAAATAAAATAATTTTTCTTTGCGTGCAATTTTAGAATTTTAGTTGCATTTTTTATAATTGTTTGTATTTTTGTCTGTGCATGTTTATTTGTTAAATTAATAAAAAAATATGAAAAATATGTCATATTTGCATTTAAAATGTAATTCTACAATTAGATGTAATTAAGCTTATTTTACAAAATGAGAAAATCATAACAATAATGTACGTTGCATTTTTAGCACTTAATGTCCAAATTGTGTGATTTTTTCATTAGTCGCTATTTAATTGCGTGTTAATTGTTATTAAGAGCTAATTAGTATTTCCAGATAATTTTTGAGTTTTATAATTTAATCTTATCATTCTAGCTTTGTTATTATTTAGGAAATTGAATAAATAGAAAGGGAAAAAAATAGAAGAGATCGGATTGGGTCTTTTCTTCAATTTTAAACCACAGGCCCAAAAAATACCCAACCTTCCCCATGACCCGGTCCATCTCAACATGGGTCGACCCGGTCCGCCCCATAACCCCTCTTCATTTTTTCATTTTTTCCCCAAAAAAAAAAAACCTAAAAAAACTAACCCATCCGTTCCCCCCCTCTCTCTTCATCTTCTCCAAAACTCCAAACAACCCCATCCATGGCTTCCCCGTCATCCCTCACCTCACGTCGTCGAGCGTCAACCACCAGCCCACAGACGAGGCAGCCATCCATCGTTTTCCATGTCGAGCTCGAGCTTGACAATGGCTGCCCCTTCACCTCCATCTTCCTTCAACCAACGACCAACCATGAACGCCCAGCTCCTCCAGGCGTGAAGCTCCAGCTCCACCTTCGTCTCCTCCATTGAGCTCCAGTTGCAGCTCCAACGACGGACTGTTACTGCTTCACCAGCTGCAACCAGCCCCGTCCGCCATTAAAACCAAACGATCCATCGCTTCTGCTTCGTTCTTTCCAGTCGCAGCTCCAGCCAGCCCGCCATGGCTGCCGTTGCTCAACCCACATACACGCAGCTTCACGTTCAAACAATCTACTGTCTCGTCATTTGTCATTCTGAGTTCGTCGTTGGTCAGTCGTTGTTCGTGGTTCCGGTCTGGTTCTAGTTCCCGTTGCAGCCACAGCTTCATTTTCTGCTCGTGTAACAGTTGAACACTTTGAGAAATCAAAACACTTACTTCAGGCTATGGGTAAAATTGCAGGTCAAATAGCTTAAAGTTAGACAAGGAAGCTACTTGGTTTGTTTGGTAGAATTGACATTTGATTCAAGATATACGGATATAAAAAAAAGTTCATAATACAAAGTCTGTTAAGGAATGATTGCCAACAAAAATGCCCAGAAGTTCTGTCCGGGGTGAGGTCCGTTCGAGTTCGTCGTTGGTCATTTCCGGCTAGCTGGTTTAAGTTTCATTTCTGTCCGTATTTTGTTTGATATTCTCGGATTTGAAATCAGTATGTTTGATTCTTTTCTTGTTCGTTGTTCTTCATTTCTTGATTATTGCTTCGGTTTGTTTTCATTCATTTGTTTTTGTTTATTTTTAATATAGAAAGGTGTTAGTTTAATCACTTGAATCATTCATCTTTGTTGTTTAATTTAGATTTAGTTCATGTTCATTTTTTGCTTGAAGTTCGTTTTTCTTAATCTGGTGATTTAATGTGAGTTTATATTTTAATTTTTGATTTAGTTTGAATATTCATCTTTGTTATAATGTTGTTGGATTTAATTTAAAGTTCAAATGATTATTGAATTTAGAAATTTAAATCTACTTGTTTGTTATGTTATTGAATCTGAAAGTATATGTGTTGTTAAAAATATCGTTCAGTCAAAATAATTCCGGTTGTTTCTTTGTTGTTCATCGTTTAGTTTGAATTTGTTGATTGAACTGGATCAAAAATTGGTTATAGCTGTTATATTTTTGGTAATTGATTATGTGAATTGGTTATAGCTGGTAATTTAATTTTAGTTCTTAGATAATTTTTGAAGTTTGAACAGATTTTTGAATCAGGGCAGTAACAGTAGTTTTAGGAGTAAAACGGAAATTAACCAATTGCAGATTATTATGGTGGGGGACAAAACATAATGATAAAAGTAAAAAGATAAAGGTTGATAATGATGTCTTCTTTTCAAAAAGAGGGAACATGGGGGGCCCATGTTTACTACTTTTACTAAAGTAAAAGTGTAGTTAATAATAAAAAGTTAAAAGATGCACATAGTAGAAGAATATTGGGAAAAATGTAGTCTTGCTTTGGGTATAAGAGGACTCATTTAACACTTGAAAAAAGAGGAGAAAGATTTTTGGGATAGAACATTTGAGGAAGACATTTTTTTACAAAGATATTTTTAGGAAGAATTTTGGGAAGAGTCAAAAATTTTAGAACTAAAGAGGAGATAAGAACATACTTTAATCTTGAGGAAGAGGATTCCTAAAACATCCAACTACTATTTCCGTATATTCCTGAGTGTGATCTCTGCCTCTTCTGGGATTTTCAATTGGCTTTCTTGAGTTAACTGTTGGCCCTTTGTTATTGCTTTATTGAGTGGTTGCTGGAATTTCTGTTTGGTTTTCAAGTCTACTGCTGGGTTTTCTAACTGCTTATTGTTTGTTGTTGCTGCGCTGTTTCTACTGCCGTTGATTCTCATCTTCATCTTCTCTTGTATTCAAATACCAGGTACACGACTGTAATACTAGCTATTGCAAGCTGAAAAATGTGAAAGCATGAATATATGAAGAATGGAACTTTGAAGTTTTAATTTCGCTTTTTCTTTCTTCCTTTTATTGATTGTATTTAGGCTATTTCATGTATTACTGAATAATAATTGGAATAAGAGAAATAACATAGGTTAGTCTTTAATGAATCGGCTTGGCAAAACGGGTTAATTCGCTAGTTATGAAGGTCTTAAGATTATCAAAAGTAGGTTAATCGTAAACAAGTAGCTAAATTTAGCTAAGGCATGAATTTGAACTAAATTTCGTAAATTAGGCATTAAGGCATGATTTGAGTTCAAACAAGATTAGAAGAACATTTAAGTTTAATAAACTTTTTAATAAGCTTTAGTAATTATGGTTAAATATAGTTTCAAATGGTTGTGAATAATTAATCTCAATAGTTTTTTTTTATAACATTGCGAGTTTTGATCTAGCTATATTTGATTCTTTTGAATATTAGTTGTTGAATTTTATTTTATTTATAATTTGAATTTTTTTTAGTAAAATTCCTTTTCATCAATATTTGTATTAATCTAGCAATTAGTATGCCACGCTTTCTTAAATAAAATAAAAAAAAACTCGTAATTAATTAGGATTTTCTTTCTTTATTTTAGAGACTAATTTTAATAGAAAAAATGTAGTCGCTTGAAGATTTGTCCATTTAAAATAAATGAGATGAGCCTCGCCTAGTTAAATGTATAGATTGCGGGGCCCTCACAAATGCATGCATTAATTACTTAGAACATCGGAGTTGGCTGTCTAGTGAAATTTTACGGCCTTTCCCAAAACAAAAATACGCTAGTCGCTTTAGGCGCGTCTTTAACAAATTATTTTCTTAAATATGGGTGTGCATTTATGTAACCCAAATCCAAATCTCAATGGAGTCGAAATGTGTCGATAACCACGGGTGCATTGATTGCGACGTGGTTTGAAATACGTTTTCACAATGTTGCAATTCTCCGTAAAATAATAACAATAAATAAAAATAATAAAAGCGGCTAAAGGTTAAAATTTGCACATAAGTTTATAATTGTATAAAAATCAGATATTTAAGCCAAATATGACAGTTGAGCGACCGTGCTAGAACCACGGAACTCGGGAATGCCTAACACCTTCTCCTGGGTTAACAGAATTCCTTATCCGGATTTCTGGTTTGCAGACTGTAATACAGAGTCATTCTTTTCCTCGATTCGGGATTAAATTGGTGACTTGGGACATCCTAAATCTCCCAAGTGGCGACTCTGAAATAAATAAACAAATCCCGTTTCGATTGTTCTTTAATTGGAAAAATTTCTTGTACCCTCGCGGGGGCGGAAAAAGGAGGTGTGACAGCTCTGGCGACTCTGCTGGGGAATATTAACCCAGAACCACTGGTTCAGGGTTAGAAATTCGAGCTTAGATAAATTGTTATATTTGGCTTTATCTGATTTTACATGTTTGAGCCTAATGTGCTAAATGCTGCTTTTGCCGCTTTGATATTATCTGAATTGTATATAAATTGTGCCGAAACCTTTCTCTTCTTACCTCCGGGGATGTGCTTACTAGTTGAGACTCCCTATTCTGTTAGTGTCATACCTTAAAATAAGAAAGAGGCCGGACAAGTTACTAAGCCGGATGGCCCTTTGGTTCCCGGAAAGTTGCCCCCTCCTCGATTCGAGTTGTCCGCTCGGGTACACAGTCTAGAACACCGACTCAGGTTTTGAACATAGAATAACATGACTTCATGCCGGATCCCTAGTAGGAACGATTATTTGCATCATGTTGCATTTTGACTTAGGGGACTCAACACAGGGGTTGGGTCCGTCTAGGACTAGCAACCTGAAATGAAAAGACCATCCTGATGCATCCTATTTGTGTTGTGCATTTATTTGTTCCGAACCCACATGTTGACCAGTTTTTGAATCTCGGGAACGTTGGAAAAAAAAGAGAAATTGCGGTTAGGGAATTAATTATTTATTTTTGAAAAAAACCAATGCCCAAATACTGTCAAAACTCTGCAAAAATTTTGAGAAAAAAAATGTTTTATTAATTTGTTTTACTAAAAGCAAAGGAAAAATAGAAAAAAAAAAGTCGTTATTCTGTCTTGTTTTAAAAAAATAGAAAAGGAAGATTGTTTATCTTTCCATGAAAAAGAGTCTTGTTTTTAAAATGGTTTTTATTTATTTATTTGTTTATGAAAATGCCAAATTTAAAAATAAAAGAGTCGTACATTGAACGTGGTTTTGTTATTTGTTGCAATATATATATATATATATATAAATCCAAAAAGTTTTTCTTTATTTCCAATATATATATATATATATATATATATATATATATATATATATATCTTTATTTGTTGCAAAAAGTATTTGTCTTGCCAAAAAGTCTAGAAAAGTTTTTTTTAGACCTCCAATTTTCGAAAAAAAAAGAAATCCAAAAATATTTTCCATTATTGATTTCTTTAGAAAGTCTTTTTAATTGTTTTAAGAAAATAATAATAATAATAAAAAATATTTTCTTTTAATTTCTTCCAAAAAAGTCAGAAAATATTTTCATTCTTCTATCAAAATTGAAAAGAAAATTCAAAAATATTTTTAGAAGCATTTCTTTCATTGAAAGTAAAATTCGAAAAATATTTTCTTTAGAAGTTTTTCTTTCGAAATTCAAAAAAAATTAAATCTTTTTTTTTTAGAAATCTTTCTTTGCAAAAATGCTCCCTTTCTTCTTTATAAGTCTTTCCTTCAAAAAAATATATATAAAAAAAAGTTAGTTTATTTACTTTATTCATGATCGCCCGAACTACGCGGGTTTGATTCTCACCGGATGTGAGATATGTAGGCAACCCTCATCGGGTCCAACCTCCCCTTTTTGCTAAAATAACCAAAAACAAACAAACAAAAAAAAATATGTCAAAATTTTAATTTTGTCATAAAGAAGTCGGGTGACGCTGTTTTGTCAAAACATAGCCGTATGTTCCCGAAAGGGACGCCGGAGGGATGACTTTGCATAAGCAGCCACCTTTGGGTCATTTTTTTAGTATTTTTTGTCTAGTTGACCCACACAGCCTTAAAAATCTTCGTCCCCGAGGCGCTGAAGGGCCGTGTTTGCAACACCAGGTTTTTATTGTAATTTAAAAAAAAACAAAGAGTCAGCGGTCAGGTGAATACCGTTTGGGTTTTTGGTCAAAATAAGCCGAGCCAGCTTTGGCAGCGTCTTAAGCCGTTCTTGCCGAAATAGCCTTAAAGTATCTTTCAGTTGTCGAAAGGCTATTTTCGTAAAAGAACGGACAAATTTGTAAAGTGTCATAAAAATAATCCTTCCCGGCCTCAAAATTCATTGGGAAGGGGCCACGTTTGCAAAAACAACCATTTGGTTAAAATTAGAAAATAGGGAAAGGAATCTGGCCGTTTGTTTTTGAGTTTGTAATTCTTTTGATCAGGGTGTGGTATGTTTTGATTTTCAAGTCTGTAGGTCGTTCTTTCGTCAAAATCTGTTAATATGGTTGTCACGCCTCCTTTTTCTGCCCCCGCGAGGGGTGAAGGAGTTTGTTCCAATTAAAGGACAATCGAAACGGGACTTATTTATTTATTTCAGAGTCGCCACTTGGGAGATTTAGGGTGTCCCAAGTCATCAATTTTAATCCCGAATCGAGGGAAAAAATGACTCTGTATTACAGTCTGCGTACCAGAAATTCGGATAAGGAATTTTGTTAAACCGGGAGAAGGTGTTAGGCATTCCCGAATTCCGTGGTTCTAGCACGGTCGCTCAACTGTCATATTTGGCTGGATTATATGATTTTTATACAAATATGAACTTATGTGCAAGTTTTAACTCTTTACCGCTTTTATTATTATATTTTTAAAAGAATGTGAATATCGTTTAAAAACATGTCTTTGGATTGCGTCACATGAAATGCACCCGCAATCCGGAACACAGTTTTATTCAATGTTTTGGGATTTGGATTTGGGTCGCATGAAATGCGCACCCGAGTTTAAAAAGGTAAGATTAATTAAATCGCGCCTAAAGCGATTAGCGTATTTATTATTTGGGGACAGCCGTGAAGTTTGCTAAACGGCTCCTCCCGAAGTCTAAGTGATTAAAATGTACATTTATTGAGGGCCCCGCAATCTGTGCGTTTTATTTGGCAAGGCTCGTCTCATTTTTATTTAAAAGGATGAACCTATAGTGACTACATTTTTTCTATTAGGTTCGTCTCTAAAATAAAAGAAAATCCCTCAATTAATTACATGCTGAAAAAGACGTAACTTATTAGTTATTAGTTTACGGCTAATGCAAATGGAAAACTGCAATCGAGTTTGTACAAAGAGAGATTGCTTTCGTTCTATATTCTATTATTTAATAACACTAGAACATGAGATTGACACACAATAATATCAAAACAGATTAACTATTCTTTGATTAATTTAAACTAACATTATTAGATGAAGGAGTTATTATACATGCGACCCCATTATTCATTAATCAATCAACTACATTTTTATACAAAAAAAGAAAAAATTCTATTCAAACACAAATCTAAACAGGAGAAATTCAACAGGAACAAAGCCTGATTAATATTTCATTTCTCTTCAAGCCGAGAGTGTACAAATGTGTACCTGGAAATGGCAGTACAAGAACAAAAGAAGGAGAAGTCAGCAGCAGTAATAACACAGCAACAACAGGTTCAGCAACACCGCAAAACCAGTAACGACCAGTAGAATAACCCAGTAACAGATTGAAAAATCAGCAATACCAAAGTGCAATCGCAGTCAAAGCAGAAGAGAGACGGATACAAGATGCAATAGTTTACTGATTTTGAATAACACTCGAGGAAAGGCAAACGAAAGTTATTCCAGTGAAAGTTCAAATTGTCTTTCTCTTTTCAAAACTCTACCACACTTCTTCAGATTTTCAGAATGTATTATTCTCAAAAATATTCTCCCCAAAAATCTCTCTAGAAAATAATCCTTCTGATCATCATCTTCTAAGTGTAAAAGTCTCCCAAAAACTCTTAAGTGTAAAAGTCTGTCTTTGTAAAAGTCTGTCCTTAATAATGTGTCAAATGACCCTATATATAACAAGACTCTTGTCTTGAATCCCCAACCCGAAATATTCCTCTCAAAGCATGCTTTGTTTCCCACTTTCTTAAACAAATGAATTATTCCCCATTATTTTGTGTCTTGTCCCCCATTATATTAAATAATTGTATCAACCCCACCCCATTACATCTTGTCCCTCATGCCTAACATAAACAATTATAATATTCCCCTCCACTACATTATGTCTTGTCCCCCATTATATTAAACAATTATATCACCCACACCCCCATTACATTTTGTCCCCCATGCTTAACATAAAGAATTATTCAAAATGTTCAATTACCAAACTACCCCTACGACCTTATTGCAATTACCATTTTACCCCCATCAGCTATAACCAATCAATTAATCAAACTCAACCAAAATATAGCCAATAAAACCAATTTCTTAAACAAACTCAACAACAAACCATATGAACACAGATGAATCATTCAACTTCAAATTAATGGAAATAAATTAACCATATTGGGAACCAATCCTGGTTAACTTAGACCAAAAATGAATGAGCAAGGAAACAACAATATTAACAACACAATACATGATTCAAACTAAATCAACAAATCAAAAACCAAAACAAACTCAAATTAAATTACTGGATGAACTTCAAACAAAGAATAAACATGCATTAAATCCATATTAAATAACAAACATGATGGATTCAAATGATTAAACCAACATATTTCCCTATTACAACTAAATTCTTTTAGAAAAATAAAAACAAAACCGAAGAAGAAACAATTATGAAATTAAACTTGAATCTAACAACATTAACAATTTCTGAAAAATACATAAAACACATGAAACAAATTGAAGAAATAATTAATTAACTTTCAATTTGAATCTAACAAACATTAAACTAACAATTTCTACCTGAACAAACTGAAAAAATTAACAAAACGACAACATGAACAAAATAAGAATCAAACATTTACCAATTTTATATTCGAGAATATCAAAACAAAATACGGAAAACATGAAACTCAAACCAACTAACCGGATCGGAACGATGATGAACTCGAACAAAAACAAATCTGCCCGGAAACAAATATCGCACCAAAACCATTTTACGCTGAAGACGATCACGAATGGACAAACAAAGAACTTGATGAAAGAAGTAGCAGACAGCAGCAACAATGGAGGACAAGAAGCAATAACAGCACGAAGAGAAAAGGACGCAGCAGCAGTATGGGCTGAAGAAGATGCAGCAGCGGCGACGAGGAGGCGGTGAAGTAGTAGCCCAATAGGGTCATTTGGTTGGGAGCAGATGAAAGCAGAAACAGCAGCAGCCATGTGCGTGAAGGAGACACAGCAAGCAGAAGCAGAAGCGTGAGCAGCAGTCTGGTTGTGTCAATGGTGGACGCGGGCAGCAGCAGCGGCGAGGAAGCAGCAGCGACGAGGCAGCAGCTACGTAGTTGTCCATGGCGACGAGGGAGCTTCGAAGACGATGAAGTGAAGCAGCAGTGATGGGGTCTTCTTTAGACTCAGCTGCTCGTCATGAAGATGAAGTAGATGAAGCATCGGCCATGGTAGCGATGACGATGGAGTTTGACAAATAGCTTCCTCCTGCTTTTTGTTCTGAGGCTGCTAGGCTTTGGTTTTCAGTTATCTAGGTTTGTTCTGTGAAGAAGATGAGGAGCTGGACGAGGGTGGTTTGTGTGTGCGAGCTGGAGGTCGTGAGGATGATGAAGAAGATGAAGAATAGGGATCGTTCATGGTGGTCGACAAACATAGAGCTCGGCGAAGAAGAAGGCAGCTTGCTTGGCTTATGTTTGGAGCTGCCTCGCGTGAGGAGGAAGATGATGGTGAAGGAGATGTGCGTGTGTGTGTGTTTGAAGAAGACGATGCAAGGGCAGCCATGGATGGGGCGTGAGGGAGCTTGGAGAAGATGGAGAGAAAAGAGGGGGGGGCGGATCTCTTTAGGCTTTTTTTTAGGGTTGTTTTGTTTTGTTTTGTTTTTTTTTTGAAATGCAAGATAGGGGGTGTTGGGTCTTTTGGGTTATGGACCGGGTCGACCCGATTTGAAATGGACCGGGTCGTGGGGAAGGTTGGACAATTTTTTGGGCTTGTGGTTTGAAATTGAAGAAGAGGCCCAATTCCGATTTTCTTTATATTTTTGCTCTCTTTTCTTCTTTTATTTTTCTAAAACTAAATTATAAAAATACTTAAATTATTATTAAGAACTAAATTAAGTTATAAAAGCACAAATTAACTCCCAATAACAATTAACGCACAATTAAGTAATAATTAAGCATAAAATTGTATATTTGGACATTAAATGCTAAAAATGCAAAAGATGCCTATTTTTGTAATTTTTAATTTTTGTAAAACAAACTTAATTACTAACAATTGTAGAATTAAATCCTACATGCAAAATGCGACATATTTTGTATTTTTTATTAATTTAACAAATAAACATGCACAGACAAATACAAATAATTATCCAAAAATGTCACAAAAATTCTCAAAATTGCACACCAAGGAAAATTATTTTATTTTGAATTTTTTGGGAGTAATTCTCATATAGGGCAAAAATCATGTGCTTACAGCTGCCCTTCTTTGCCCGAAGACACGAAGGGTTTTCGTGCAAAGATAAAGTGAGCGATTTTTGCCCATCCGAGTACTCCGTGTGAAGCATTTTTTGAAAGATTTGACCGAACCTTTGCTTCAGAGGTTTCCTACATATCCTGGGTTGAACAGAAATCAAGTCAATGTAGTTCGGGAAGTTTTGGTAGCTGGGACTACCGTGGGATTGCAAGGTTACTGCTGCTTCATGCTATTACCACTGCTTGCCGATCTCCTTGTTACATCGTGCTTAAAAGAAAACAAGAAGCTAGGCTAGACTGCAACTTGTTCTTGTTGCCTTGCTTTCTTGTCGGCTTGTGTTTCCTCCGGTGCTTTTCTTCCGTGAATCTGGGGATGACACTGGCCCTTTGCTATTCTGAATACCAGTTTTCATCATTTTGCTCGGTCCGCCGGGGATATGGCTTTCTTCATTAAGCTTTTTGGCGGTTCCTCTGGGGATACAACTCTCTTCATCAGATTTGTTATGCTGGGCATGATTTAATGTTCACATGCCACTTCTTTCAAGATGCGTCTTTTCTTCCTTTTGACACATGCACTTGAGTTTGTGGTGGGACCTCTTGTTGCAACCTGGTACTTTCCGGTGCTGGGGATTTTTATTGTTTCCTGCTGGGGATTCCTGTTGTAACCTTCTGCCTTCCGGTGGGGTTACTGATTTCAAAATCTGAAGTATAAGACTAAAAAGTATTCCTCTCGTTATACAGGTGGGCGCCTGACTTCAACAAACAACTTTGAAAAATAAAACGCTGTTCCTCTCTTCAGGCGGGCTCCTGACTTCAACAACTTTGAAAATAAAATGTCATTCCTTTCTTTAGGTTGGCGAGATTTCAACAACTTTTAAAAATAAAACGCCTTTCCTCTCTTCAGGCGGGCTCCTGATTTCAACAACAACTTTGAAAAATAAAATGCCTTTCCTCTCTTCAGGCGGGCTCCTGACTTCAACAACTTTGAAAATAAAATGTCATTCCTTTCTTTAGGTTGGCGAGATTTCAACAACTTTTAAAAAATAAAACGTCTTTCCTCTCTTCAGGCGGGCTCCTGATTTCAACAACAACTTTGAAAATAAAGTGTCATTCCTTCCTTTAGGTTGGCGAGATTTAAACAACTTTAAAAATAAAACGCCTTTCCTCTCTTCAGGCGGGCTCCTGATTTCAACAACTTTGAAAATTAAACGTCTTTCCTCTCTTTAGGTTGGCGAGATTTAAACAACTTTAAAAAATAAAACGTCTTTCCTCTCTTCAGGCGGGCTCCTGACTTCAATAACAACTTTAAAATAAAAATGTCATTCCTTTCTTTAGGCTGGCGAAATTTCAACAACTTTTAAAAATAAAACGTCATTCCTCTCTTCAGACGGGCTCCTGACTTCAACAACTTTGAAAAATAAAACGTCATTCCTCTCTTCAGGCGAGCTCCTGACTTCAACAAACATCTCTGAAAATAAAATGCCATTCCTTTCTTTAGGCTGGCGAGATTTCAACAACTTTTAAAAATAAAACGTCATTCCTCTCTTCAGGCGGGCTCCTGACTTCAACAACTTTAAAAAAATAAAACGCCTTTCCTCTCTTCAGGCGGGCTCCTGACTTCAACAAACAACTTTGAAAATAAAATGTCATTCCTTTCTTTAGGTTGGCGAGATTTAAACAACTTTTAAAAAATAAAATGCCATTCCTCTCTTCAGGCGGGCTCCTGACTTCAACAACAACTTTAAAAATAAACGCCATTCCTCTCTTCAGGCGGGCTCCTAACTTCAACAACAACTTTAAAAATAAACGTCTTTCCTCTCTTCAGGCGTGCTCCTAACTTCAATAACAACTTTAAAATAAACGTATTTTCTCTCTTCAGGCGGGCTCCTGACTTCAAACAAACAACTTTTAAAATAAACGCCATTCCTCTCTTCAGGCGGGCTCCTGACTTCAACAACAACTTTAAAATAAACGTCATTCCTCTCTTCAGGCGGGCTCCTGACTTCAACAACAACTTTGAAAATAAACGTCATTCCTCTCTTCAGGCAGGCTCCTGATTTCAACAACAACTTTAAAAATAAACGCCATTCCTTTCTTTAGGTTGACGAAATTTCAACAACTTTTAAAAATAAAACGTCATTCCTCTCTTCAGGCGGGCTCCTGACTTCAACAACTTTAAAAATAAAACGCCTTTCCTCTCTTCAGGTGGGCTCCTGACTTCAACAACAACTTTAAAAATAAAACGTCATTCCTCTCTTCAGGCGGGCTCCTGACTTCAAACAAATAACTTTTAAAATAAACGCCATTCCTCTCTTCAGGCGGGCTCCTGATTTCAAAAACAACTTTAAACTAAAAATGCCATTCCTTTCTTTAGGCTGGCGAAATTTCAACAACTTTTAAAAATAAAACGTCATTCCTCTCTTCAGGCGGGCTCCTGACTTCAACAAACAACTTTTAAAATAAAACACCATTCCTCTCTTCAGGCGGGCTCCTGATTTCAAAAACAACTTTAAAATAAAAATGTCATTCCTTTCTTTAGGCTGGCGAAATTTCAACAACTTTTAAAAATAAAACGTCATTCCTCTCTTCAGGCGGGCTCCTGACTTCAACAACTTTGAAAATAAAATCCTATTTCAGGCGGGCTCCTGACTTCAACAACTACTTTGAAAATAAAACGTCATTCCTTTCTTTAGGTTGGCGAGATTTAAACAACTTTAAAAATAAAACGTCTTTCCTCTCTTCAGGCGGGCTCCTGACTTCTTCAACTTCAAAATTTCAGCCTCCATTCTCCAGGCGGGCTCCTGACTTCGACAACAACTTTTTAAAATAATTCAGCCTCCGTTCTCCAGGCGAGCTCCTGACTTCAACAACTTTGAAAATAAAATCCTATTTTGAGGGCGGATGAACCCAAAATATCCTATTCGAGGGCGGATGAACCCAAAATATCCTATTCGAGGGCGGATGAACCCAAAATATCCTATTCGAGGGAGGATGAACCCAAAATATCCTATTCGAGGGCGGATGAACCCAAAATATCCTATTCGAGGGCGGATGAACCAAAAATATCCTCAAAACTTAAAAATGTCTTACCTCAAAACTTGCTGGGGATTATTTTGCTGGGGATGAATTTTCCTTTTCTTCCTTACCCACTCTAGGTTGTCCGACCCTCTTGAAACTTGGTCGAAACTCTGTCGAGGATGCTTCTACATCTCGATGATCCACTGGGGATAACACCGCGAACTGCTGAGTAACCCTGCTGGGGATAACACTGCTGAGGATAACTCTGCTGAGTAAATATGTTATCTTACTCCTTCCAAAATTACTTCCTTTTAAGTAGGATGTTTCATTCCTCTGCAAACTACTTCCCCTTTTTTTTGCTTTTCTTTTTCCTTTTTTTTCTCTTTTTTTTTTTTTGCATAGCTTTTTCCTTCGAAGACTACCTCCCTTAAGACTCATTTTGCCTTTCCCCGAAAGGAACCGCTGAGGATACCGATTTTCACCAAACTTGTGTTGGACTCCTCGAAACTGCTGGGGATAACACTGTTGGGGAATTATTTACTTACCTATTGGGGGATAAAATGTTATCAGCTGGGGATAACGCTGTCGAGGATAACACTGCTGGGGGATTCTGATTCCTTTAGAACTAGTGCTTCACTCTTCGGAAGGCTGTTGGGAATGATACTGGCCTTTTGCTTTTTCTGAGCTCAAGTTTCATCCCTTTGTTCTGTCCGCTGGGGAACAACTTCCTCCATTGAAACTTATTATGTTGGGGCAACACTGGTTCAAAGACCACTTCCCTTGAGACTGGTGTTATCTTCATTCTTCCCCGAATGGGTACCTGACTTCCAGAAAATTTTCTGAATGGAAGGAAAAATTTCTGCCCCAATTTGATAATATCCCGTGTGGCATGAATTTTTGTCATCAATGCCATTTCCTTTACCTGTTTCAAATCAAACAAAATTTGTTAGTTTAAAACGCGGTGGTTGGTTGTGATACTCCTACTGGGATGGTTTTCCCTTTCTCCTTCCTTGCTATGCGTTCCAAAAACTTGCGGGGATGATATTATTTGCTGGGAATGATCCCTTTCTACTAGGGATATCCCTCTTCTTTGTGGCATATCTCGGAAACTGGCATTTCCCCGACCTTTTAGTCTCGTATGAATTTTCCAAATCATGCCCATTGCTCTCCTTGATTTGTCCACGGGCCTTGGCCTTGAGGTCTATAACCTTTGATTTCGGCAAGGGTATCCCTCTTGACACTCGTCAATCCTTTTGTCAATTCCCTTTTGCTGGGGATATCTTTTTTGACACTAGCCTCGCGCTTGTTCTTTGCTGACTATGCCACTTGGATGTACTAGCCAGATCTCATCTTGCATAATTGTAAAGCTGATGGCATATTTTGAAGTCAATTCTCATTTGTTCTGACCAAACAGACTCTACTGGGGAATTTTTCTATTAAAGGAAAAGATAAAAGGGAACAGAATAAAAAAGATAAAGGAAAAAGATGACTCTTTTGTCACACCTCCTTTTCCGCCCCCGCGAGGGTACGTAGGGAGTTTTTTCCAATTAAAGGACAATCGAAACGGGATTTGTTTATTTATTTCAGAGTCGCCACTTGGGAGATTTAGGGTGTCCCAAGTCACCAATTTTAATCCTGAATCGAGGAAAAGAATGACTCCATATTATAGTCTGCGTACCAGAAATCCGGATAAAGAATTCTGTTAACCCGGGAGAAGGTGTTAGGCATTCCCGAGTTCCGTGGTTCTAGCACGGTCGCTCAACTGTCATATTCGGCTTATTTATCTGATTTTAATACAAATATGGACTTATGTGCAAATTTTATCTTTTTACCGCTTTTATTATTTTTTAATTATTTTTACAAGAATGTGAACATTGTTTAAAAACATGTCTTTGAATTGCGTCACATAAAATGCACCCGCGAGCCGGAACGTATTTTTATTCAATGTTTTGGGATTTGGATTTGGGTCGCATAAATGCGTACCCGTGTTTAAGAATGTATTATTATTAAAATCATGCCTAAAGCGATTAGCGTGTTATTATTTATGGGTAAGACTGTGGAATTCACTAAACAATCCATCCCGAATTCTAAATACTCAATTAAACATTTATTGAGGGCCCCGCAGTTAGTGCATTTTATTAGGCGAGGCTCATCTCATTTTTATTTTTAAAAGGACAGTCCTAAAATGCCTACATTTTTTATTGAAATTTGTCTCTACAAAATAAAGGAGAAATATCTTAATTTATTTACATGTTATTACCTAGTTACATTATACTAGGTATGTTCTCAGTTTGTCAAATAAAAAAAAACATAGCAATTCTAATTTTAATCCTAGACCATTTACATGCTGAAATTAACCAATATTATTTAACTAAACAATATTTCTACCTACTTCCTACTAGATGGCCTATTCGTTTGATTTTTGACTCGACGGAATTACTACACCATTTATTTATTTTTAGGCAATAGATGTAGATAGTTCATTTGTTAAGCTATCGTCGAATGTTCCATTATATGTATTAAATATCAAATGATTCTGATTTTTGCAAGCTAAATAATTTATACATACAAATAAAATTCAGAATATAATTAAATATAATTCAGAATTTCAACTCTTCATTTTTTCGTATTCATGCTTCATATTTCGGATTACAATAACCAGCGTGTCAGTTGTGTACCTGATATTAGAAGCAAAAGAAAATGAAGATGAGAATCAACAGCAGTAATAACAATACAGCACATCAGCAACAATCCAGCAACAGTAACAACCCAGGAACAGAGTTTGCAAACCGGTGGAGTATTAATCCCAAAACAAAAACTTCAAGCTTTGATGATACAACAACAATTAATGTTAATTTCAAACAATGAAAGAAAGCAGAATATTTTTTTGGTTTTTTTTTATTTGAAAGTTTAAATATTTTTTCGGAATTTTCTCTCTCTTAAATGTTCAGCCTTTTTTTTTCTCTCTTATTCTCTTTCTGTCAGATTTTTTCCTCTCTTTTTTCTCTATCTGTATGTGTTTTTCTGTTTTCAAGACTTCCTATATATAATCTCAACCCTTTAATCAATTAAAATCAATCCCTTTCCCCTACCAAACTCATTATCTTCTCACTCATCCTTATTACATTAAATAAATATATCATCACCACCCCATTATATTTTGTCCCCCATGCTTCACTAAACAAATACAAGATTCCTCCCCACTAAATTTTGTCTTGTCCCCCCATTATATTAAACAACTATATCACAACCCACCCCATTACATTTTGTCCCCCATGCTTCATATAAAAAATTACAAAATGTACAATTCCTAAACTACCCCTCCGACCTTATTGCAATTACTATTTTACCCCCAAACGTACTGCGATTTACCAAATTACCCCATCAGCTATAACAAATCAATTAATCAAACTCAACCAAAATATAGTCAATTTGACCAATTTCTACATAAATTCAAACAACAAATCTCATGAACATGATTTCTTCAACATTTCAACAACAAATCTCATGAACATGATTGAACAACAAAGAACAACTAAAATTTAATTGAACAATATTTTAGCAACAAACAAACCTATTTTCGGATTCAACAACAACAACAACAAACAAGTATATTCAGATTTCTAAATTCAATAATATTGAACTTAAAATCAACTCTAACAACATTACAACAAACAATTCCTATATTAAACTTAAACAAGATTATGAGACAAATTCAAGAAATAATCATAAATGATAAACAAGAAATCAAACTATACAAATTTTGGATTCAAGATCAACCAAACAAAGTATGAACATGAATGAAAATATTCAATAACAATAACAAACAAACTTTGTTCAAACTTCGAATTAAACTTAAACAAAATAAATAAACATATTCAAATCACTAATCTTCAAATAATTAATTTAACTTCAACTTAAAACAAACATCATAACAAAAATGAACGATTCACACTAAAATAAACACTCGAGATTAAATTACTTGATGAAGAACTAACAAACTTCAAACATAACAAACATGAATCTGTCACCTTCATGAATTTATCAACAAATCCAAACAAATCGGGGGTGCAACAAGGCTGTCATTTCTATGTAAAGCATTTACAAATTAACAAAAGGTATTAAGAATGGAGAAACGGAACCTTTCGTTGAACGACCAACTCGAGTCGACGTACAAAAGACTCGACGGACCAAAGCTCGATGTTGAGGCGCCGTAATGGCAGCCATGGCTGCCTATATCGATGAGGCAGAAGCTGGACGAGGCAGCTGAAGCAGAAACGTGACCAGCATCAACAATGGTGAAGCTGAAAATGCAGCGACGCAGCAGCACGACAGAGCAACGACGGAGCTCGTTTTTGGGCTGGTTTCGAGCAGCTCTCATTGCTGCGTTTTGGAGAACGGAGCAGCTTGGTCGTTTGAACTTGAGGTTGAGAAGATGGAAGCAGAAGGGCCTCCATGGATGACGAAGGAACAGCAGTAGCAGCTGCAACGATCGGAAGAAAACGCAGCAACAGTGGTGGACGTGAGGCTACTCCAATGGTCGTTTGGTTTTGACAACGGGAAACGGGGGGAAAACAACCATGGCTGCTCGTGTTGGGGGTCGATGGGACGATGGAGAATGTCGTGTGTGTGTGTGTGTTGAGGCGTGGGGAAGGGCAGCCATTGATGCTAGGGAGGGGAGCTTGAGGAAGAAGAAGAAGATAGGAGGGGGGCGGATGACTTAGCCTTTTTTAGAGTTTTCTTCTCCTTTTTTTTGTTTTGTGTTGTTTGTAAGATAATAGGGGTGTTGGGTTATGGACTGGGTCGACCCAGTTCGAAATGGACTGGGTCGTTTTGGAAGATTGAGTATTTTTTGGGCTTGTGGCTTGAATTTGAAGAAGAGGCCCAATTCCGATTTTTGTATTTTTGTTTTCTTTTTTTCTTCTTATATTTTTTCTAAAACTAAATTATAAAAATACTTAAATTATTATTAAGAACTAAATTAAGTTATAAAAGCGCAAATTAACTCCCAATAACAATTAACGCACAATTAAGTAATAATTAAGCATAAAATTGTATATTTGGACATTAAATGCTAAAAATGCAAACGATGCCTATTTTTGTAATTTTTATTTTTTGTAAACCAAACTTAATTACTAATAATTATAGGATTAAATCATACATGCAAAATGCGACATTTTTTGTATTTTTATTAATTTACCAAATAAACATGCACAGACAAATACAAATAATTATTCAAAAATATCACAAAATTGCACACCAAAGAAAATTATTTTATTTTTTTGAATTTTTTGGGAGTAATTCTCATATAGGGCAAAAATCACGTGCTTACAGCTGCCCCTCTTTGCCCGAAGACACGAAGGGTTTTCGTGCAAAGATAAAGCGAGCGATTTTTGCCCATCCGAGTACTCCGTGTGAAGCATTTTTTTTAAAAAAAGATTTGACCGAACCTTTGCTTCAAAGGTTTCCTACATATCCTGGGCTAAACAGGAATTAGGTCAATGTAGTTCGAGAAGTTTTGGTAGCTGGGACTACCGTGGGACTGCAATGTTACTGTTGTTGCATGCTATTACCACTGCTTTCCGATCTCCTTGTTACACCGTGCTTAAAAGAAAATAAGAAGCTAGGCTAGACTGCAATTTGTTCTTGTTGCCTTGCTTTCTTGTCTGCTTGCATTTTTTCCGGTGTTTTTCTTCTTTTTGACACATGCACTTGAGTTTGTGCTGTGACCTCTTGTTGCAACCTTCTGCTTCCCGGTGCTGGGGATTTTTATTGTTTCCTGCTGGGGATTCCTATTGTAACCCTCTGTTTTATTGTCCTCTGACTTGATATTAAAATGTATGCCTCTGTTCTATGGGCGGGCTCCCAACTTCAATACTTGAAAATTAATGCTGAATGTATTCCTCTGTTATATGGGCGGGCTCCCAACTTCAACACTTGAAATGAAAAGACTGAATGTATGCCTCTGTTCTATGGGCGGGCTCCCAACTTCAACTCTTGAAATGTAAAGACTGAAATGTATGCCTCTGTTATCTGGGCGGGCTCCCAACTTCAATGCTTGAAATGTAAAGACTGAAATGTATGCCTCTGTTATCTGGGCGGGCTCCCAACTTCAACGCTTGAAATATAAAGACTGAAATGTATGCCTCTGTTATCTGGGTGGGCTCCCAACTTCAACGCTTGAAATGTAAAGACTGAAATGTATGCCTCTGTTATCTGGGCGGGCTCCCAACTTCAATGCTTGAAATGTAAAGACTGAAATGTATGCCTCTGTTATCTGGGCGGGCTCCCAACTTCAACCAATAATTCGCCATTCTGTTCTTCAGGGGGGCTCCTGACTTCAACCAATAAATCGTCATTCTGTTCTTCAGGGGGGCTCCTGACTTCAACCAATAAATCGTCATTCTGTTCTTCAATGGGGCTCCTGACTTTAACCAATAAATCGTCATTCTGTTCTTCAGGGGGGGCTCCTGACTTCAACCAATCAATCGCCATTCTGTTCTTCAGGGGGCTCTTGACTTCAACAACTTTTCAAAAATGCCATTCCTTTCTTTGGCTGGCACGATTTTAACAACCTTTTTTTTAAAAAAAAATGTCTTTCCTTTCTTCAGGCGGGCTCCCGATTTCAACCAATAAATCGCCATTCTGTTCTTCAGGGGGGCTCCTGAGTTCAACCAATAAATCGCCATTCTATTCTTCAGGGGGGCTCCTGACTTCAACTTTAAAATAAAATGACATTCCTTTCTTTAGGTTGGCGAGATTCAACAACTTTATTTTTTCAAATTCAAACTTCTTTTTTTTTCAAATTATCCCAGGAGAAAATTCATCAGACTAGATTTTGATCCTAGGAGAAGATTCATCCGACTAAGATTTTATTATACTATCTTGGGAGAAAAATTTCATCGGACCAAGATTTTGACTCTAGGAGATAAATCGTCAAACTAGGTCCATTTTATTGTGATCTTAGGAGAAAGATTCATCGGACTAAGATTTGGTATCTTAGGAGAAAATTTCATCGGACTAAGATTTCTGTCTTAGGAAAAAGATTCATCGGACTAAGATTTGGTATCTTAGGAGAAAATTTCATCGGACTAAGATTTGATATCTTATCTTGGGAGAAAAATTTCATCGGATCAAGATTGTGACTCTAGGAGATAAATCGTCAAACTAGGTCCATTTTGTTATGATCTTAGGAGAAAGATTCATCGGACTAAGATTTGTTATCTTAGGAGAAAATTTCATCGGACTAAGATTTCTATCTTAGGAGAAAGATTTATCGGACTAAGATTTGATATCTTAGGAGAAAAATTCATCAGACTAAGATTTGATATCTTATCTTGGGAGAAAAATTTCATCGGACCAAGATTGTATCGGGAAAGAAATTCATCAAATTAGGACTTTTATCCTAGGAGGAAAATGTAAAGATCAATGATTTGAGAAACTTACCTTCGTAATTTCTTCTTTTCTTTTCTCCTTCCTTCGCTCTGCTTTGTTCTTGCTTGCTGGGGATAATACCACTGTGGGAGTCTCCTTTCTTCCCCTCCTTCAAATTCAAAAAATTTTTTGGGTTTTTTTTTTCAGAATTTATTTTCTCTCAACACTGCTGGGGATAAAAGTGTTATCTTCTTGGGATAACGTTGTTGAGGATAACGCTGCTGGGGAATTTTATCCTTTCAAATCAATGCTTCATTCTTCTGGAAGCTGCTGGGGATGATAATGGCTCTTTGCTTTTCTGAGCACAAATGTCATCCCTTTGTTCTGTCTACTGGGGATCAACTTCCTTCATTGGAAACTTATTATGTCGGGGGCAACACTGGTTCAAAGACCACTTCCCTTGAGACTGGTGTTATTTTTATTCTTCCTCGAATGGGTACCTGACTTCCAGAAAATTTTCCAAATGAAAGGAAAATTTTCTGCCCCAGTTTTACAGTCTCCCTTATGGCATGCATTTTCCGACATCAATGCCATTTCTTTTACCTGTTTCAAATTAAACAAAATTTGTTAGTTTAAAAAAACGGTGGTTGGTTGTGATACTCCTACTAGGGATGGATTTCCCTTTCTCCTTCCTTGCTCTGCGTTCCACAACTTGTTGGGGATGATATTATTTGCTGGGGATAATCCCTTTCCGCTGGGGATATCCCTCTTCTTTTGTGGCACAGCTCGAAAATTGGCTTTTCCCCGACTTTTTAGTCTCGCATGAATTTCCCAAATCATGCTCATTGCTCTCCTTGATGTGTTCATGGGCCATGGCCTTGAGGTTTATAACCTTTGGTTTTGCAAGGATATCCCTCTTGACACTCGTCAATCCTTTTGTCAATTCCCTTTTGCTGGGGATATCTTTCTTGACACTGGCCTCGCGCTTGTTCCTTGCTGGCTATATCACTTGGATGTACTAGTCAGATCTCCTCTTGCATGATTGGAGAGTTGATGGCCTATTTTGAAGTCATTTCCCACTGGTACTGACCAAACAGACTCTACTGGGGAATTTTCTATGAAAGGAGAAAGATAAAAAGGAACAGAATAAAAGACAAAGGAAAAAGATGACTCTTTAACAAAAGAAACTATAAATAAAAAACCTATCACACGCAGACACCGACTTTAATGGTCATGACATGCATATGTGGCCTATCCTCTGCTGCCAATCATCTTTCAAGATCTTCAATTGGCAATTCCCCATCTGATTCTTAATCTTATTCGACTTGTAGTGCCCGAAAGGTTTTCACTATCAAGCCTCTTTTTGGGTTTTTCTCTCAGCTTTCATCGCCTTATGGTGTCCGTGAAGATTTTCACTGATAAGACTCTCTCATTTATATCACTTTCCAGCTGGGGATTTGGAGTGTTGCCGGTATGACTCTCTCTGCTGGAGATTAGAGTCCTTTCTGCTGTGGAACAAAATGTTATGTTCGCCGGTAAGACTCTCATTTGTCTGACTTGGCATCTTTTGCAGACTGGTCAGAAGGTCTTTCTTTGGACCGTAATGTGGGTTTTTTGGATAGGCTTAGAAAGAAAGGGTATTAAAGGCTCAAAAACAAATCAAATTTGGGGTTCAAAATTACAACCTTCGAAATCATATTTGTTTACAACAAGCGCAACCTTTGCCCCAGTTTCTTGCTTGGGGATTATTTATTATTATATATATTTTTTAAATTTTTTGTTACACTATGCACACCATGCACACTATGCACACTATGCACCCTATGACCGAGCCGTGAGGCGCCTACGTATCCTCTTTGAGGAATTAGGTCAAACGTAGTTCCCAATTCCTCTGTTTTCTTCTGACTTTCTTTTGTTTTTTTGTTATCATTTTTCTCTCATTTTTCGTTTTTTTTGTTTATTTTTTCCTTTACCTTCCAGGCTCGTATTTCCTAGTCGTTGCTATTGATTCCGAACGAGGGGTATGAAAGAAAATAAATAAGGCTCAAAAGGGATAACGAAGGATAAAGTGTTTAGGTAGCAGAACAAAATGCCTTCGTCATTCCAGTCTTCAAAACATGCCAAGTGCAAACAACACGATTGAACATAGATTTATAGTCTCTTCCGATGGTGCTGGACTTGACAATTATGTTAAACACTTGCTTTTTCATTTGTCATTTCTAAAGCACTGCTGGGCGACACTCTCACTCTCATTCTCATGAACGACCCTCATGCCAATTTGGCGAACCCTGCATTTAACGGTTTTCTTTATGTTTAACTTGCCCCAGTTCCACATGACTCGGATTTCAAATAATCTCAAACCGTTCTTATTTCCTTTAAATGCTTTAATCACCTTCCGAGGGTTTTATGATTAACTTTTAAAATTTAGGCCCAATATGTGCGCATGTCATGTCACGAGAATCGGCGCTGAACAAAAAATGATAAAAAGACTAAACAAAAGATGACTGGAAACAATAAAAGACCGACTTTTGTATTAGACTACCGGTGAAATGGTTTGAATAATAAAACAAACAAAACAACCAGAATAAAATCCTAACACAGCCTCGACAAAACTTAAACAAACTGATATGACAAACTGGAAAGATAAGAAGGTTTGACACAAGACAATATTCGGATTACAATCCTAAGAATAATCCGGACAACAGAAATGACAACAAAATAAGCCACCACAAGCTTCTCTCTTGCTAACCAAGGAACGGAACGTCCTCCCACTTTATCAAAATTGGCATCTTAGCCACTGAGCGTTCGCATCAATACTGCCAAGACCATTATCAGCTTTAATATCATCAACCTCCGTCAACAAGTCCCCAATAGGATTCGAGTGCTTCTGTTATCAGGCCCGATTCCCGCAGAGTGTGTATCATGAGGTGCAAGTAAAGGATTCTGCGGGATATTCTGGGTGCCATTGTCCGGATTACCACAAACCAACCACCTTCTTTCTTTGTGATTCGAAACAACAGGTTAAAATGGACTCAGTCGGTCCCCATTATTAACAACATTTTTTTTTCTTTCGATTTTTTTTTTCGATTTTTTTTTCATTTTTTCTTTTCTTTTCTTTTTTTTCGATTTTTTTTCATTTTTTTCTCATTTTTTGTTGTTGTCGAATCTTATGGAGATTGCCTACGTATCATGACCCCGCATGAATCAGACCTTGCGTAGTTCGGACCAATAAAAGATAAACAA
Organism: Nicotiana tabacum; assembly: GCF_000715075.1. Classification (NCBI taxonomy): domain Eukaryota; kingdom Viridiplantae; phylum Streptophyta; class Magnoliopsida; order Solanales; family Solanaceae; genus Nicotiana; species Nicotiana tabacum. Next base: position 114,179,016 of record NC_134089.1, read on the forward strand.
TACTAATCAGTTTTCGATTTTCATATTAAAATAAACTGGGTTTCAAAGGTTTGAAGATGACCTACAAACTCGAAAATCAAACAACCCATATATTATAATTAAAGATTTATAACATCGAAACAAAAAGGCCAGCTTCCTTTCCCCGTTTTGACAAATGCAACCAAACGGCTATTTTTGCAAATGTGGCCCCTTCCAAATCTCACATGAATTTTGAGGCCGGGGAGGATTATTTTGACACTTTACAAACTTGTCCATTCTCTTACGAAAATAGCCTTTCGACAACTGAAAGATACTCTAAGGCTATTTCGACAAGAACGGTTTAAGACGCGGCCGAAGCTGGCTCGACTTATTTTTGACTAAAACGGTATTCACCTGATCGTTGACTCTTTGTTTTTTTTCTTCAAATTACAATAAAAACCGGGTGTTGCAAACACGGCCCTTCAGCGCCTCGGGGACGAAGATTTTTACGGCTGTGTGGGTCAACTGGACCAAAATCCTAAACATGACCCAAAAGGTGGCTGTTTATGCAAAGTCAGCCTTCTGGCATCCCATTCGTGAACATTCGGCTATTTTTGACAAAACAACATCACCCGACTTATTTATGACTCTTTTTTACCGTTTTTTTTTTCAAAATAGAAAACTCAATATTGCAAACACGTCCTTTCAACGTCTCGGGGACGAAGATTTTTAAGGCTGTGTGGGTCAACTGGACCAAATCTTAAAAAATGACCCAAAGGTGGCTGTTTATGCAAAGTTAGCCTTTCGGCGTCCCTTTCGGGAACATTCGGCTATGTCTTGATAAAACAGCGTCACCCGACTTCTTTATGACTAAATTAAAATTTGACATATTTTTTTCCGGCTATTTTTAGCAAAATGGGAGGTTAGACACCACCCGACTTATTTATGACAAAATTAAAATTTTGACACGTTTTTATTTATTTATTGGTTTTTGGCTATTTTAGCAAAAAGGTGGGGTTGGACCCGATGAGGGTTGCCTACGTATCTCACATCTGGTGAGAATCAAACCCGCGTAGTTCGGGCCAATTAACCGAACTATTTTAAAACAGGATTTTTTTTCTTTTTCAGCAACAAATAACAAAACCACTCTCAAAGCACGACTCTTTTCATTTTCATTTTGGCATTTTCAGAAACGAATAAAAAAAACTATTTTAAAAGTAAGACTCTTTCTCATTGTCATTTTCAGGGGAAGACAAACTATTTTCCTTTTTTATATTTTTTATATTTTTTTAAAAAAAAAATAAGACAAAACAACGACTTTTTTTTTTCCTTTGCTTTTAGTAAAACAAACTAATAAGACATTTTTTTTTCATTTTCTCAAATTTTCTGCAAGAGTTTTGACGGTATTCGGGCATTGGGATTTTTTTTTTCAAAATAAACAATCAATTCCCTAACCGCTTATTTTTTTTCCATTTCAAAATATTGTTCTTGATATTCAAAAGTCAGTCAACACACAAGTCCGAATCAAATAAATGCGCAAGTAGGAGCAAGTAAGATGCATCAGGATGGTCATTTTCATTTTTGGTACACCTGTCCTAGACAGACCCAACCCCTGTGTTGAGCCTCCAAAGTCAAATGCACGTGATGCAAACAAACGTTCCTACTAGGGATCCGGCATGAAGCTGAGTTATTCTAAGTGAAAAACCTGAGACATATTGTTCTAGCCCTGGCTTACCCAAGTGGACAGCTTGAGCCGAAGTGGGGGCAACGTACCGGGAGCACGAAAGTCTACCTGGCCTAGTTACTTGTCCCAACTTCGTTTTATTTGGTATGACTTCTAACAGAAAGGTGGGCCACACGCACGTGTACACCATAAATTCGGAAGACTCAGAAAGAAGAAGGGTTTCGTAGCAGTTTTATATACACAATTCAGATAATATTAAAGCGGTAAAAGCATCATTTATCACATTAGGCATATATCATGTAAAAATCAGATAAAAAATAAAGCCAACTATAACAGTTATTTTAAGCTCGAATTCTTGAACCCTGAACCAGTGGTTCTGGAACTCTTATCCCCAGCAGAGTCGCCAGAGCTGTCGCACCTCCTTTTTCCGCCCCCGCGAGGGTGCAGGGAGTTTTTTCCAATTAAAGGACAATCGAAATGGGATTTGTTTATTTATTTCAGAGTCGCCACTTGGGAGATTTAGGGTGTCCCAAGTCACCAATTTTAATCCTGAATCGAGGAAAAGAATGACTCCATATTACAGTCTGCGTACCAGAAATCCAATAAGGAATTCTGTTAACCCGGGAGAAGGTGTTAGGCATTCCCGAGTTCCGTGGTTCTAGCACGGTCGCTCAACTGTCATATTCGGCTTATTTATCTGATTTTAATACAAATATGAACTTATGTGCAAATTTTATCTTTTTACCGCTTTTATTATTTTTTAATTATTTTTACAAGAATGTGAACATTGTTTAAAAACATGTCTTTGGATTGCGTCACATAAAATGCACCCGCGAGCCGGAACGTATTTTTATTCAATGTTTTGGGATTTGGATTTGGGTCGCATAAATGCGCACCCGTGTTTAAGAATGTATTATTATTAAAATCATGCCTAAAGCGATTAGCGTGTTATTATTTATGGGTAAGACTGTGGAATTCACTAAACAATCCATCCCGAATTCTAAATACTCAATTAAACATTTATTGAGGGCCCCGCAGTTAGTGCATTTTATTGGGCGAGGCTCATCTCATTTTTATTTTTAAAAGGACAGTCCTAAAATGCCTACATTTTTTATTGAAATTTGTCTCTACAAAATAAAGGAGAATTATCTTAATTTATTTACATGTTATTACTTAGTTACATTATACTAGGCATGTTCTCAGTTTGTCAAATAAAAAAAAACATAGCAATTCTAATTTTAATCCTAAACTATTTACATGCTGAAATTAACCAATATTATTTAACTAAACAATATTTCTACCAACTTCCTACTAGATGGCCTATTCGTTTGATTTTTGACTCGACGGAATTACTACTCCATTTATTTATTTTTAGGCAATAGATGTAGATAGTTCATTTGTTAAGCTATCATCGAATGTTCCACTATATGTATTAAATATCTACATGATTCTGATTTTTGCAAGCTAAATAATTTATACATACAAATAAAATTCAGAATATAATTAAATATAATTCAGAATTTCAACTCTTCTTTTTTCGTATTCATGCTTCATATTTCGGATTACAATAACCAGCGTGTCAGTTGTGTACCTGATATTGGAAGCAAAAGAAAATGAAGATGAGAATCAACAGCAGTAATAACAATACAGCACAGTAGCAACAATCCAGCAACAGTAACAACTCAGGAACAGAGTTTGCAAACCGGTGGAGTATTAATCCCAAAACAAAAACTTCAAGCTTTGATGACACAACAACAATTAATGTTAATTTTAAACAATGAAAGAAAGCAGAATATTTTTTTGGTTTTTTTTATTTGAAAGTTTAAATATTTTTTCGGAATTTTCTCTCTCTTAAATGTTCAGCCTTTTTTTTCTCTCTTATTCTCTTTCTGTCAGATTTTTCCTCTCTTTTTTCTCTATCTGTATGTGTATATCTTGTGTTCAAGACTTCCTATATATAATCTCAACCCTTTAATCAATTAAAATCAATCCTTTTCCCCTACCAAACCCATTATCTTCTCACTCATCCCCATTACATTAAATAAATATATCATCACCACCCCATTATATTTTGTCCCCCATGCTTCACTAAACAAATACAAGATTCCTCCCCACTAAATTTTGTCTTGTCCCCCCTTTATATTAAACAACTATATCACAACCCACCCCATTATATTTTGTCCCCCATGCTTCATATAAAAAATTACAAAATGTACAATTCCTAAACTACCCCTCCGACCTTATTGCAATTACTATTTTACCCCCAAACGTACTGCGATTTACCAAATTACCCCATCAGCTATAACAAATCAATTAATCAAACTCAACCAAAATATAGTCAATATGACCAATTTCTACATAAATTCAAACAACAAATCTCATGAACATGATTTCTTCAACATTTCAACAACAAATCTCATGAACATGATTGAACAACAAAGAACAACTAAAATTTGATTGAACAATATTTTAGCAACAAACAAACCTATTTTCGGATTCAACAACAACAACAACAAACAAGTATATTCAGATTTCTAAATTCAATAATATTGAACTTAAAATCAACTCTAACAACATTACAACAAACAATTCCTATATTAAACTTAAACAAGATTATGAGACAAATTCAAGAAATAATCATAAATGATAAACAAGAAATCAAACTATACAAATTTTGGATTCAAGATCAACCAAACAAAGTATGAACATGAATGAAAATATTCAATAACAATAACAAACAAACTTTGTTCAAACTTCGAATTAAACTTAAACAAAATAAATAAACATATTCAAATCACTAATCTTCAAATAATTAATTTAACTTCAACTTAAAACAAACATCATAACAAAAATGAATGATTCACACTAAAATAAACACTCGAGATTAAATTACTTGATGAAGAACTAACAAACTTCAAACATAACAAACATGAATCTGTCACCTTCATGAATTTACCAACAAATCCAAACAAATCGGGGGTGCAACAAGGCTGTCATTTCTATGTAAAGCATTTACAAATTAACAACAGGTATTAAGAATGGAGAAACGGAACCTTTCGTTGAACGACCAACTCGAGTCGACGTACAAAAGACTCGACGGACCAAAGCTCAATGTTGAGGCGCCGTAATGGCATCCATGGCTGCCTATATCGATGAGGCAGAAGCTGGACGAGGCAGCTGAAGCAGAAACGTGACCAGCAGCAACAATGGTGAAGCTTAAAACGCAGCGACGCAGCAGCACGACAGAGCAACGGTGGAGCTCGTTTTTGGGCTGGTTTCGAGCAACTCTCATTGCTGCGTTTTGGAGAACGGAGCAGCTTGGTCGTTTGGACTTGAGGTTGAGAAGATGGAAGTAGAAGGGCCTCCATGGATGACGAAGGAACAGCAGTAGCAGCTGCAACGACCAGAAGAAAACGCAGCAACAGTGGTGGACGTGAGGCTACTCCAATGGTCGTTGTCACACCTCCTTCTTCCGCGCCCGGGGGGCGCAGGGGGAGTTTTTTCCAATTAAAGGACAATCGAAACGGGATTGGTTTAATTATTTCAGAGTCGCCACTTGGGAGATTTAGGGTGTCCCAAGTCACCAATTTTAATCCCGAATCGAGGAAAATAATGACTCTATATTATAGTCTGCGTACCAGAAATCCGGATAAGGAATTCTGTTAACCCGGGAGAAGGTGTTAGGCATTCCCGAGTTTCGTGGTTCTAGCACGGTCGCTCAACTGTTATATTTGGCTTGATTATCTTATTTTTAATACAATTATGAACCATGTGCAAATTTTATCTTTTACCGCTTTATTATCATTATTTTTTTAGGAATGTGAACATCGCTTAAAACATATCTTTGGACTGTGTCACATGAAATGCACCCACAATCTGAAACATATTTTATTTGATGTTTTAGGATTTGGATTTGGGTCGCATGAAATGCGCACCCGAGTTTAAGAAAGTAATTTAATTAAATCGCGTCTAAAGAGGCTAACGCGTTATTATCTTCAGGGAAGGTAGTGAACTTCACTAAACGGCCCATCCCAAATTCTAAGTATTTATTATGACTGATTATTGAGGGCCCCGCAATTTGCATTTTTATTTGGCGAGGCTCGTCTCATTCAAAAAAGAATTTGCAACGTCATGGAAATGCATCTCATACCACGTCACAGTCAATGTACCCATGATTAGAGACACATTTCGATTTCATTGAGATTTGGATTTGGGTCACATAAATGTGCACCCGAGATTAGGGAGATACATTATTAAGATGCGCCTAAAGCAACCAACGCATTATTATTTGTGGGGAGGGCCGTGAAATTTGTTAAACGGCCCATCCCGGAATCTAAGTATTTAATACATATATTTTGTGAGGGCCCCGCAATTTGTCCCTTTTATTCGGCGAGGCTCGTCTCATTTTATTCTTTATTATTTTTATTTTTTTATTTATTTGTTTATTTATTTTTTCAAAAGGAAAAAAAAGGGATAAGGCTAAAATAACTACATTCTTTGCTACTTTGCGAGGTCATAGGTTATAGATTGAACCTATTTGATGAAGCGAGTATTTTTCCGCGGAATTAAAATTGCTACTATAATTTCAACATTACTACCACATGTATAAACAACTATTAAGACAAACTAAATAATTAACACCTTTCATGCAAACCTCTATTACGACAAATATTTGGATAACAACAATTTAAACATGAAGAAAACAAAATGTCAAATAGCTACTTAAAATAACGAAACAAAGGAAAAGACATTCAACAAATCCGATACACAAACAGTGCATAGGAAATCCACATCATTTCATTCCATTTAAGCAAATATAACACGTTTGGAAATGTGTATGCACCTGTTTGAAGCGAGAACAACAACCAAACTGTCCCGACCACTATCGGAAACCTCTCCAATGACGGAACCTCGATGTCAAACTCAACGATATCAGACCGGAAACCACGAGCACAACCCGACGACGACCTCAGACGGACTGCGCGACGATAGCGAAGAAACGGCGGCAACTGGGCATGCTAATGCTAATGGTGACTGGTTCGTTGCTGGGGAATGAGGCGAGCTGGGCGACGGTGGATGTGGGGGAGCAGCTGTGGAGGGTTGTTTGAGCAGTTGACGGAGGAGGTGTTTGGACGATGCAGTAGCGATGGCTACTGCTTGACGGGCGGTTGTCTAGGTGTTGCTGGGGTGCGTGGGATGGCTGGAACTGGTGGTGGTGTTTGGACGATGGTCGTTTGGTCGCGGTGGAAGGTGACCTGGTGGTGCAGCTGTTCCGGCGAGGAAGAAATAGTAGCTGCTGCGTGATAGCAGCGGTCGTGGGGGTCGTTTGACTTGAAGAAGTCGGAAATGGTGGTTTCGGCGGTGGTTATGGTCGTTTGAGCAGTTGACGGAGGTGGAGGGAGACGGGGTGGTGTTCGGACGGTAATCTTCTAGGTTTTGCGGGTGGTTTTACGTGAGGGTTTTGGAGTAGGGTGGTGTACGCCGGTGGTCGACGAGGGGAAGGTCGGGTCCGACGATGGAGGTGGTTCCTTTTGTCGTTGGTTGGAACTGGATCGTTTTATGGAGGTCGACAGTAGGTTTTTCCTTCTTCTCCTGAAGAAGATGATGAAACAGTACTATCTTCTTTTTCGTTTTTTTTTTTTTTTTTTGACCCCAAAAGTCCAAAATCCTCCTCTGTCAAATGTGTTAGTCCGTGTATTTGACATGGTTTGCCCAGAAAAATGAGCCCACGCGTGGTGGGGTTCAAGGCATATGTTCCCCACGCGTGGTGGGGTTCCCCACGTGTCCTGGACACGGTTATTATGGGCTAGGTCCGAAAATTAGGCCTAAAACCGGGTAGTTTGAACCCGAATATTATTCTTTTGCCCGGACCCGAGAAATAGGAACACGTTGCTTAACTAGTCCTATGTAAGCAAAATAACTACCAAAAATAAGACTAGTATTTAAACAAAACTATACCTTTTTTTTTTAAATATTTTTCAAGATTTAAAATAGCTACAAAATATTAATAAAACTATTTTGTGTAATTTTCGTTAAATATTAAGATAAAATATGAGGTAATATTTTTTGTATTTTTTCCAAATTAAAATGACTATAAAATATTAATAAAACTATTTTTTTGTAATTTTCGTTTTTTAATAAAGACAAAAATATGAAGTAATATTTTTTGTATTTTTTCCAAAATTAAAACGATTACAAAACATTAATAGAATTATATTTTTTTGTAATTTTCGAATTTATATAAAGTACCAAAATAAAGTACATTTTTTGTATTTTCAAGTTTATGAGAGATACATAAACTAAAATTTATATATATATTTTTTGAAATTTTCTTTTTGCACCGAAATAAAGTAAAAATAGTTAAATAGCTATACTAGACCCAATTTCACATATTCATGCTAAAATGTGAAAATTCTCGGGGAGGGTCAAAAATCACGTGCTTACAGCTGCCCCTCTTTGACTGGAAACACGAAGAGTTTTCCGACAAAGAACGACTAGGCGTGTTTTTGACCCCGACCATTACTTGGACGGACTACACTTAAGGAAAGGGAGGGAATGTGACCGAGCCCTGGTATCTGAGCTGCCTACATATCCTTGGTTATACAGGAATCATGCCACGTGTAGTTCGGGATGAGAGAGATAGTGAAGTGTACCGAGGTGAAGAGCCGATCGAGGTGCCGTTCCGTTGAGGTTCCGGTCTGCGGTCCTGTCATTACAACAAAAATGAAAACTGAAAAAGACTAACTAAGCCTATCAGCTACTAGTTACAAGGATTCCTATCTCTTAAGTCTTCTGAAACTTGGTCTTGAGTCTTGAATGGTGCTTCATACAGACTTTGGATCTGAACCTTGATACTTGCTAGTTGTAGGTGCTAGTTCTTGAGAAGACCCCCTTTGTTCTCTACTTCCGTAATTTGGGCTCTTCTCTTTCTTCTTTTTTTTCTTCTTTTTTTTTCTTGTTTTTTTTTTCAAAAACAACTTAGGAGGAAATGCATCTCCTATGGGTAAAACTTAACTTTGAGGAAGTGCGTTTCCTGTGGGTACAATAAACTTAGGAAGTGCGTCTCCTATGGGTACAATAAACTTAGGAAGTGCGTCTCCTATTGGTAGAACTGAACTTAGGAAGTGCGTCTCCTATGGGTGAAATGAACTTAGGAAGTGCGTCTCCTATGGTGAAACTCGCTTAGGAAGTGCGTCTCCTATTGGTGAAACTTGCTTTAGGAAGTGCGTCTCCTATGGTGAAACTGAACTTTAGGAAGTGCGTCTCCTATGGTGAAACTGACTTAGGAAGTGCGTCTCCTATTGATGAAACTCGCTTAGGAAGTGTGTCTCCCATTGGTGAAGCTTGCTTTAGGAAGTGCGTCTCCTATGGTGAAACTGAACTTTAGGAAGTGCGTCTCCTATGGTGAAACATATCTTAGGAAGTGCGTCTCCTATTGGTGAAACTGAAACTTAGGAAGTGCGTCTCCTATGGTGAAACATATAAACTTTAGGAAGTGCGTCTCCTATTGGTAGAACTGAACTTAGGAAGTGCGTCTCCTATGGTAAAACTGAACTTAGGAGGAAATGCATCTCCTATGGGTGAAACTGAAACAAACCTAGGAGGAAATGCGTCTCCTATGGGTGAAACTAAACAAACCTAGGAGGAAATGCATCTCCTATGGGTAAAACTAAAACTTAGGAGGAAATGCATCTCCTATGGGTAAAGACGTGGAATGTATGCCTCTGTTATCTGGGCGGGCTCCCAACTTCAATACTTGAAACGTAAAGACTGAATGTATGCCTCTATTATCTGGGCGGGCTCCCAATTTCAACACTTGAAATAAAAAGACTGAATGTATGCCTCTGTTATCTGGGCGGGCTCCCAACTTCAACACTTAAAAGTAAAGACTGAATGTATGCCTCTATTATCTGGGCGGGCTCCCAACTTCAACACTTAAAAATAAAGACTGAATTTATGCCTCTGTTATCTGGGCGGGCTCCCAATTTCAACACTTGAAAATAAAGACTGAATTTATGCCTCTGTTATCTGGGCGGGCTCCCAACTTCAACACTTAAAAGTAAAGACTGAATGTATGCCTCTATTATCTGGGCGGGCTCCCAACTTCAACACTTAAAAATAAAGACTGAATTTATGCCTCTGTTATCTGGGCGGGCTCCCAATTTCAACACTTGAAAATAAAGACTGAATTTATGCCTCTGTTATCGGGGCGGGCTCCCAACTTCAACACTTGAAAATAAAGACTGAAACCAACATATCCTATTTGAGGGCGGATGAACCCAACATATCCTATTTGAGGGCGGATGAACCCGACATATCCTATTTGAGGGCGGATGAACCCGACAGATCCTATTTGAGGGCGGATGAACCCGACATATCCTATTTGAGGGTGGATGAACCCGACATATCCTATTTGAGGGCGGATGAACCCGACAGATCCTATTTGAGGGCGGATGAACCCAACAGATCCTATTTGAGGGCGGATGAACCCGACATATCCTATTTGAGGGCGGATGAACCCAACATATCCTATTTGAGGGCGGATGAACCCAACAGATCCTATTTGAGGGCGGATGAACCCAACAGATCCTATTTGAGGGCGGATGAACCCGACATATCCTATTTGAGGGCGGATGAACCCAACATATCCTATTTGAGGGCGGATGAACCCAACATATCCTATTTGAGGGCGGATGAACCCGACAGATCCTATTTGAGGGCGGATGAACCCGACAGATCCTATTTGAGGGCGAATGAACCCGACATATCCTATTTGAGGGCGGATGAACCCAAACATATCCTATTTGAGGGCGGATGAACCCAACAGATCCTATTTGAGGGCGGATGAACCCGACAGATCCTATTTGAGTAAAGACTGAAACCAACATATCCTATTTGAGGGCGGATGAACCCAACATATCCTATTTGAGGGCGGATGAACCCAACAGATCCTATTTGAGGGCGGATGAACCCGACAGATCCTATTTGAGGGCGGATGAACCCGACAGATCCTATTTGAGGGCGGATGAACCCGACAGATCCTATTTGAGGGCGAATGAACCCGACATATCCTATTTGAGGGCGGATGAACCCAAACATATCCTATTTGAGGGCGGATGAACCCAACAGATCCTATTTGAGGGCGGATGAACCCGACAGATCCTATTTGAGGGCGGATGAACCCGACAGATCCTATTTGAGGGCGGATTAACCCAACAGATCCTATTTGAGGGCGGATGAACCCGACAGATCCTATTTGAGGGCGGATGAACCCAACAGATCCTATTTGAGGGCGGATGAACCCAACAGATCCTATTTGAGGGCGGATGAACCCGACATATCCTATTTGAGGGCGGATGAACCCGACAGATCCTATTTGAGGGCGGATGAACCCGACAGATCCTATTTGAGGGCGGATTAACCCAACAGATCCTATTTGAGGGCGGATGAACCCGACAGATCCTATTTGAGGGCGGATGAACCCAACATATCCTATTTGAGGGCGGATGAACCCGACATATCCTATTTGAGGGCGGATGAACCCAACAGATCCTATTTGAGGGCGGATGAACCCAACAGATCCTATTTGAGGGCGGATGAACCCGACATATCCTATTTGAGGGCGGATGAACCCAAACATATCCTATTTGAGGGCGGATGAACCCAACAGATCCTATTTGAGGGCGGATGAACCCAACAGATCCTATTTGAGGGCGGATGAACCCGACAGATCCTATTTGAGGGCGGATGAACCCGACATATCCTATTTGAGGGCGGATTAACCCAACATATCCTATTTGAGGGCGGATGAACCCGACAGATCCTATTTGAGGGCGGATGAACCCAACATATCCTATTTGAGGGCGGATGAACCCGACATATCCTATTTGAGGGCGGATGAACCCAACATATCCTATTTGAGGGCGGATGAACCCGACAGATCCTATTTGAGGGCGGATGAACCCAACAGATCCTATTTGAGGGCGGATGAACCCAACAGATCCTATTTGAGGGCGGATGAACCCGACATATCCTATTTGAGGGCGAATGAACCCGACATATCCTATTTGAGGGCGGATGAACCCAAACATATCCTATTTGAGGGCGGATGAACCCAACAGATCCTATTTGAGGGCGGATGAACCCGACAGATCCTATTTGAGGGCGGATGAACCCGACAGATCCTATTTGAGGGCGGATTAACCCAACAGATCCTATTTGAGGGCGGATGAACCCGACAGATCCTATTTGAGGGCGGATGAACCCAACATATCCTATTTGAGGGCGGATGAACCCGACATATCCTATTTGAGGGCGGATGAACCCAACATATCCTATTTGAGGGCGGATGAACCCGACAGATCCTATTTGAGGGCGGATGAACCCAACAGATCCTATTTGAGGGCGGATGAACCCAACAGATCCTATTTGAGGGCGGATGAACCCGACATATCCTATTTGAGGGCGGATGAACCCAAACATATCCTATTTGAGGGCGGATGAACCCAACAGATCCTATTTGAGGGCGGATGAACCCAACAGATCCTATTTGAGGGCGGATGAACCCGACAGATCCTATTTGAGGGCGGATGAACCCGACATATCCTATTTGAGGGCGGATGAACCCAACATATCCTATTTGAGGGCGGATGAACCCGACATATCCTATTTGAGGGCGGATGAACCCAACATATCCTATTTGAGGGCGGATGAACCCGACAGATCCTATTTGAGGGCGGATGAACCCAACATATCCTATTTGAGGGCGGATGAACCCGACATATCCTATTTGAGGGCGGATGAACCCAACAGATCCTATTTGAGGGCGGATGAACCCGACATATCCTATTTGAGGGCGGATGAACCCAAAATATCTTTAAGACTTGAAAATGTCTTACCTCGAATACTTGCTGGGGATTGGGATGAATTTTCATTTTCTACCTTCCCCATTTTTTATTATTATTCTTTTTTTTTTATTTATTATTATTATTATTCCCTTTTTTTATTATTATTATTATTAGCTTCCTCCTTTGAAGTCTAACCGCTGAGGATACCGACTTTCCAACCTTGTGTTGGACCCCTCGCAACTGCTAGGGATAACACTGTTGAGGAATTATTTACTTACCTGTTGGGGGTAAAATGTTATCAGCTGGGGGTACCTGACTTCCAGAAAATTTTCTAAATGGAAGGAAAATTTTCTGCCCCAGTTTGATAATATCCCTTGTGGCATGCGTTTCTGCCTCAATGCCATTTCCCTTACCTGTTTCAAATCAAACAAAATTGTTAGTTTAAAACATGGTGGTTGGTTGTGATACTCCTGCTGGGATGGTGTTCCCTTTCTCCCTCCTTGCTCTGTGTTCCACAACTTGTTGGGGATGATATTATGTGCTGGGGATAATCCCTTCCTGCTGGGGATATCCATCTTCTTTTGTGGCATAGCTCGGAAACTGGCATTTTCCCGACCTTTTAGTCTAGTATGGATTTCGCCAAATCATGCTCACTGCTCTCCTTGCTCTGTTCATGGGCCTTGTCTTTGAGGTTTATAACCTTGGTTTTGGCAAGGATATCCCTCTTGATGCTCGTCAATCCTTTTGTCAATTCCCTTTGCTGGGGATATCTTTTTTGACACTGACCTCGCGCTTGTTCCTTGCTGACTATACCATTCGGATATAATAGTCAGATCTCATCTTGGAAAGCTGATGGCATATTTTGAAGTCATTTCATACTTGTTCTGACCGGACAGACTCTATTGGGGAAAATTTTTTATGAAAGGAGAAAGATAACAGAAACAAAATAAAAGACAAAGGAAACGATGACTCTTTTACAAAAGAAACTATAAATAAAAACCTATCAAACGCAGATACCGACTCTAATGGCCATGACATGCGTATGTGGCCTATCCTCTGCCGTCAATCATCTTTTAAGATCTTCCATTGGCGATTCCCCCTCTGATTCTCAATCTTATTCGACTTGTAGTGCCCGAAGGGTTTTCACTATCAAGTCTCTCTCATTTGGTTTTCTCTCAGCTTTCATCGCCTTATGGTGCCTGTGAAGGTTTTCAACGATAAGACTCTCTCATTTGTATCACTTTCCAGCTGGGGATTTGGAGTGTCGCCGGTACGACTCTTTCTGCTGGAGATTAGAGTCCTTTCTGCTGTGGAACAGAATGTTATGTTCGCCGGTAAGACTCTTCATTTGTCTGACTTGGCATCTTTTGAAGACTGATCGGAAGGTCTTTCTTTGGACCGTAATGTGGGTTTTTGGATTGGGCTAGAAAGAAAGGGTATTAAAGGCTCAAAAATGCATTCATTTTGGGTTATTAATTACAACCTTCGGAATTAGATTTATTTACATCAAACGCAACATCTGCCCCAGTTTCTTGCTTGGGGATATTTTAATTGTTTATTTTTCATTTTTCAAAACTATGACCGAGCCGTGAAGCGCCTACGTATCCTCTTTGAGGAATCAGGTCAAACGTAGTTCCCAATTCCTCTTTTTCATTTGATTCCTTTTTTCTTTGTTATCAATTTTCTTTTCTTTTCTCTTTTCTTTTCTTATTTCTCCTTTCTTTTTGTTGTTTTTTCTTTCTCTCTTTTTCTTTTATTCTTCTTTTTCCATTTTGTTGTTTTCTTTTCTTTCTTTTCTCTTACCCTCCATGCTTGCGTATTTTATTCGTTGCTGCTAATTCCGAACGAGGGGTATGAAAGAAAATAAATAAGGCTCAAAAGGGGTAACGAAGGATAAAGTGTTTGGGTAGCAGAACAAAATGCCTTCGTCATTCCAGTCTTCAAAACATGCCTAGTGCAAACAACACAATTTAAATTTGTAGTCTCTTCTGATGGTGGTGGACTTGACAATTATGTTAAACATATGTTTGTTCATTTGTCACTTCTAAAGCACCGTTGGGCGACACTCTCATTCTCATTATTATGAACGACCCTCATGCCAATTTAGGCGAATCTTTCTTTAACGGTATTCTTTGTGTTCAACTTGCCCCAGTTCCACATGACTCGAGCTCTGGATAATCTCAACCGTCCTTATTTCCTTTAAATGGTCTGAATCGCCTTTCCAGGGTTTTATGATTAACTTTTAAGATTAGGCCCAAACTGGGTGCGCATGTCATGTCCCTAGAATCGGCACTGAACAAAATGGTAAAAAGGACTAAACAAAAGATGACTGGAAATAATAAAAGACCGGACTTTGTATTAGACTACCGGCGAAATGGTTTAAATAACAAAACAAACAAAACAATCCAGAACAAAATCCTAAAAACAAACTGGATAAGACAACATCCGACTCATAACCCTAATAATCCGAACAACAGAAATGACAACAAAATGAGCCACCACAAGCTTCTCTCTTGCTGACCAAGGAACAAAACGTCCTCCCATTTTATCAAAATTGGCATTTTAGCCACTGAGCTTTGCATCAATATTACCAGCTTCAACCTCATCAACCTCCGTAGGCAAGTTCTCGAGGAGGTTCGAGTGCTCCATGTCACTGTTATTAATCGCAACCCGCCCTTCTCGGATCATTTTCTCTACTTCCCTTCTCCAGCTATGACAGCTCTCAATGTTGTGCCCTATGACATTGGAGTGGTAGGCGCATCGTGCTGCCGGATCAAAGCTCCTTGCAAGCGGATTTATAGTACATGCGGGGAGTGGCTCAATCGAACCAGCATGCCTTAGCCTTTCAAACAGACTGGCATAAGATACCCCGATGGGGGCGAGAGCATTTCCTCGTTTCAGCAACCTCTTCATTCTTGCATGTTGACAGGGCCGGAAACCTGACCCAGGTGGCTTTTGGTAGGCTTGTGTAGGTGGGTAGGCATTTTGTGGAGCCGGGTGCCTGGAAAGCGAAGTATGGCGGGGAAAGAAGTGGTGTTGGGGAGCGGAGAAGCATTGAGGAGTGATGGAGCTACTCGGGTAGCTAGGAAGGCTGACATAAGTGGGTTGGGATGGAGAGTATGGGGAATCTTCCACTGTGGTGTTGGGTGCTTGGGAATTGACCGAGTTCAAGAGACTTGGCGGTGGAGGGGGTGGTGCTTTTCCTGTTATCCATGCCTGATACATGTCTGCCACATGCTGTCTCAGCATTTTCACTTCTTCTACCAACCCGTTGTTCCGTTCGATCAATTGTTGTCGGTCATCAGTACCGACCCACTCGGTTCTGCGGTTCTGAGCCATTGTCCTTTGATTTTGCTTTGCAGGGAGGAGTTACCACAACCAACCACTTTCTATATATGGACACATCAAAGGGAAGCCATCACGTTAGTGTTAGGGCATTGGACAGACAATCATATATCAGAGATACAATGTACCTAAGCAGTTAGACAATTGTGCCCCCTGAAAATCTTCCACACTCTCTTTTATTTATTTATTATTATATTTTTTTATTTTTTATTTTAGTGGTGGTCGAATCTTATGGAGATTGCCTACGTATCACGTCCCTGCGTGAATCAGACCTTGCGTAGTTCGGACCAATAAAAATAAACAATAATGAACATTTTTTCTTTTCACTTTCATATTAAAACAAACTGGGTTTCAAAGGTTTAGAGATGACCTACAAACTTGAAAATCAAACAACCCACCTATTTTAATCAAAAGGTTTACAAACTTCAAAACAAATGGCCAACTTTCTTCTTCCATTTGCTAATTTTAACCAAATGGTTGTTTTTGCAAACGTGGCCCTTTCCAACTCTCACATGAATTTTGAGGCCGAGGAGGATTATTTCGACACTTTACAAACTTGTCCATTCTTTTACGAAAATAACCCTTCGACAACTGAAAGATTATTCTAAGGCTATTTCGGCAAGAACGGTTTAAGACGCGGCCGAAGCTGGCTCGGCTTATTATGACAAAAGACGGTATTCACCTGACCGTCGACTCTTTTTTTCAAATTATAATAAAAACTTGGTGTTGCAAAACACGGCCCTTCAGCGTCTCGGGGACGAAGCCTTTTTTAAGGCTGTGTGGGTCCATATCTCAAAATGACCCAAAGGTGGCTGTTTATGCCAAGTCAGCCTTCCGGCGTCCCTTTCGGGAACATTCGGCTATCTATGACAAAACAGCATCACCTGACTTATTTATAACTTTTTTTCATCGTTTTTCAAATTAGAAAAGTCAATATTGCAAACACGGCCTTTCAACGTCTCGGGGACGAAGATTTTTAAGGCTGTGGGGGTCAACTGGACCAAGTCTTAAAAATGACCCAAAAGTGGCTGTTTATGCAAAGTCAGCCTTCCGGCGTCCCTTTCGGGAACATTCGGCTATGTCTTGATAAAACAGCGTCACCTGACTTCTTTATGACAAAATTAAAATTTGACATATATTTTTTATTTATTTGTTTTTTGGCTATTTTAGCAAAAGGTGGGGTTGGACCCGATGAGGGTTGCCTACGTATCTCACATCCGGTGAGAATCAAACCCGCGTAGTTCGGGCAAATAAACTATTTTTGAGAAGACCCTTTTCCATTTTCTATATTTTTTTTTTTATTATTTTCACAACAATCAAATAGACTATTATTCTATTATTTTTCATTTATAACAAACAAACGAATTAACGAAAAACATAAAACATTCCTTCTTTTTGAGAAGGTGGGGGTTGGACCCGATGAGGGTTGCCTACGTATCTCACATCCGGTGAGAATCAAACCCGCTTAGTTCGGTCAGTCAAGAATAAGTAGATGAACTAATTTTTTCTGAATTCGTGAAAGAACTACTTTAAAAGAGGAAAGGAAGTATATTTTTTGATTTTTGATTGATTTTCTTTTTAAAAGAAACACTTCTAAGATATATTTTTGAATTTTCATTTGCTCTTTTTTTTTCTTTATTCTAAAGAAGAAGAAGAAAATATTTTTTCGGAATTTTGCTTTTAATAAAAGAAATGCTTCTCAAAATGTTTTTTTTTTGGATTTTGAATTTTCTTTTCAATTTTGAAAAAGAATCAAAATATTTTCGGATTTGTTTTTTTTATTATTATTATTATTTTTTGTTTTAAAAAAAAACAATTAGAATGACTTTCTAAAGAAGTCCATAATGGAAAATATTTTTGGATTTTTATTGTTTTGAAAATTGGGGGTCTAAAAACTTTTCTAGACTTTTTGGCAAGACAAATATTTTTGCAACAAATAAAGACATATATATATATTTTGGAAATTATTTTGGAAATTTAAAAAAAAACTTTTTGGATTTATATATATATATACATATTTATTTGTGACAAATAAAGAAAGACTCTTTTATTATTTTTTATTTTTGCATTTTCATAAACGAATAAAAAAACATTTTTTTTAAAAAAAAAATAAAAAAAATAAGACTCTTTTCATGGCAAAACAAACTATATTTTTTTTCTATTTTTTTTTTGAAAGAACAATGATGATTTTTTTCTCTTTTTCCTTTGCTTTATATATAACAAACTAATAAGACATTTTTTTTTCATTTTCAAAATTTCGGCAGAGTTTCGATACTACTCGGACATTCATTTTTTTTTATTTATAAAAATAAGTAGTTATATCTCTACACTGTTATTTTCTCATTTTTTTCAAGTTTTTTTTTTTAATTCGTGGAAAATGATGAAGACATACAAAATCTTTTGAATTTCCATGCTTTGTTTTTATATGTATTTTTATTTTTTATATTTATTATTATTTTCAGAAATGTGGCATGGGAAACATAAGGATTTCCAAGACATCTTGGATTTCGCAAATGTTCCCCGTGCGCTTTTCCCAACATGTGAAGCGTGGGGGACATAGGGAATTCAAGACTTCTTGGATTCCACAAATGTTCCCTAGGTGCTTTTCCCAAAAATGAAGCGTGGGGGACATAGGGAATTCCAAGGCTCCTTGGATTCCACAAATGTTCCCCATGCTTTGATTAAAATAGCAACATGCTGGAAATGACCAAATAACCCATTCGCCCTTGACTAAATACAACATGTATCACATAGGATGCCAAAAGCTGGTCTATTATTTTCAGGTTGCTTGTCCTAGACGGACCCAACCCCTGTGTTGAGTCCCCTAAGTCAAATGCACATGATGCAAATAAACGTTCCTACTAGGGATCCGGCATGTGGCTTTGTTATACTAGGTTCAGAACCTGGGTGTTTGTTCTAGACCTGGCTTACCCGAGCGGACAGCTCGAGCCGAGGGGGGGCAGCGTACCGGGAATACAGAAGCTTCACCGGCTTAGCAACTTATCCGAACCTCGTTCTAAATTGGGATTTGACACTATACAGAAAAGAAGTCGTACGAAGTACACCCTTCTTCATGATTTAGAAGACTCAGAAAGGATATGGGTTTCGGCACAATTTATATACAGTTCACATAATATCAAAGCGGTAAAAGCAACATTTAGCACATTAGGCTCAAAACATGTAAAAAATCAGATAAAGCCAAATATAACAATTTATCTAAGCTCGAATTTCTAACCCTGAACCAGTGGTTCTGGGTTATTAAAAATCCCCAGCAGAGTCGCCAGAGCTGTCACACCTCCTTCTTCCGCGCCCGAGGGGCGCAGGGGGAGTTTTTTCCAATTAAAGGACAATCGAAACGGGATTGGTTTAATTATTTCAGAGTCGCCACTTGGGAGATTTAGGGTGTCCCAAGTCACCAATTTTAATCCCGAATCGAGGAAAATAATGACTCTATATTATAGTCTGCGTACCAGAAATCCGGATAAGGAATTCTGTTAACCCGGGAGATTGTGTTAGGCATTCCCGAGTTCCGTGGTTCTAGCACGGTCGCTCAACTGTTATATTTGGCTTGATTATCTGATTTTTAATACAATTATGAACCATGTGCAAATTTTATCTTTTACCGCTTTATTATCATTATTTTTTTAGGAATGTGAACATCGCTTAAAACATATCTTTGGACTGTGTCACATGAAATGCACCCACAATCTGAAACATATTTTATTTGATGTTTTAGGATTTGGATTTGGGTCGCATGAAATGCGCACCCGAGTTTAAGAAAGTAATTTAATTAAATCGCGTCTAAAGAGGCTAACGCGTTATTATCTTCAGGGAAGGTAGTGAACTTCACTAAACGACCCATCCCAAATTCTAAGTATTTATTATGACTGATTATTGAGGGCCCCGCAATTTGCATTTTTATTTGGCGAGGCTCGTCTCATTCAAAAAAGAATTTGCAACGTCATGGAAATGCATCTCATACCACGTCACAGTCAATGTACCCATGATTAGAGACACATTTCGATTTCATTGAGATTTGGATTTGGGTCACATAAATGTGCACCCGAGATTAGGGAGATACATTATTAAGATGCGCCTAAAGCAACCAACGCATTATTATTTGTGGGGAGGGCCGTGAAATTTGTTAAACGGCCCATCCCGGAATCTAAGTATTTAATACATATATTTTGTGAGGGCCCCGCAATTTGTCCCTTTTATTCGGCGAGGCTCGTCTCATTTTATTCTTTATTATTTTTTTTTATTTTTTTTTTATTTATTTATTTGTTTATTTATTTTTTCAAAAGGAAAAAAAAGGGATAAGGCTAAAATAACTACATTCTTTGCTACTTTGCGAGGTCATAGGTTATAGATTGAACCTATTTGATGAAGCGAGTATTTTTCCGCGGAATTAAAATTGCTACTATAATTTCAACATTACTACCACATGTATAAACAACTATTAAGACAAACTAAATAATTAACACCTTTCATGCAAACCTCTATTACGACAAATATTTGGATAACAACAATTTAAACATGAAGAAAACAAAATGTCAAATAGCTACTTAAAATAACGAAACAAAGGAAAAGACATTCAACAAATTCGATACACAAACAGTGCATAGGAAATCCACATCATTTCATTCCATTTAAGCAAATATAACACGTTTGGAAATGTGTATGCACCTGTTTAAATCGAGAACAACAACCAAACTGTCCCCACCACTATCGGAAACCTCTCCAATGATGGAACCTTGATGTCAAACTCAACGATATCAGACCGGAAACCACGAGCACAACCCGACGACGACCTCAGACGGACTGCGCGACGATAGCGAAGAAACGGCGGCAACTGGGCATGCTAATGCTAATGGTGACTGGTTCGTTGCTGGGGAAAGAGGCGAGCTGGGGGGAGCTGGGCGACGGTGGACGTGGGGGAGCAGCTGTGGAGGGTTGTTTGAGCAGTTGACGGAGGGGGTGTTTGGACGATGAAGTAGCGATGGCTACTGCTTGACGGGCGGTTGTCTGGGTGTTGCTGGGGTGCATGGGATGGCTGGAACTGGTGGTGGTGTTTGGACGATGGTCGTTTGGTCGCGGTGGAAGGTGACCTGGTGGTGCAGCTGTTCCGGCGAGGAAGAAATAGCAGCTGTTGCGTGATAGCAGCGGTCGTGGGGGTCGTTTGACTTGAAGAAGTCGGAAATGGTGGTTTCGGCGGTGGTTATGGTCGTTTGAGCAGTTGACGGAGGTGGAGGGAGACGGGGTGGTGTTCGGACGGTAATCTTCTAGGTTTTGCGGGTGGTTTTACGTGAGGGTTTTGGAGTAGGGTGGTGTACGCCGGTGGTCGACGAGGGGAAGGTCGGGTCCGACGATGGAGGTGGTTCCTTTTGTCGTTGGTTGGAACTGGATCGTTTTATGGAGGTCGACAGTAGGTTTTTCCTTCTTCTCCTGAAGAAGATGATGAAACAGTACTATCTTCTTTTTCGTTTTTTTTTTTTGACCAAAAAGTCCAAAATCCTCCTCTGTCAAATGTGTTAGTCCGTGTATTTGACATGGTTTGCCCAGAAAAATGAGCCCACGCGTGGTGGGGTTCAAGGCATATGTTCCCCACGTGTCCTGGACACGGTTATTATGGGTTAGGTCCGAAAATTAGGCCTAAAACCGGGTAGTTTGAACCCGAATATTATTCTTTTGTCCGGACCCGAGAAATAGGAACACGTTGCTTAACTAGTCCTATGTAAGCAAAATAACTACCAAAAATAAGACTAGTATTTAAACAAAACTATACCTTTTTTTTTTAAATATTTTTCAAGATTTAAAATAGCTACAAAATATTAATAAAACTATTTTGTGTAATTTTCGTTAAATATTAAGATAAAATATGAGGTAATATTTTTTGTATTTTTTCCAAATTAAAATGACTATAAAATATTAATAAAACTATTTTTTTGTAATTTTCGTTTTTTAATAAAGACAAAAATATGAAGTAATATTTTTTGTATTTTTTCCAAAATTAAAACGATTACAAAACATTAATAGAATTATATTTTTTTGTAATTTTCGAATTTATATAAAGTACCAAAATAAAGTACATTTTTTGTATTTTCAAGTTTATGAGAGATACATAAACTAAAATTTATATATATATTTTTTGAAATTTTCTTTTTGCACCGAAATAAAGTAAAAATAGTTAAAATAGCTATACTAGACCCAATTTCACATATTCATGCTAAAAATGTAAAAATTCTCGGGGAGGGTCAAAAATCACGTGCTTACAGTCGTTTGGTTTTGACAACGGAAAACGGGGGGAAAGCATCCATGGCTGCTCGTGTTGGGGGTCGATGGGACGATGGAGAATGTCGTGTGTGTGTGTGTGTGTGTGTTGAGGCGTGAGGAAGGGTAGCCATTGATGCTAGGGAGGGGAGCTTGAGGAAGAAGAAGAAGATAGGAGGGGGGGCAGATGAGTTAGTATATTTTTTAGGGTTTTCTTCTCTTTTTTTTTGTTTTGTGTTGTTTGTAAGATAATAGGGGTGTTGGGTTATGGACTGGGTCGACCCAGTTCGAAATGGACTGGGTCGTTTTGGAAGATTGGGTATTTTTTGGGCTTGTGGCTTGAATTTGAAGAAGAGGCCCAATTCCGATTTTTGTATTTTTGTTTTCTTTTTTTCTTCTTTTATTTTTCTAAAACTAAATTATAAAAATACTTAATTTATTATTAAGAACTAAATTAAGTTATAAAAGCGCAAATTAACTCCCAATAACAATTAACGTACAATTAAGTAATAATTAAGCATAAAATTGTATATTTGGACATTAAATGCTAAAAATGCAAACGATGCCTATTTTTATAATTTTTATTTTTTGTAAACTAAACTTAATTACTAACAATTATAGGATTAAATCCTACATGCAAAATGCGACATTTTTTGTATTTTTATTAATTTACCAAATAAACATGCACAGACAAATACAAATAATTATTCAAAAATATCACAAAATTGCACACCAAAGAAAATTATTTTATTTTTTTGAATTTTTTGGGAGTAATTCTCATATAGGGCAAAAATCACGTGCTTACATCTTTAACAAAAGAAACTATAAATAAAAACCTATCAAACGCAGATACCGACTCTAATGGTCATGACATGCATATGTGGCCTATCCTCCGCCGTCAATCGTCTTTCAAGACCTTCAATTGGCAATTCCCCATCTGATTCTCAATCTTATTCGACTTGTAGTGCCCGAAGGGTTTTCACTATCAAGCCTCTCTCATTTTGGTTTTCTCTCAGCTTTCATCGCCTTATGGTGTCCGTGAAGATTTTCACCGATAAGACTCTCTCATTTGTATCACTTTCCAGCTGGGGATTTGGAGTGTTGCTGGTATGACTCTTTCTGCTGGAGATTAGAGTCCTTTCTATTGTGGAACAGAGTGTTATGTTCACCGGTAAGACTCTCATTTGTCTGACTTGCATCCTTTGAAGACTGATCAGAAGGTCTTTCTTTGGACCGTAATGTGGGTTTTGGATAGGCTAGAAAGAAAGGGTATTAAAGGCTCAAAAACAAAATAAATTTGGGGTTTAAAATTGCAACCTTCGGAACCAATTTTGCTTACAACAAGCGCGACCCTTGCCCCAGTTTCTTGCTTGGGGATTTTTTTTTTATTTTTATATACTATGTTACACTATGCACACTATGACCATTATGACCATTATGCACCCTATGACAGAGCCGTGAAATGCCTACGTATCCTCTTTGAGGAATCAGGTCAAACGTAGTTCCCAATTCATCTTTTTCATTTACCTATTATTTTCTTTTCTTTTCTTTTCTTTCTTTTTCTTTTCTCTTTTTTTTCGTTTTGCTGTTTTTTTTGTTTACCTGCCATGCTTGCGTTTTCTAGTCGTTGCTACTAATTCCGAACGAGGGGTATGAAAGAAAAATAAATAAGGCTCGAAAGGGGTATGAAACACAATTGCACATAGATTTATAGTCTCTTCTGATGGTGCTGGACTTGACAATTATATTCAACATTTGCTTTTCATTTGTCATTTCTAAAGCACCGTTGGGCGACACTCTCACTCTCATTATCATGAACGACCCTCATGTCAATTTGGCAAATCTTGCTTTTAAACGGTTTTCTTTGTGTTTTACTTGCCCTAGTTCCATATGACTCGAGCTCCGAATAATCTCAACTGTCCTTATTTCCTTTAAATGGTCTGATCACCTTTCCGGGGTTTTATGATTAACTTTTAAGATTAGGCTCAAACTGTGTGTGCATGTCATGTCACTAGAATCGGCGCTGAACAAAAAGGATAAAAGGACTAAACAAAAAGATGAATGGAAATGATAAAATACCGGATTTTGCATTAGACTACCGGTGAAATGGTTTGAATAACAAAACAAACAAAAACAAACCAGAATAAAATCCTAAAACAACCTGGGCAAACTTAAACAAACCGCTATGACAAAACGGAAAGATAAGACAGTTTGACACCAGACAACATCCGGACTACAACCCTAAGAATAATCCGGTCAACAGAAATGACAACAAAATAAACCATCAAAAACTTCTCTCTTGATAACCAAGGAACGAAGCGCCCTCCCAATTATCAAACCTGGCATCTTAGCCACTGAGCTTTGCATTACTACTGCCAAGACCATTACTAGCTTCAACATCCTCAACCTCGGTCAGCGAGTTCTCAAGAGGATTCGCGTGCTCCCTGTCACTGTCATTGATCACAATTGCCCCTTCCTGAATCATTATTTCTATTTCCTTTTTCAAGGAACGACAGTCTTCAATGCTATGTCCTCTGACATTGGAGTGGTATGCGCATCGTGCTGCCGGATCAAAGTTTCTTGCATGTGGATCTGGAGTATATGCTGGGAGTGGCTCAATCAAGCCAGCATGCCTTAGCCTTTCAAACAGACTTGCATAAGATACTCCGATAGGGGTGAGAGCCTTTCCTCATTTCAGCAACCTCTCGTTCCTAAATGCTTGATTGGGCCGGAAACCTGATCCAAGGGGCTTCCGGTAGGCTTGTGAGGGTGGATAGGCCTTCTGTGGAGCTGGGTATTTGGAAAGTGAAGCCCGTATTTGGGAATCTCGTGGAGAGAAGTAGCGTTGGGGAGGGGAGTAGCGTGGACGAGTGATGGAGCTACTCGGGTAGCTGGGAAAGCTGTCATAAGTGGGTTGGGATGGAGAGTATGAGGGATCTTCCGTTATGGTGTTGGGTGCTTGGGTAATGACAGAGTTCAAGAGGCTTGGCGGTGAAGGGGGAGGTGCTTTTCCAGTTATCCATGCCTGATACATGTCTGCCACATGCTGTCTCAGCATTTTCACTTCTTCTACCAACCCGTTGTTCCGTTCGACCAATTGTTGTCGGTCATCAGTACCGACCCACTCGGTTCTGTGGTTCTGAGCCATTGTCCTTTGATTTTCCTTTGCAGGGAGGAGTTACCACAACCAACCACTTTTCTATATATGAACAACAACAAAGTGAAGCCATCATGTTAGTGTTAGGGCATTTGACAGACAATCATATATCAGAGATACAATGCACCTACGTAGTTAGACAATTCTTGTAATTGTGCCCCTCTGAAAATCTCCCACACTTTCCTTTATTTTATTTTATTTTTCCAGTGGTGGTCGAATCTTATGGAGATTGCCTACGTATCATGACCCCGCATGAATCAGACCTTGCGTAGTTCGGACAATAAAAGATAAACAATAATAAACATTTTTTTAATTTTCATATTAAAACAAACTGGGTTTCAAAGGTTTGAAGATGACCTACAAACTCGAAAATCAAACAACCCGCATATTCTAGTCAAAAGATTTATAACCTCAAAACAAAAAGGCCAGCTTCCTTTCCCCATTTGACAAGTGCAACCAAACGGCTATTTTTGTAAATGTGGCCCCTTCCAAATCTCACGTGAATTTTGAGGCTGGGGAGGATTATTTTGACACTTTACAAACTTGTCCGTTCTTTTACGAAAATAGCCTTTCGACAACTGAAAGATACTCTAAGGCTATTTCGGCAAGAACGGTTTAAGACGCGGCCGAAGCTGGCTTGGCTTATTTTTGACAAAAAATCCAAATGGTATTCACCTGACCGCTGACTCTTTTTTTCAAATTATAATAAAACCTGGTGTTGAAAACACGGCCCTTCAGCGCCTCGGGGACAAAGATTTTTAAGGCTGTGTGGGTCAATTGGACCAAATCTAAAACAATGACCCAAAGGTGGTTGTTTATACAAAGTCAGCCATCCGGTGTCCCTTTCAGGAACATTGAGCTATTTATGACAAAACAACATCACCTGACTTATTCATGACTCTTTTTATCGTTTTTCAAATTAGCAAACTCAATATTGCAAATACGGCCTTTCAACGTCTCGGGGACGAAGATTTTTAAAGCTGTGTGGGTCAACTGGACCAAATCTAAAACAATGACCCAAAGGTGGCTGTTTATACAAAGTCAGCCTTCCGGCGTCCCTTTCGGGAACATTCGGCTATTTATGACAAAACAACATCACCTGACTTATTCATGACTCTTTTTATCGTTTTTCAAAGTAGCAAACTCAATATTGCAAACATGGCCTTTCAACGTCTCGGGGACGAAGATTTTAAAGGCTGTGTGGGTCAACTAGACCAAATCTTAAAAAATGACCCAAAGGTGGCTGTTTATGCAAAGTCAGCCTTCCGGCGCCCCTTTCGGACGGCTATGTCTTGATAAAACAGCGTCACCCGACTTCTTTATGACAAAATTAAAATTTGACATATTTTTTGGCTATTTTTTAGAAAAAGGGGAGGTTGGACACCACCCGACTTATTTACGACAAAATTAAAATTTTGACACGTTTTTATTTATTTATTTATTGGTTTTTGGCTATTTTAGGAAAAGGGGGGGTTGGACACCACCCGACTTATTTATGACAAAATTAAAATTCTGACACGTTTTTTATTTATTTATTGGTTTTTGGCTATTTTAGCAAAAGGGGGGTTGGACCCGATGAGGGTTGCCTACGTATCTCACATCCGGTGAGAATCAAACCCGCGTAGTTCGGGCAGTTTTGAATAAAGTAAATAAACCAACCTCTTTTTTTTTATTATTATTTTTATTTATTTTTGAAGGAAAGACTTATAAAGAAGAGTTTTTTTTATTTTTTGAATTTTGAAAGAGAAACTTCTAAGGAAGAAAGAAAATATTTTTGGAATTTTATTTTCAATGAAAGAAATGCTTCTAAAAAATATTTTTGAATTTTGACTTTTCTTTTCAATTTTGAAAGAAGAATGAAAATATTTCCGGATTTTTTGGAAGAAATTAAGAGAAAATATTTTTTTTTTATTTTTATTTTTTTTATTCATTTAAAACAATTAAAAAGACTTTCTAAAGACATTAATAATGGAAAATATTTTTGGATTTGTTTCTTGAAAATTGGGGGTCTAAAAAAAACTTTTCTAGAAAGGAAATAAAGAAAAATACTTTTTGGATTTATATATATATTGCAACAAATAATAAAACCACGTACAACGCAAGACTCTTTTTTTTTATTTTTTTTTTGCGTTTTCATAAACAACTAAATAAATAAAAAAATATTTTAAAAACAAGACTCTTTTTTCATTTTCATTTTGCATGGCAAGACAAACTATTTTTTCTTTTACTATTTTTCGTTTTTTTTTTATATATTTTGAAAACAAGACAAAGTGAAGATTTTTTTTCGTTTCAACAAAATGACTAACCTATTCTTCAACCTAAAAATAAGAGACTCTTTTCTATTTTTTCTTTTGCTTTTTTTTTGAGTGAAACAAACTATATAAAAAAATATTTTTCTTTTTTTCCAAAATTTCGGCAGAATTTTGCCAGTATTTGGGGCATTGGTTTTTTTTTTCTTAAATAGGCAATTAACTCTCTACACAGTTACTTCCTTCTTTTTCGCAATTTTTCAATATTCCCGATTTTTGAAGCCGGTCAGCATGCAAGTCTGAAACAAGTAAATGCATAAAGCACACAGGATGCAGCAGGATGGTCTTTTCATTTCAGGTTGCTAGTCCTAGACGGACCCAACCCCTGTGTTGAGTCCTCTAAGTCAAAAATGCACATGATGTAGATAAGCGTTCCTACTAGGTATCCGGCATGTGGCTTTGTTATACTAGGTTCAGAACCTGAGTGTTTGTTCTAGACCTGGCTTACCCGAGCGGACAGCTCGAGCCGAGGGGGGGCAGCGTACCGGGAATACAGAAGCTTCACCGGCTTAGCTACTTGTCCGAACCTCATTCTAAATTGGGATTTGACACTATACAAAAAAGAAGTCGTACGAAGTACACCCTTCTTCATGATTCAGAAGACTCAGAGGGGAGATGAGTTTCAACACAGTTTATATACAGTTCACGTAATATCAAAGCGGTAAAATGCAACCAATTAGCACATTGAGCCAAAACATGTAACAAAATAAAATAAAACCAAATATAACAATTTATATAAGCTCGAATTTCTAACCCTGAACCAGTGGTTCTGGGTTAATTCCCCAGCAGAGTCGCCAGAGCTGTCACACCTCCTTTTTCCGCCCCTGCGAGGGGTGAAGGAGTTTGTTCCAATTAAAGGACAATCGAAACGGGACTTATTTATTTCAGAGTCGCCACTTGGGAGATTTAGGGTGTCCCAAGTCACCAATTTTAATCCCGAATCGAGGAAAAGAATGACTCCGTATTACAGTCTGCGTACCAGAAATCCGGATAAGGAATTCTGTTAACCCGGGAGAAGGTGTTAGGCATTCCCGAATTCCGTGGTTCTAGCACGGTCGCTCAACTGTCATATTCGGCTTGATTATCTGATTTTATACAAATATGAACTCATGTGCAAGTTTTAACTCTTTACCGCTTTTATTATTATATTTTTAAAAGAATGTGAACATCGTTTAAAAACATGTCTTTGGATTGCGTCACATGAAATGCACCCGCAATCCGGAACACAGTTTTATTCAATGTTTTGGGATTTGGATTTGGGTCGCATGAAATGCGCACCCGAGTTTAAGAAGGTAAGATTAATTAAATCGCGCCTAAAGCGATTAGCGTATTTATTATTTGGGGACAGCCGTGAAGTTCGCTAAGCGGCCGATCCCGAAAGTCTAAGTGATTAAAATGTACATTTATTGAGGGCCCCGCAATCTGTGCGTTTTATTTGGCAAGGCTCGTCTCATTTTTATTTAAAAGGATGAACCTATAGTGACTACATTTTTTCTATTAGGTTCGTCTCTAAAATAAAAGAAAATCCCTCAATTAATTACATGCTGAAAAAGACGTAACTTATTAGTTATTAGTTTACGGCTAATGCAAATAGAAAACTGCAATCGAGTTTGTACAAAGAGAGATTGCTTTTGTTCTATATTCTATTATTTAATAACACTAGAACTTGAGATTGACTCACAATAATATCAAAACAGATTAACTATTCTTTGATTAATTTAAACTAACATTATTAGATGAAGGAGTTATTATACATGCGACCCCATTATTCATTAATCAATCAACTACATTTTTATACAAAGAAAGAAAAAATTCTATTCAAACACAAATCTAAACAGGAGTAATTCAACAGGAACAAAGCCTGATTAATATTTCATTTCTCTTCAAGCCGAGAGTGTACAAATGTGTACCTGGAAATGGCAGTACAAGAACAAAAGAAGGAGAAGTCAGCAACAGTAATAACACAGCAACAGCAGGTTCAGCAACACCGCAAAACCAGTAACGACCAGTAGAATAACCCAGTAACAGATTGAAAAATCAGCAATACCAAAGTGCAATCGCAGTCAAAGCAGAAGAGAGACGGATACAAGATATAGTAGTTTACTGATTTTGAATAACACTCGAGGAAAGGCAAACGAAAGTTATTCCAGTGAAAGTTCAAATTATCTTTCTCTTTTCAAAACTCTACCACACTTCTTCAGATTTTCAGAATGTATTACTCTCAAAAATATTCTCCCCAAAAATCTCTCTAGAAAATAATCCTCCTGATCATCATCTTCTCAGTGTAAAAGTCTCCCAAAAACTCTTAAGTGTAAAAGTCTGTCTTTGTAAAAGTATGTCCTTAATAATGTGTCAAATGACCCTATATATAACAAGACTCTTGTCTTGAATCCCCAACCCGAAATATTCCCTTCAAAGCATGCTTTGTTTCCCACTTTCTTAAACAAATGAATTATTCCCCACTATTTTGTGTCTTGTCCCCCATTATATTAAATAATTGTATCAACCTCACCCCATTACATCTTGTCCCCCATGCCTAACATAAACAATTACAATATTCCCCTCCACTACATTATGTCTTGTCCCCCATTATATTAAACAATTATATCACCCACACCCCATTACATTTTGTCCCCCATGCTTAACATAAAGAATTATTCAAAATGTTCAATTACGAAACTACCCCTCCGACCTTATTGCAATTACCATTTTACCCCATCAGCTATAACCAATCAATTAATCAAACTCAACCAAAATATAGCCAATAAGACCAATTTCTTAAACAAACTCAACAACAAACCATATGAACACAGATGAATCATTCAACTTCAAATTAATGGAAATAAATTAACTATATTGGGAACCAATCCTGGTTAACTTAGACCAAAAATGGATGAGCAAGGAAACAATAATATTAACAACACAATACATGATTCAAACTAAATCAACAAATCAAAAACCAAAACAAACTCAAATTAAATTACTGGATGAACTTCAAACAAAGAATAAACATGCATTAAATCCATATTAAATAACAAACATGACGGCTTCAAATGATTAAACTAACATATTTCCCTATTACAACTAAATTCTTTTAGAAAAATAAAAACAAAACCGAAAAAGAAACAATTATGAAATTAAACTTGAATCTAACAACATTAACAATTTCTGAAAAATACATAAAACACATGAAACAAATTGAAGAAATAATTAATTAACTTTCAATTAAATCTAACAAACATTAACTTAACAATTTCTACCTGAACAAACTGAAAAAGTTAACAAAACGACAACACGAACAAAACAAGAATCAAACATTTACCGATTTTATATTCGAGAATATCAAAACAAAATACGGAAAACATGAAACTCAAACCAACTAACCGGATCGGAACGATGATGAACTCGAACGAAAACAAATCTGCCCGGAAACAAATATCGCACCAAAACCATTTTACGCCGAAGACAATCACGAACGGACAAACAAAGAACTTGAAGAAAGAAGTAGCGGACAGTAGCAACAATGGAGGACAAGAAGCAGTAGCAGCACGAAGAGAAAAGGACGCAGCAGCAGTATGGGCTGAAGAAGACGCAGCAGCGGTGACGAGAAGGCGGTGAAGCAGTAGCCCAGTAGGGTCGTTTGGTTGGGAGCAGATGAAAGCAGAAACAGCAGCAGTCATGTGTGTGAAGGAGACGCAGCAAGCAGAAGCAGAAGCGTGAGCAGCAGTCTGGCTGTGTCAATGGTGGACGCGGGCAGCAGCAGCGGCGAGGAAGCAGCAGCGACGAGGCAGCAACTGCGTAGTTGTCCATGGCGACGAGGGAGCTTCGAAGACGATGAAGTGAAGCATCAGCGATGGGGTCTTCTTTAGACTCAGCTGCTCGTCATGAAGATGAAGTAGATGAAGCAGCGGCCATGGTAGCGATGACGATGGAGTTTGACAAATAGCTTCCTCCTGCTTTTTGTTCCGAGGCTGCTAGGCTTTGGTTTTCAGTTATCTATGTTTGTTCTGTGAAGAAAATGAGGAGCTGGATGAGGGTGGTTTGTGTGTGCGAGCTGGAGGTCGTGAGGATAATGAAGAAGATGAAGAAGAGGGATTGTTCATGGTGGTCGACAAACATAGAGCTCGGCGAAGAAGAAGGCAGCTTGCTTCGCTTATGTTTGGAGCTGCCTCGCGTGAGGAGGAAGATGATGGTGAAGGAGCTGTGCGTGTGTGTGTGTGTTTGAAGAAGACGATGCAAGGGCAGCCATGGATGGGGCGTGAGGGAGCTTGGAGAAGATGGAGAGAAAAGAGGGAGGGCGGATCTCTTTAGATTTTTTTTTAGGTTTTTTTTTTTTTTTTTGAAATGCAAGATAGGGGGGTTGGGTCTTTGAGGTTATGGACCGGGTCGACCCGGTTTGAAATGGACCGGGTGGTGGGGAAGGTTGGACAATTTTTTGGGCTTGTGGTTTGAAATTGAAGAAGAGGCCCAATTCCGATTTTCTTTATATTTTTGCTCTCTTTTCTTCTTTTATTTTTCTAAAACTAAATTATAAAAATACTTAAATTATTATTAAGAACTAAATTAAGTTATAAAAGCGCAAATTAACTCCCAATAACAATTAACGCACAATTAAGTAATAATTAAGCATAAAATTGTATATTTGGACATTAAATGCTAAAAATGCAAAAGATGCCTATTTTTGTAATTTTTATTTTTTTGTAAAACAAACTTAATTACTAACAATTGTAGAATTAAATCCTACATGCAAAATGCGATATATTTTTGTATTTTTTATTAATTTAACAAATAAACATGCACAGACAAATACAAATAATTATCCAAAAATGTCACAAAAATTCTCAAAATTGCACACCAAGGAAAATCATTTTATTTTGAATTTTTTGGGAGTAATTCTCATATAGGGCAAAAATCACGTGCTTACAATGGTCAGTTTTTAAACCGGTGTAATCATGTTTGTTTTATTATGAAAAAAAATATATTTTATTGTTGTTTATCCTTTTTAGGCCGAACTACGCAAGGTCTGATTCATGCGGGGTCATGATACGTAGGCAATCTCCATAAGATTCTACCACAACAAAAAAATGAAAAAAAAATGAAAAGAAGAGAAAAGAAAAAATGAAAAAAAAATGAAAAAAAAAACTTGAAAAAAAAAAAGAAAGAAAAATGGAAAAAAAAGAGAAAAAAAGATCTTAATAATGAAGACCGACTGAGTCCATTCTAACCTGTTTTATTTTGAATCGCAAGAAAGCTAAGGTGGTTGGTTTGTGGTAAGCCAGAAACACAAGATCCAGGAAACCCTGATTGTGATCCAAGACAATGACACCCAGAATATCGCGCAGAATCCTTTACCTGCACATCATGATACACACTTTGCGTGAATAAGGCTTGATAATAGAAGCACTCGAACCCTATCGGGGACTTGTTGACTAAAGTTGATGATATTGAAGTTGGCAATGGTCTGGGCAATACTGATGCGAAGCTCAGTGGCTAAGATGCCAGTTTTGATAAAGTTGGAGGACGCTCCGTTCCTTGGTTAGCAAGAGAGAAGCTTTCGGTGGCTTATTTTGTTGTCATTTCTGTTGTCCGGATTGTTAGGGTTGTAATTCGGATGTTGTCTTGTGTCAAACTTTCTTATCTTTCCATTTTGTCATAGCGGTTTGTTTAAGTTTTGTCCAGGCTATTTTAGGATTTTGTTCTGGTTTGTTTCGTTTGTTTTGTTATTCAAACCATTTCACCAGTAATCTAATGCAAAATCCGGTCTTTTATTATTTCCAGCCTTCTTTTGTTTAGTTCTTTTGTCATTTTGTTCAGCGTCGATTCTGGTGACATGACATACGCACACAGTTTGAGCCTGATCTTTAAAGATAATCATAAAACCATTGGGAGGTGATCAGAACATTTAAAAGGAATAAAGACGGTTTGAGATTATTCGGAGCTCGAGTCATGTGGAACTGGGGCAAATAAAACATAAAATGACAAGTCCAACGGTGCCCAACGACTCTTTAAGTGAGAGTATTGCCCAACGGTGCTTTAAAAATGACAAAAGAAAAAGGCAAATGTATGCACATGGTTATCAAGCCCGGCACAATCAGAAGATATGACGAATATTTAATGGTGTTGTTTGTGCTTGGCGTGTTTTGAAGATTGGAATGACGAAGGCATTTTATTCTGCTATCTAAACACTTTCTCCTTCGTTGACCCTTTGAGCCTTATTTGTTTTCTTTCATACCCCTCTTTCGGAATCAGTAGCAAAGAGTAGAAACACAAACATAAAAAGATAAGATAAGAAAAAAAAACACAAAAAGAAAAAGAAAAAAAATCAACAAAACGACAAAAGAAAAATGAAGAAAAAGAAGAAAAGAAAAATGATAACAAAAAACAAAAGAAAGTCAGAAGAAAACAGAGGAATTGGGAACTACGTTTGACCTGATTCCTCAAAGAGGATACGTAGGCGCTTCACGGCTCGGTCATAGGGTGCATAATGTGCATAGAGTGCATAATGTGCATAGGGTGCATAGTGTGCATAAGTGTACATAGTGTAACGTAGTATAACAAAAATAAATAATCCCCAAGCAAGAAACTGGGGCAAGGGTTGCGCTTGTTGTAAACAAATATGGTTCCTAAGGTTGTAATTTTGAACCTCAAATTGATTTGTTTTTTAGCCTTTAATACCCTTTCTTTCTAGCCTATCCAAAAACCCACATTACGGTCCAAAGAAAGACCTTCTGATCAGTCTTCAAAAGATTCCAAGTCAGACAAATGAGAGTCTTACCGATGAACATAACACTCTGATCCACAGTATAAAGGACTCTAATCCCCAGCAGAGAGAGTCATATCGGCTACACTCCAAATCTCCATCTGGAAAATGATACAAATGAGAGAGTCTTATCGGTGAAAATCTTCACAGGCACCATAAGGCGATGAAAGCTGAGAGAAAAACCAAAATGAGAGAGGCTTGATAGTGAAAACCCTTCGGGCACTACAAGTCGAATAAGATTGAGAATCAGATGGGGAATCGCCAAATGAAGATCTTGAAAGACAATTGACGGTGGAGGATAGGCCACATGTGCATGTCATGACCATTAGAGTCGATATCTGCGTTTGATAGGTTTTTATTTATAGTTTCTTTTGTTAAAGAGTCATATTTTTCCTTTGTCTTTATTCTGTTCCTTTTTATCTTTCTCCTTTCATAGAAAAATTCCCCAGTAGAGTCTGTTTGGTCAGAACAAGTGAGAAATGACTTCAAAATATGCCATCAGCTTTCCAATTATGCAAGATGGGATCTGACTAGTACATCCAAGTGGTATAGTCAGCAAGGAACAAGCGCGAGGCCAGTGTCAAGAAAGATATCCCCATCAAAAGGGAATTGACAAAAGGATTGACGAGTGTCAAGAGGGATATCCTTGCCGAAATCAAAGGTTATAAACCTCAAGGCCAAGGCCCGTGGACAAATCAAGGAGAGAAATGATCATGATTTGGGAAATTCATACGAGACTAGAAGGTCGGGGAAATGCCAGTTTCCGAGATATGCCACAAAAGAAGAGGGATATCCCCAGCAGAAAGGGATTATTCCCAGCAAATAATATCATCCCCAACAAGTTGTGGAGCGCAGAGCAAGGAAGGAGAAAGGGAAAAGTCATCCCAGTAGGAGTATCACAACCAACCACCGTGTTTTAAACTAACAAATTTCGTTTGATTTGAAACAGGTAAAGGAAATGGCAATGATGACAGAAATGAATGCCACAAGAGAGATTATCAAACTGGGGCAGAAAATTTTCCTTTCATTTAGAAAATTTTCTGGAAGTTAGGTACCCATTTGGGTAAGAATAAAAGATAGTACCAGTCTCAAGGGAAGTGGTCTTTGAACCAGTGTTACACCCAGCATAACAAGTTTTTATGAAGAAAGTTGTTCCCCAGCGGACGGAACAAAAGGATGAAACTTATGCTCGAAGAAGCAAAAGGCCGGCCAGTGCCATTCCCAACAGCCTTCCGAAGAGTGAAGCACTAGTTTTGAAGAATCAAAATCCCCCAACAGTGTTATCCTTGACAGCGTTATCCCTAGCTGATAACATTTTATCCCCCAACAGGTAAGTAAATAATTTCCCAGCAGTGTTATCCCCAGCAGTTACGAGGGAAGACAACACAAGTTTTTAAGGAAATGGTTCACGCATAGGAGACGCACTTCCTAAGTTTAGTTTTACCAATAGGAGATGCACTTCCTAAGTTTAGTTTTACCAATAGGAGATACACTTCCTAAGTTTAGTTTTACCAATAGGAGACACACTTCCTAAGTTTAGTTTTACCCATAGGAGACGCACTTCTTAAGTTTACTTTTACACCATAGGAAACACACTTCCTAAGTTTATTTTTACCATATGAGACGCACTTCCTGAGTTTATTTTCATTCATAGGAGACGCACTTCCTAGTTTAAAGTCATTAAAGTTTTACCCATAGGAGACGCACTTCCTATGTTTATTTTTACCCCTAGGAGACGCACTTCCTAAGTTTAATTTCATGCTAGGAGACGCACTTCCTAAGTTTAATTTCATGCTAGGAGACGCAGTTCCTAAGTTTAATTTCATGCATAGGAGACGCACTTCCTAAATTAAGTTTCACCCCTAGGAGACGCACTTCCTAGTCTGGTTCATTTAAGTTCATTTGTAGGAGACGCACTTCCTAGTTTGAATCATTGAAGTTTCACCCCTAGCAAATGCATTTCGTAGTCTGGGTCGTTCATTTTATATTTTGCTTTAGGAGACGCACTTCCTAAAATGAGAGTTTACCACTAGGAGACACATTTCCTGATCTTGGTACAAGTTTTACTCGTAGGAGACGCACTTTCTAGTTGGGTTCATCCGCCCTTAAATAGGATATGTTGGGTTCATCCGCCCTCAAATAGGATATGTTGGGTTCATCCGCCCTCAAATAGGATATGTTGGGTTCATCCGCCCTCGAATAGGATATGTCGGGTTCATCCGCCCTCAAATAGGATATGTCGGGTTCATCCGCCCTCGAATAGGATATGTCGGGTTCATCCGCCCTCAAATAGGATATGTCGGGTTCATCCGCCCTCAAATAGGATATGTTGGGTTCATCCGCCCTCGAATAGGATATGTCGGGTTCATCCGCCCTCGAATAGGATATGTCGGGTTCATCCGCCCTCGAATAGGATATGTCGGGTTCATCCGCCCTCAAATAGGATATGTCGGGTTCATCCGCCCTCAAATAGGATATGTCGGGTTCATCCGCCCTCAAATAGGATATGTTGGGTTCATCCGCCCTCAAATAGGATATTTTGGGTTCATCCGCCCTCAAATAGGATTTTATTTTCAAAGTTGTTGTTGAGGTCAGGAGCCCGCCTGAAGAGAGGAAAGGCGTTTTATTTTTAAAAGTTGTTGAAATCTCGCCAACCTAAAGGAAGGAATGGCACTTTATTTTCAAAAGTTGTTGTTGAAATCAGGAGCTCGCCTGAAGAGAGGAAAGGCGTTTATTTTTCAAAGTTGTTGAAGTCAGGAGCCCGCCTGAAGAGAGGAAAGGCGTTTTATTTTTAAAGTTGTTTAAATCTCGCCAACCTAAAGGAATGAATGACACTTTATTTTTCAAAGTTGTTGTTGAGGTCAGGAGCCCGCCTGAAGAAAGGAAAGACATTTTATTTTTAAAGTTGTTTACATCTCGTCAACCCAAAGAAAGGAATGACATTTTATTTTCAAAAGTTTTTGTTGAAGTCAGGAGCCCGCCTGAAGAGAGGAAAGGTGTTTTATTTTTCAAAGTTGTTGTTGAAATCAGGAGCCCGCCTGAAGAGAGGAAAGGCGTTTATTTTTCAAAGTTGTTGAAGTCAGGAGCCCGCCTGAAGAGAGGAAAGGCGTTTTATTTGTAAAAGTTGTTGAAATCTCGCCAAACTAAAGAAAGGAATGACATTTTATTTTCAAAGTTGTTGAAGTCAGGAGCCTTCCTGAAGAGAGGAAAGGCGTTTTATTTTTCAAAGTTGTCGTTGAAGTCAGGAGCCCGCCTGAAGAGAGGAAAGGCGTTTTATTTGTAAAAGTTGTTGAAATATCGCCAGCCTAAAGAAAGGAATGACATTTTATTTTCAAAGTTGTTGAAGTCAGGAGCCCTCCTGAAGAGAGGAAATGCGTTTTATTTTTAAAAGTTGTTGAAATCTCGCCAGCCTAAAGAAAGGAATGGCATTTTATTTTCAGGGTTGTTTGTTGAAGTCAGGAGCCCGCCTGAAGAGAGGAAAGGCGTTTTATTTTTTAAAGTTGTTGAAATCTCGCCAGCCTAAAGAAAGGAATGACATTTTATTTTCAAAGTTGTTGTTGAAGTCAGGAGCCCGCCTGAAGAGAGGAAAGACGTTTATTTTTCAAAGTTGTTGAAGTCAGGAGCCCGCCTGAAGAGAGGAAAGGCGTTTTATTTTTAAAGTTGTTTAAATCTCGCCAACCTAAAGGAAGGAATGACACTTTATTTTCAAAAGTTGTTGTTGAAATCAGGAGCCCGCCTGAAGAGAGGAAAGGCGTTTTATTTTAAAAGTTGTTGAAATCTCGTCAACCTAAAGGAAGGAATGACACTTTATTTTCAAAAGTTGTTGTTGAAATCAGGAGCCCGCCTGAAGAGAGGAAAGACGTTTTATTTTAAAAGTTGTTGAAATCTCGCCAGCCTAAAGAAAGGAATGACATTTTATTTTCAAAGTTGTTGAAGTCAGGAGCCCGCCTGAAGAGAGGAAAGGCGTTTTATTTTTAAAAAGGGTTATTGAAATCTCGCGAGCCTAAAGAAAGGAATGACATTTTATTTTCAAAGTTGTTGTTGAAGTCAGGAGCCCGCCTGAAGAGAGGAAATGCGTTTTTTATTTTTAAAAATTATTGAAATCTCGTCAGCCTAAAGAAAGGAATGACATTTTATTTTCAGAGTTGTTTGTTGAAGTCATGAGCCTTCCTGAAGATAGGAAAGACGTTTTATTTTCCAAGTTGTTTGTTGAAGTCAGGAGCCCGCCTGAAGAGAGGAAAGGCATTTTATTTTTCAAAGTTGCTGTTGAAGTCAGGCGCCCACCTGTATAACGAGAGGAATACTTTTCAGTCTTTACATTTCATGTCTTAGGCGTCCACCTGTATAACGAGAGGAATACTTTTCAGTCTTTACATTTCATGTCTCAGGCGCCCACCTACATAACGAGAGGAATACTTCTCAGTCTTTACATTTTATGTCTCAGGCGCCCACTTGTACAACGAGAGGAATACTTTTCAGTCTTTACATTTCACGTCTCAGGCGCCCACCTGTATAACGAGAGGAATACTTTTCAGTCTTATACTTCAGGTCTTGAAATCAGTAGCCCCTCCGGAAGGCAGAAGGTTACAACAGGAATCCCCAGCAGGAAACAATAAAAATCCCCAGCACCGGAAAGCAGAAGGTTGCAACAAGAGGTCACAGCCCAAGTTCAAGCGCATGAGTCAAAAAGAAGAAAAGACGCGTCTTGAAAGAAGCGGCCTGTGAACATTAAATTATGCCCAGCATAACAAATCTGATGAAGAGAGTCGTGTCCCCAGAGGAACCGCCGAAAAACTTAATGAAGAAAGCCATATCCCCAGCGGACCGAACAAAATGATGAAAACTGGTATTCAGAAAAGCAAAAGGCAAGTGTCATCCCCAAATTCTCGGAAGAAAAGCACCGGAAGAAACACAAGCCGACAAGAAAGCAAGGAAACAAGAACAAGTTGAAGATAGATGAGATCTTATGATCCGTAGTCTAGCCTAGCTTCTTGTTTTCTTTTAAGCACGGTGTAACAAGGAGATCGGTAAGCAGTGGTAATAGCATGCAACAGCAGTAACATTGCAGTCCCATGGTAGTCCCAGCTACCAAAACTTCCCGAACTACATTGACCTGATTCCTGTTTAGCCCAGGATATGTAGGAAATCTCTTAAGCAAAGGTTCGGTCAAATCTTTTCAAAAAAAAAAATGCTTCGCACGGAGTACTCGAACGGCAAAAATCGCTCGTATCCGCTCACTTTATCTTTGCACGAAAACTCTTTGTGTTTTCGGACAAAGAGGGGCAGTTGTGAGCACGTGATTTTTGCCCTATATGAGAATTACTCCCAAAAAAAGTCAAAATAAAATAATTTTTCTTTGCGTGCAATTTTAGAATTTTAGTTGCATTTTTGATAATTGTTTGTATTTTTGTCTGTGCATGTTTATTTGTTAAATTAATGAAAAATATTCCATATTTGCATTTAAAATGTAATTCTACAATTAGATGTAATTAAGTTTATTTTACAAAATGAGAAAATCATAACAATAATGTACGTTGCATTTTTAGCACTTAATGTCCAAATTGTGTGATTTTTTCATTAGTCGCTATTTAATTGCGTGTTAATTGTTATTAAGAGCTAATTAGTATTTCCAGATAATTTTTGGGTTTTATAATTTAATCTTAGCATTCTAGCTTTGTTATTATTTAGGAAATTGAAAAAATAGAAAGAGAAAAAAATAGAAGAGATCGGATTGGGTCTTTTCTTCAATTTTAAACCACAGGCCCAAAAAATACCCAACCTTCCCCATGACCCGGTCCATCTCAACACGGGTCGACCCGGTCCGCCCCATAACCCCTCTTCATTTTTTCATTTTTTCCCAAAAAAAAAACTAAAAAAAAACTAAAAAAAAACTAAAAAAACTAACCCATCCGTTCCCCCCCCTCTCTTCATCTTCTCCAAAACTCCAAGCAACCCCATCCATGGCTTCCCCGTCATCCCTCACCTCACGTCGTCGAGCGTCGACCACCAGCCCACAGACGAGGCAGCCATCGAGGACAGACAGCCATCCATCGTCTTCCATGTCGAGCTCGAGCTCGACAATGGCTGCCCCTTCACCTCCATCTTCCTTCAACCAACGACCAACCATGAACGCCCATCTCCTCCAGGCGTGAAGCTCCAGCTCCACCTTCGTCTCCTCCATCGAGCTCCAATTGCAGCTCCAACGACGGACTGCTACTGCTTCACCAGCTGCAACCAGCCCCGTTCGCCATTAAAACCAAACGAGTCATCGCTTCTGCTTCGTTCTTTCCAGTCGCAGCTCCAGCCAGCCCGCCATGGCTGCCGCTGCTCAACCCACATACACACAGCTTCACGTTCAAACAATCTACTGTCTCGTCGTTTGTCATTCTGAGTTCGTCGTTGGTTAGTCGTTGTTCGTGGTTCCGGTCTGGTTCGAGTTCCCGTTGCAGCCGCAACTTCATTTTCTGCTCGTGTAACAGTTGAACACTTTGAGAAATCAAAACACCTACTTCAGGCTATGGGTAAAATTGTAGGTCAAATAGCTTAAAGTTAGACAAGGAAGCTACTTGGTTTGTTTGGTAGAATTGACATTTGATTCAAGATATACGGATATAAAAAAAAGTTCATAATACAAAGTCTGTTAAGGAATGATTGCCAACAAAAATGCCCAGAAGTTCTGTCCGGGGTGAGGTCCGTTCGAGTTCGTCGTTGGTCATTTCCGGTTAGCTGGTTTAAGTTTCATTTCTGTCCGTATTTTGTTTGATATTCTCGGATTTGAAATCAGTATGTTTGATTCTTTTCTTGTTCGTTGTTCTTCATTTCTTGATTATTGCTTCGGTTTGTTTTCATTCATTTGTTTTTGTTTATTTTTAATATAGAAAGGTGTTAGTTTAATCATTTGAATAATTCATCTTTGTTGTTTAATTTAGATTTAGTTCATGTTCATTTTTTGCTTGAAGTTCGTTTTTATTAATCTGGTGATTTAATGTGAGTTTATATTTTAATTTTTGATTTAGTTTGAATATTCATCTTTGTTGTAATGTTGTTGGATTTAATTTAAAGTTCAAATTATTATTGAATTTAGAAATTTAAATCTACTTGTTTGTTATGTTATTGAATCTGAAAGTATAGGTGTTGTTAAAAATATCGTTCAGTCAAAATAATTCCGGTTGTTTCTTTGTTGTTCATCGTTTAGTTTGAATTTGTTGATTGAACTAGATCAAAAATTGGTTATAGTTGTTATATTTTTGGTAATTGATTATGTGAATTGGTTATAGCTGGTAATTTAATTTTAGTTCTTAGATAATTTTTGAAGTTTGAACAGATTTTTGAATTAGGGCAGTAACAGTAGTTTTAGGGGTAAAACGGGAATTAACAAATTGTAGATTATTATGGTGGGGGACAAAACATAATGATAAAAGTAAAAAGATAAAGGTTGATAATGATGTCTTCTTTTCAAAAAGAGGGAACATGGGGGGCCCACGTTGACTACTTTTACTAAAGTAAAAGTGTAGTTAATAATAAAAAGTTAAAAGATGCACATAGTAGAAAAATATTGGGAAAAAGGTAGTCTTGCTTTGGGTATAAGAGGACTCATTTAACACTTGAAAAAAGAGGAGAAAGATTTTTGGGAGAGAACATTTGAGGAAGACATTTTTTTACAAAGATATTTTTAGGAAGAATTTTGGGGAGAGTCAAAAATTTCAGAACTAAAGAGGAGATAAGAACATACTTTTAATCTTGAGGAAGAGGATTCCTAAAACATCCAACTACTATTTCCGTATATTCCTGAGTGTGATCTCTGCCTCTTCTGGGATTTTCAATTGGCTTTCTTGAGTTAACTGTTGGCCCTTTGTTATTGCTTTATTGAGTGGTTGCTGGAATTTCTGTTTGGTTTTCAAGTCTACTGCTGGGTTTTCTGACTGCTGGTTGTTTGTTGTTGCTGCGCTGTTTCTACTGCCGCTGATTCTCATCTTCATCTTCTCTTTTATTCAAATACCAGGTACACGACTGTAATACTAGCTATTGCAAGCTGAAAAATGTGAAAGCATGAATATATGAAGAATGGAACTTTGAAGTTTTAATTTCGCTTTTTCTTTCTTCCTTTTATTGATTGTATTTAGGCTATTTCATGTATTACTGAATAATAATTGGAATAAGAGAAATAATATAGGTTAGTCTTTAATGAATCGGCTTGGCAAAATGGGTTAATTCGCTAGTTATGAAGGTCTTAAGATTATCAACAGTAGGTTAATCGTAAACAAGTAGCTAAATTTAGCTAAGGCATGAATTTGAACTAAATTTCGTAAATTAGGCATTAAGGCATGATTTGAGTTCAAACAAGATTAGAAGAACGTTTAAGTTTAATAAACTTTTTAATAAGCTTTAGTAATTATGGTTAAATCTAGTTTCAAATGGTTGTGAATAATTAATCTCAATAGTTTTTTTTATAACAATGCGAGTTTTAATCTAGCTATATTTGATTCTTTTGAATATTAGTTGTCGAATTTTATTTTATTTATAATTTTGATTTTTTTTAGTAAAATTCATTTTCATCAATATTTGTATTAATCTAGCAATTAGTATGTCACGCTTTCTTAAATAAAATAAAAAAAACTCGTAATTAATTAGGATTTTCTTTCTTTATTTTAGAGACTAATTTTAATAGAAAAAATGTAGTCGCTTGAAGATTTGTCCATTTAAAATAAATGAGATGAGCCTCGCCTAGTAAAATGTATAGATTGCGCAGCCCTCACAAATGCATGCATTAATTACTTAGAACATCGGAGTTGGCCGTCTAGTGAAATTTTACGGCCTTTCCCAAAACAACAATACGCTAGTCGCTCTAGGCGCGTCTTTAACAAATTATTTTCTTAAATATGGGTGTGCATTTATGTAACCCAAATCCAAATCTCAACGGAGTCAAAATGTGTCGATAACCACGGGTGCATTGATTGCGACGTGGTTTGAAATACGTTTTCACAATGTTGCCATTCTCCGTAAAATAATAACAATAAATAAAAATAATGAAAGCGGCTAAAGGTTAAAATTTGCACATAAGTTCATAATTGTATAAAAATCAGATATTTAAGCCAAATATGACAGTCCGTGCTAGAACCACGGAACTCGGGAATGCCTAACACCTTCTCCCGGGTTAACAAAATTCCTTATCCGGATTTCTGGTTCGCAGACTGTAATACAAAGTCATTCTTTTCCTCGATTCGGGATTAAATTGGTGACGTGGGACACCCTAAATCTCCCAAGTGACGACTCTGAAATAAATAAACAAATCCGGTTTCGATTGTCCTTTAATTGGAAAAACTCCTTGTACCCTCGCGGGGGCGGAAAAAGGAGGTGTGACACATATATCATCTTTATTAATCTTGAGTCCAACTGAAGACTAGAAAATTTTCATATTCTTTATAAAAAAGAATAATCAAAAAGTACATCATAAGAAATATGAAAGACAAACAGAAAAAGAATATTAAGAAATACATTAGGAATGTAGAAACTAGCAACACATGATGCATTAGGAAAATACACTCAAGAAAAATAAACTAATTGCAAACATAAAAAATGACAAATTTTATAGCTTCATTCCCCAGTAAGATGATTAGTTCTTCATTCAATATCCTCAAAGAAGTTTCCGGCTTCTAAATGAGTAATATTTGCTAGGCCTCCAAAATCAACATCTTTATATGCAAGATGCACCTCAGAATCATATTTGTTTGAGGGACCTACTTCATCATCATTATTTTGAAAGGTCAAGTGTGCCTCCACATTATTTTCTTCTTTTCTGAGGGAGGCTTGATAAAGTTTGACAAATTGATCTGGCATACGAAAAGTGTGTACCCAATGACCTTTCATACCACATCGGTGACATATGCTAATTTTATCTTTTGAAGAATTAATTTGAGAACCCTTATTATTCTCCAGTTTATTTTCACCATAATGTCGATAATTGTTTCGTCCCCTGCCACCTCCACGTCTACGACCATGTCCACGA
Organism: Nicotiana tabacum; assembly: GCF_000715075.1. Classification (NCBI taxonomy): domain Eukaryota; kingdom Viridiplantae; phylum Streptophyta; class Magnoliopsida; order Solanales; family Solanaceae; genus Nicotiana; species Nicotiana tabacum. The sequence continues at coordinate 114,223,352 of NC_134089.1, forward strand.
CCACAGTAATTATTTTGTTTTCTTTCAAACTTATCATATGTTGCTACAACATTCACTTTCGGGAATGGAGCTGACCCAGTGGGACGGGCTTCATAATTTTTCATTAATAGAGTATTATTCTACTCTACCACAAGTAGGCATGTGATAAACTCAGAATATTTCTTAAAACCTTTTTCACGGTATTGTTGTTGTAGCACCACATTTGAAGCGTGAAAAGTAGAAAATATTTTTTCCAATAAGTCTTTATCTGTGATAGTGTCTCCACATAATTTTAATAGAAAACTTACTTTAAAGATAGCAGAATTATACTCACTTATGGTTTTAATGTCTTGCAACCTTAAATGTATCCACTCATACCGAGCTTTCGATAATACCGTAAGTTTTAGGTGGTCATATTGATCCTTCAAATTAATCCATAATTAAAGTGGATCTTTTACGGTTAAATATTCAATTTTTAACCCTTCATGTAGATGATGACGAAGGAAAATCATGGTCTTCGCTTTATCCTGATTTGATGCTTCATTTCCTTGTATAATAGTATTTCCAAGACCTTTAGCTTCAAGGTGAATTTCAGCATCAAGGACTCACGACAAATAGTTCTTTCCGGTGATGTCAAGTGCCACAAATTCAAGTTTTGATAAATTTGACATAGTAAAAACTATCATAAAAGATAAATAAGTTAGAGAAATAATTATATTAATAAACAATTAATGAAACAAAATGATTAAGGGAAAAAGAAATGGAAATAGAGTTATATCATGCAAATAACCTACTATTTTATTTTATTCTTGCCATAAAGTGGAAACTACATACTGTTTCATTTCACTTTATATTATTGACATATATGTGTTAATAGAATTGAACGTGACTAACATTATTTATATGTTCCAATCCAATAAATATAAAGTAATTAAACTAATGTAAAATTATTACTTGTCAATTCATTTCTCACAGTTCTTCAAAATGCCTTAAAGATATGCTTTGATCCAGGAAGTCCATGAATATTATAAGTATGTCATTAGTGGGTAGCTAGTTTGATGACTTTGAGGTCCTCTAAGAATTGAGCACTGAAGAAAATATTTATTTTATCACTGCAATGTACTTAAACTATTTAAGATGCCCAAGAGCACAAGTAATCTGCAAACAGTGAGCATATGATATGTACTGCCATAAATAAAATGAATATAATGATACATACCTTAATAAAATATGGCTCAACTTAGCGGGGGTTAAGAATAAAATTAGAGTTTCGTGCTGATAACATGTTATAAAATAAAGTGACTTAGTAAAATGTAAATAAGAGATAGAGATAGGAAGAAGGAGTATTTCACTTCTTTTTGGTATATCTTTCCACTGTAATTACATAGTCTTTTATAGACATAAAAAGTAAAAATTACTATAGTAAAATAGTGTAAGGGATGAACATAAAGTGGAAATCAATCCATAAACTATTCATACATGGACTTCATCCACATACTATTTACAACAAGCTGCTCTTTCTTTATGGGACAAAAGAAAACAATAAAATGCTAATGCCACAACAAAAATTTGCTCTCGTAGAAAACAGTAATAAATTACCAAATCCCACTCTATTTATGTTACACCGGAAAGGTAACAGAAAGAAAAAAACATATATACTGACATCTCACCTCTAGTGGCCACTGTTCAAGAAAAACTACGGAGACTTAACATTGACACCAGAAACTATTTACATTCAGTAATCGAAAAATGTATAAAATTTGTATATAACATACAAAATGTATATATATACAAAAAATAGATATTTTTATTATTATTATTATTATTATTTTAAGAAGGGTTGTACAGCACCATTTTCCTAAAAAAAAAAACTATCCGAAATCAGGAAAAGAATTATTCCATTAAGTACTGAAATTGTCCTTTAGAATCATACTACAGCAGCTTTGCTTCAGGCATACCTTACGCACTTTCAACATGCTTTATTCGAACTAACATAATATACGTAAAACATCTAACTCGTAGCTCTTGTTAATTACCATATATAGCAAAATGAAACTTGGTGACGTTAAACGAATTTATCGGATAAAGTTTTATGACTTTCAAGATTGTTAAATCATAGTGTCAGATATATTGAAGCCCAATCCAAACATGTTTAATTAAAAGTCAATACAAAATAGTACGTAGTACTTGTTAGGCTATTTCCATATTAGTAGCTAAAACTTAACCTCTGTTGGTGATCAGAGTGAAATGGAGATTTTCCCTTACTAATAATAAAAATATAAGACTACTCTGCAAACGTAAAATGACAAAATGTATATCCCATCTTAACGCATATTCAAGATTAAAGAAATTAGGATGAGTGAGTCATAAGCGAATTCAGTGTTATGGGTCACTGAATATTACATTCACATTCGAAATCATCACTTCTTTTTTGTGCTTTTTCGATATCGACAGTTGACTTCAGCTGCAGTTCCCACCTTACGTGCAAGTATGTGAATCAATCTGTTATTGACTTCGATAATCCAGCAATGATAGAAACAACAAATGATGTGAACATATTAAGGTGAACGTGATATATACAAGAAAAAGTGAATTAGAAGAAGAGTGGAGAGCAACATGCATAGTAACTTGTGCAATTTTCATTTAATGATTCCAAACGAATTAAGAGTATAGAAGTCTTGTGTAGAAATCCAGTAATAGAAACTACCAGCACATGTTCTCCGACCAACTTGCTTAAATAACTTAACTGACTAGCTACTTGCTCTCTGCGAGTGTAGTCACGGCCTTAAATTATGTTTATATATATTTTTAGAATATATATGATTCTAGCTAAGCCTACACCAATCGCTAAACAAGAGACGTAAATGTAGTGATACTCCACAGTCATCCCTCATCACACTACTGAACCTAAAATGCTATATCCGCCTTTGTTCTTACTTTGATGAGATTCAGCTTCTTCTGCAGATAAACTCGATTCAGAATATCATACCATGCTCAACCACAATAGTCTTATTACCATGGGGTAAGACTTAAGGGTGGCAAAAGTAACCCAAACTTATTTGACCCGCCCAATCCGCCCAAATTTTAATGGGTTTGGGCTAGAATAATTTTAATTATAGACGGTTTTGGGCTAGCCCAAGTTAATGTGAAAATAGCATGGACTAGTCAGTTTTCGAAATGGTAAATAGAAAATAGCTGGTGTTTGCAAAGTCATTAAAAAATTATTTTGCTGCGACACAGAAAGTTTCAGCATAATATACTGGAGATTGGTGTACCTGTGTATTAATTTCCAGCATATTATGCTGGAACTCCAACATATGGAAAGTTCCAGCATAATGCACATGTGTATGAACATCTAGCATATTATGCTCGACCAATATATTATTGTATACGGTTAAAATCGGAGAGTCCGATTTTATGATCATTATGTCATTCCAAAGCCCGTCTCCAGAAGGCTCAAGGCACAGCTCGAGGTTCGACCCCGAGGGTTCCCTATACTCGATCTCGGGGCAGCGCAAATCGGTGGCTATCATGGATAAGCGGGAAATTCCTAAGGCACATGATCAAAATTGACAACGCCTGCAAGAATAGTACGAGTCTGTACTGGACCATTATGTAGTTGTACCAGCTACGTTTCTTTGTAATAATTATACATGTACCATGTTGGGATTCCCCCTCCTACATAAAGGGGACCCTTGTCATTTCTTGCACACAAAATATTCAATACAAGAACAAGAACATTCTCTGCTCTCTAACTTAAACATTTTCCATTGTCTTTCCTTTGATTCATTGCTTACATTTATTGCGTTTCATTGATTGTTCCCCATTTATTATTCATCATTGATCATAAAGAGCCATTATTGAGGCCCTTGGAACTGTTAGTCCTTCATCGATCGCTTAACAACTAGCATTAAAATAAATCACGTATTTTTAAAACCACAAAATCAAATCTAATTGTAATTACTATTTTCAAGGTAAATAATTATGCTGGAATATTTTGCGGATTTTGAACAGTATTTTCGTTCAGGTTTATCTTTACATGAAAAGTGGTTAAATTTCGATTACCTTTGAAACTGACTATTTTTCAATTACTACTTAGAAATCTGGCTATTTTTTAATTTCACCCCAAGTTAGCCTATCAAAAAGTATCAGCCCAAATGGACCTATAATGATGCCCAACCTTGACCCGTAAAAATGCTCAGTCTTAGAGTTCTAACTTGACCCTAATGAAAACTGAAAATATTTTCTAATTTTTCCGTGTACGGTTGGTTTAAATATTTGAATTACATTTTCTTTATGAATTCATTTTTCTCCAATTGGAGGAAAATATTTTTCTGAAAATGTTTTCCAAAACTTTTTTTCAACCTTCCAAAACTAACTGTTGTTGACAAAAATAATCATCAAACATGAAAATAATCTGAAAATAAAGAAGAAACACGTTATCACAACAGAAAAACAACAAATAAAATGTATATCAATAAAATAAAGGACGGCTACTGAGCTACTTTTTAAGTATCACAATAAAATAAAATAAAATAAAATACTCATTTTGTAAAAAAGAAATACTTTTTCTATATTATGAAAAAGGTACTTTTTCTACTGAAATGAAAAAATATATATTTTTTCTACATCATAAAAAGAAAATATTTATTTTGTTTAAATAAAAAAGAAAACACTCTAATTTTAGGGGTGGGGTGGGGTTCGAGGGTAGGGTGGGGGTAGGAGTGGTGGGAGGTGGGGTGGGTGGAAAATTCTAATTTTACTACTTTTTAATTATTCTAATCTTTGTTAGTATTATAAGATGAAGAACTATCAAGTAAAATTCTAAATCAAAATTGAGGAAAGAAATCATTGGGCATGAATTGATATTTATTCCAAAACATAAAATACTTTTTATGTAGCTTTTATTAAAAGTTGAGAATATTGTAAAGATTTGAGTCAATTTGGACGGGTTGGGTTATAACCTATTGTTTAGCCCATCTTGACCCAGTCATCTTAACCTAAGTGAACTTTAGACATGGTTGGGCAATGGCCCATTTAGTGAGTTAGCACATCTTGACTAGCTCAAATACAACCCATTTGCCAGTCCACCCTAGGTAGACATATTTAATTGGCAACAGACAATACGATTCAAGAGCTTGCTTAAACCATTTGACGAAAGATTGCTTATAGCCTGGTTGGCCAAGCTTCTCCCCACGTGTTTTTTAATTTAAAAAAAGTATTTTTTTTTCTTGAGGTGTTTGCCCAAGCTTTTTTGGGGGGAAAAGTGTTTTTGGCTAGAAGTAGAAGCAGTTTTGAAGAAGTAGAAAAAAGCAGCTTCCCTAGAAGCAAAAGCAGTTTTGACTTTTCTTCCTACCAAAAATACCTTTTGCAAAATATTATATACACCAAAATAACCTTACTTAGTTTAAACTATTAAGTAATATAAAATGACTTTTGGGATGAACTTTCATATTAATTGAATGATTTTTTGATATATTTAAATCATCTTGAAAGAATAAAGTATTTTTCAATTTTATTTTTATATTTTACTTAAATAAAATAAAAAAAAATGTTAATTATTAAGCAATCTCTTCATGTCCCTATTAGTAATTTGACATTTAAAAGCACTTTTTAAAATACTTGGCCAAACATAAATTATCATTGAAAGGTGTTTTTTAAATTAATTAGCCAAACACAAATTGTTTTTCTCCAAAAGTACTTTTTCGAAAAGTACTTTTTTAAAAAAACACTTCTAAAAATAAGTTTATTTTTCCAACTTGGCCAAACAGACTATTAGTATGCAAAAAAGGTTCCGTTTTTGGTAATAAAGGAGACTCCAAGTGGATTGATTTACAGTCACCAGAGATTTGTTAACAAATAATAGTAGCCGGAAAACTTATGTTCTCCAGGGGTAAAATCGGAGTCAACAATGGCGAGCTATTAAGGTCAATCTACAGTTAAATTCATTACAAGTATTAAGTAGCACAACTTTTTGCATTCTTGAAGATTTTGAATAATCTAAGGGCTTTTCCTCCACTTAAAAGATACTAGGAAAGGAACTCAATTTGGAAATATCTACAAAAAAATCAACCCCTCTTTTAACAACACGAATTAAAAACAATTGAGAAAAACAATCACCATCTGTAATCCACATCACGAACGTGTATTTGAGAATTCACAGTCGCGGAAAAATTCAACCAGCCTCCTTCACCTTATAAGCATTCAAAAGATGTATATTGTTTTGAAGTCATAAGCGAACAGTTCCGTATTTAATTAAAACATCTCCACACATGCTATCCTGTCGAAATGAAAAACATAATACGACCCCCAAAGAGATAATGGCTTCTATTGTGTCCCCAAGCATCTTACATTAGAGTTCTTGAAGGTCGGCTTGATGACAACTACAGATTCAAGCTCATGCCACTGTAACTTATACTATTGGGAGGGAAGCAACAATAATCTCACATAGTGAGATCTCGAGAGAGTAGTATGTACGTAGCCTTACCCCTAACTTGTTCAGATAGAGAGGTTGTTTCCCATAGACACCTACAACCATTAAAAAACAGCATAAATAACCACAGTGATATGACCAAAATGAGATAAACGACAGATCTATTGGGAGGGAAGAGACCAGCATAAAAAGCTATGGCATTGAATAGGAAATTAGCAAATGCGACTGAGCAACTCGTATACAGCTTGGCCAACACCCACTTATTTCATTTATTTTAAGTGCACACTGATGGCAAAGTTTATTACAAGTTTACAACTATGGGTGCCTATATAATCCTAAAGACGGACAGGAAAAAATATCCTACTTAGAAAACCATCTTCTTTGCTAGCTCTAGTACTTCCTTGCGGCCAATAAACTTATCTGCAATGGCCAGTGCAAACTCCATGGTAGTTCCTGGTCCTCTGCTAGTAACGAGATTGCCATCAATCAACACCCTATTTTCTGCTTCGCTTGGATCTGAGAGCTTATTGCACATAGCTGGAAAGGCAGTAGCCTTCTTACCCTGGATAGCAAGCAACAACGAATGTCAACTAACAGAGCCAAATATTCAATTCAGATATGGAGCAGTCAAATTCTCAAATGCATAAACTTGTCTAATGCAAGCATGTTATTCTGCAAGAGACTTAAACCAACAAGCCTCGTACAGTGCTTGAGGTAATATTCGGAACCTTCAAGTCATGGCTTTCTTCTCCTGATAGCCAAGGTAATTTACAAATTGCAGTACTTGAGGTCAGATTCAGTTGCTTTACAATAGTTCAACAATCAACGTCCAAGAGCTTGAAATTATCTTTTTACCTTGAGCAACCCATGGTGCTCTAGGACTAGAGCCGGAGATGCACACATTGCTCCATATGGTTTGCTTGATTCTCTCTGCTTCTTCAGCATGTCAACCAACTTTTCTGAGTTGGCAAATGCTTGGGCACCACCAAGACCACCCTGTGTATTTGTAGATTACAGTAAGACAAGAACTTCAAGGAGCTTTATAGCATTTCAGAAGAGTGCACTCACTGGCAGGACGATAAGATCGTATGACTGCTTAGCAGCTTCATCAAGGAGCACATCTGCTACAAGCTTAACTTTTCTGGAAGCGAAAATTTCCAATGTGTCTTCCAAAGATGCCACTACTACTTGAGCATTTGCTCGTCGAAGTACATCAATAATAGTAGCTGCTTCAATTTCCTCGGAACCATTCGCAATAGGTACAAGAATCTGTCAAACAAGTATTTCAAAATATATTTAGTAATTTCAAAAAATATTAGTAATATTAGGTAGCTGAATACTAACTTGGTAATGGTTCAGCTCCAAAACTCAAAAGAAGTACATACTGCTGTTTCTTCAGAAGCTAAATATTCTATCTAGAAATTGGTCACTGCTATTACTTCAAATAAAGAATCTTATTAATAAGACTTCGCCTGAAATCTTGCTAAACCTACACTTTGGAGAGGTGGGCTATACACAGATGCCCATACAATACCTTATCCTCAGCTTGTGCTTTGAGTACATATATCATGATTCACAATGGCTTGCGAAGATATTTATCAGCTCAACAATGTATGCATCGGCATACAAATAATAGTAGAATCTTTCACTATATGCAAAATTCAAATGGATCACTTTTTCAGGTACTAAGTACATAAATGATTGAAGAGAAGGAAAATGACAGAGCCTTACCATGGACAGAAATAGTTCTCAGCCAACATCTTACCTGTGGCTTACTCGTAAATGTCCAATTTACTGAATTAAGCTCAGCAAATGCAAATTCTTCGCTATGATTTGGGCGCATCACCTGAAATATGAACGATTCCAAAATTTCATAAATAAACGGCACCGGGCAAATCCTGGACACCAGGGCTACAGCATGACAGTAACATCTGATGGTCTCCACTAGCAAAGCTAAAATGATTAAGGAAAGCATCAACTTTGAAGAGCGTGATCTAATACCAGAAGAAGCCTAAGTAAGACTGATTTAAAAAATTGCACATATAACAATAACTATCAGGATAAATTGTAGCCCAAAGTGATATAAGATGAGGCAAGAAGATATGAGGTCTCAACGTTGCATTCTGCATCTCGATCTTGCATAAAAATCAAGAAAGGCAAGCCAAGGCATTGAATTTTCAATTATATTCGTCATAATCACTCTACTCCTCCAAATGATTTAGTTTCTTAAAAAAACAACTCTGGTATCCAGCCTTTAGCCAATCATGCATCAATTTAACACCTGAAATTCCTCGAGCTACTTGTTCACATCACTATGACATACGAATTCAGACTCATCCTTTCTGCAGCACAGAAAGATACTTTTTAACTTTTTAGTTGGTTCATCTCCTCTGAACCAGAATCATGCATAGAAGTGAAAGGAATCCATTCATTGTTTTAGCAAATCCGCTACCATAAGATGCAGATGTAAATCACGTGTACACAATATCCCAAATTTTTAGATCTACAACTCCTGTCACGCATCTTGCCAAGACATTGGTTCCCCTTTCATGATAAAATAAAAGGGATGGATTATAAACATACCAGTGGGCCAGAAACTTCATCAGCCTTCTCTTTTCCATACAACTGCTCAACCAATGCAACAGCATACTCAATCGCAGTTCCTGGTCCTCGACTTGTCACAACTTTCCCATCCTTTTGGACTCTTGACTCAACAGCAATGGTATAAGATGATAGCTCCTCCATATACGACGGATAACATGTTGCCTATCAAAGAACCAAGAGAAGCAGATTCTAACTTTCAGCCCCTTCAAAAGAAACAACATCATTGAATTTTAAACAGCAAAAAAATGAACTTCTAACTTTCAGCCCCTTCAGAAGCCCCCATGATCCAAGTGCTACAGCAGGAGCAGCGCATATTGCAGCATAAAACCGTCCATTTACAGCTTGCTTTTTTACTATGCTTTCCAAAGTCTTGCAATTCCTTAGGTTGGTTGCACCAGGAATCCCTCCCTGTAGAATGGAAACAAATGTTAACCAAAAAAAGAATTGTAACTAAGGTCTTCATATGCCCCTTAACGAGACTTGAACAGCATCAAAAGTACTTAAATACCAAGCATCATATTGGTTAAGGAAAAGAGACACTACAAGTAAGAAATCCTTCTTCTTATATTCGTCATTTCCTGTTACCACGAATCTAACCAGAGGCGGATGCAACATTTTCGATACGGTTTTAACCGAAACCACCATTTTTGACACAGTATATAAAAATTACTAAATTTTCAACAAAAATTAAATTCCGATCCCATAATTCCAAAAGTGCAATAGGCTAAACAGTAAAATTTTAAAGGTCGAACCCATAGATGAACATAACTAGAAGGGATTTACTTCCTTTCCATTACTAAAGGTCTGAAAATGGACAAGAATAATGCATGCATCTTCTTTCACCTCTCATGTTTCCAGCCCTAAACACTTTGCTTCTTGTCCTGTATCTTTTTAACTCACAGATAGAACCAAAGGTAATGTAAAATGCATGTCTTAATCTTTAATAGGATTAACACTTTAGGTGAACTCACACAAAATATGCACATGATAAAGCAATCATCAATAGCATCTGCTCTCTTATATTAGTCAATTAGGTTTGACCAATGAAGCCAGGTGCAATCGATATATTTGAGGAAAATCTTATTTAACAAATGATTGAATTGGTCTATTAAAACTGAATCGCATAATAACGAACATAGGCTTATACAGCATTCAAGAGGAGTTAATCTAAAATCTGTATTTTGTAATTCGAGTCTTTGGCCAAACATCAGATAAGAAAATTAACATACGCGAGGAGGTGTAATCGCGAGACTAGAGGTTTGGAGACAGACCCTAAAATCTAAAGGGTTCAAGTTGAGTAGGACAAAGACAGAATAATTGGAATGCAAGTCCAGTGACGGGACTAGTGGAGCGGACGGAGATGTGAGGCTTGATACGCAAGTTATCCCTAAGAGAGATAGTTTCAAGTACCTTGGTTCCATTATTCAAGGTAATGAGGAGATTAACGAGGATGTTACACATCGTATTGGAGCGGGGTGGGTGAAGTGGAGGCGAGCATCTGGTGTTTTATGTGATAAGAATATGCCTCCTAAACTTAAAGGCAAATTATACAGAGTGGTGGTTAGACCGACTATATTGTATAGGGCTGAGTGTTGGCCAGTCAAGAACTCGTGTGTCCAGAAGATGAGAGTAGAAGAGATAGATGATGTTGAGATGAATGTGTGGGCTCACCAGGATGGATAAATATAGGAATGTAGATATTCGGGCCAGAGTGGGAGTGTCTCCGGTGGAGGACAAGATGCACGAAGTTCGGCTTAGATGGTTTGGGCATGTGAAGAGGAGAAACACATATGCCCCACTGAGAAGGTGTTAGGTTGGCGCTAGAGGGGCTGAGAAGAGATAGAGACAAGCCAAAGAAGTATTGGGGTGGGGTGATTAAGCAGGATATGACGTTACTTCAGCTTACCGAGGACATAACCCTTGATAGGAAGGTGTGGAGGTCGAGAATCAAGGTAGACGGCTATTAGATGGTCGAGAGTATTAGTGTTGGGCCTTTTTTACCTGTTGTTCTTTTCGTTTGGATTTCTTACTATCTTGTTGTTGTTACTGCTTGGTGCTATAGTTTATTTTATTTTTTTAACTGCTTTTCATGAGCCGAGGGTATCGGAAACAATGTCCATACCTTCAAGGTGGGGTAAGATATGCGTACACACTATACTTACCAAACCCCACTTGTGGGATTATATTAGGTTTGTTATTGTTGTTGTTGAATAATATTACCCGGAATCTTAGCCAGTGAATAACATAAATTATAAAGGTATTATTAGTTATTCAGAGTGTTACACCCGGCAACAAGACAATCCCTTAGGACAGCTCAAGTCGTTTAAGCTATACAATGTTTATTCGTGAGTTTTGAATAAAACACATACCGGAAGTGAGATAAGGTCGAATTCAGTATCCGCACAATCAGAAATTAGAGCATCGGCAACGATCTTAATTCCGTGCACTCCTTCAATCTGAAGCTGCTTCTCAACTGAGGCAACAGTAACCTCCGCACCAGCTCTCCGCAAAATATCTATCGGCACAATAGCCTCAATCGGCTCGGTCCCGTTCGCAATCGGAACCAATACCTATAACAACCAAATGTATGTCACAAACATTTTCCAAAACGAGAAAAAACAATTAGTTGATAATTTTGATAATACGCACCTTCTTAGTAGCAGAAGCCATGACTGAAAATGAAGTTACGAGGGAGAATCGTTTCTTCTTGCGAGGAGTGGAGAGAGTGAAAAAAGAGCGACTTTGGGGAAGTATTTGGAGTTTTATAAAGGAAGAAGGGACGGGAGTGAGGTGGCGCATTACTGGTGCTGCCATTTTGTTAAAGTCACAGAGTTTTCTGGAGACGCTGGCTTAGAAGGCTCGAGCCAAGGATCGCTTAGTCGGTCTTTTCTTTACAGATTACAGTTGCACCCATTTTTGCTCGTGTGTCCCACGGATGGATGCGTTTATTGTGTCTTTTGTGGCCATAGTAATCCTAGAAATAGCGCGGGCTAGCCAATTTTCGTACTGGTCATTCAACAATTGTCACCATTTGCAAAGTCACTAAAAAATAGTCATTATTTTGCTGCAACACGAAAAGTTCCAGCATAATATACTGGAAATTGATGCACCTGTGTATGAATTTCCAGCATATTATGTTGGATCGGTATATTATACTGGAACTCTAGTATAATATACTGGAGTTCTAGTATATTATACTGGAATTCCAGTATATTATGCTGGAGTATTTTTCGGATTTTGAACAGTATTTTCATTCAGATTTATCTTTACATGAAAAGTGGCTAAATTTCGATTACTTTTTAAACTGTGGCTATTTTTGAATTTCTCGCATAGTAATCTTTTCTCTTTGTATAAAAATGTTAAATGGGTGATGCAAAAATTATCGAACCTCTCCTTGGCGTTCCACACTATCTCAAGTGTAATTAACATTCTTAGTCGAAAAATTATATTGTGTATATATGTCAAATATTATAACATATCATTTTATATTAAAATTAAAACACTTCATATTATTGAGTGAGGCAAATCACTCGTCCAAGGTATTTAAAGTAAAGTGTTGTTCACAAATTTAAATTTGTCACGACTCAAGATCCCAATCTGCCATGACAGCACCTAACACATTACTAAGCATGAACAAGGTTGCCAACTCTAAATCATGAACGGTGTAGTTCTTCTTATGGGGCAATCTAGTCAAAGGTGCAGCAATGGACGAAAAACCCTCCACAAAACGGCGATAATATCCGGCCAAGCTAAGAAACCTCCGAATCTCAGTAGCTAAAGACAGTCTGGACCAACTCTTAACTGACTCAATCTTCTTCGGATCTACCTTGATTCCCTCAATGGATACCATGTGCCCTAAGAACGCCACAGCATCAAGCCAAAATTCACACTTGGAGAATTTAGCATAAAGTTTCTTCTCTTGCAACGTTTGTAGTACAATCCTCTGCTCCTCATGTCTATGTAAGTACACCAGTATATTATCAATGAATACCATGACAAAAGAATCAAGATATGGCTAGAATACATTGTTCATCAGATGCATAAATGTTGTTGGGGCATTGGTTAGCCAAAAGACATCACAAGGAACGCGTAGTGACCATAGCGGGTCCTGAATGCCGTCTTTAGGATATAAGAATTCCAAATCTTCAACTGGTGATACCCAGACCTTAAATCAATCTTAGAGAAACACTCTATCTCCCTGAAGTTCGTTCAATAAGTCATCAATGCAGGACATCGGGTACTTGTTCTTAATTGTAACTTTGTTCAACTGCCTATAATCAATGCACATCCTCATAGTGTCATCCTTCTTCTTCACAAACAGAACCAGTGCACCCTAAGGTAACACACTAGGCCTAATGAATCCCTTATCAAGTAGCTCTTGAATCTGTTTTTTCAATTTCTTCAACTCTGATGGTGTCATACGATACGGAGGAATAGAAATGGGTTAAGCGTCCGGCACCAAGTCAATACCAAAATTAATATCTCTGTCGGGTGCATGCCTAGAATTTCTGCAGAAAACACATACGGGAAGTCTTGCACTACCGAAACAGACTCAAGGGTATGAGTATCAACACTAACATTCCTCACAAAGGCCAAATATACCAAATATCCCTTCCCAGCTAGGGGTGTTCATAAGAACCCGAAAAATCGAACCAAACCGAAAATCAAACCAAACCAACTAAAAAAACAATGCTTTTTAGGTTTTGTTTGGTTTTGGTTTTGAATTTTAAAAACCGATCAAATTTGATTTGGTTTTGGTTTTATTCAAAAAATAACCGAAAAAATCAAATCAACCCGACTATAAAAGTAGCTATTTAAATGTATTATTACACATATATATGTGTATATTTTTATATAAATTTTCTAAAATTTTATGGTACATATTAGTCATTTGTATTTTTAGTCTAGTTCTTTGCTATTATAATAATCTAATTCTTTGCCTTTACATTCTAGTTTGATTGATAGTTTTCTTTTACTAAGTACAAGAATTTATTTCATGTTAAAAATAATCGATTTGTAATTGAATACTTAAATTCTTCATCACCATTTTATTTAATTATCATCAATATATCTTGAAAATGATAGATTTCTCAAAGAGCAATTGAATTGATAGTGTTATGTTAAAAATGTAGTCACCGGAATATGCGTTTGATAGTGTATGTCTCATATTTAAGAAAAAACCCGATAAATAATCGAAAAAATCAAAAACCAGCAAAAACTGACATGATTGGTTTGGTTTGGTTCCAATATTGAAAACTCGACTTATTTGGTTTGATTTATTTTTAGGGAAAACCCGACCCAACCCGGACCATGAATACCCTTATTCCCAGCCATTAATTAGGCCTTCAAATATGATATCACTCTACTGGGAAAATAGTCCAGAGAACCTCTCCACTCAATCCTAGGCAATTCCGGCATCGCCAGCGTCACGGTCTTAGCATGAAAATACATAATAACATGATATAGGGACAACCAATCCATGCCTAGAATCGTGTCAAAATCAACCATACTAAGCAGTAAAAGATCAACTCTCATCTCTAATCCCTCAATAGCCACCATACACGACCGATATACACGATCTACAATAATAGAATCACCCACCAGCGTAGATACATGAACAGGTGTAGCTACAGTATCATGGGGCATATCCAAATAACGAGCAAAGTACGATGATACATATAAATAAGTGGAACCGGGATCAAATAATATGGAAGCGTCTCTGTGGCACACTGAAACAATATCCGTTATCACTGCATCTAAAGAAACGGCCTCTGGCCTGGCGGGAAAATCATAGCATTGAGCCTGACCACCACTTAATAGGCCTCCCCCTTTAGGGAGACCTTGAGTTGTCTGAGTCCCGCCCCGAGCTGGCTGAGCGGGTGGTGACATAATTGGTGCAGAAATCATAGCCTGACCCATTTGCTGAATTGGACCTCCCATAAGACCAGGACAATAACTCCTCATATGCTCAAACTCTCCACACTCGAAGCAACCTCGATCCAACAACAGCGACGGGGACTGAATCGGACCCCAAGAACCAGAATAACCATTAGAAGAACCTGGTACAGATGAACCCTGAACTGATGGAGCACGGGATGAACTGTGAGTTGGGAGGGCACTAAAAGATAGCTGACCCAGATGAGCATTGTATGAGCCATGGCTAGCTGATACACTATGATGAACCGGACGAGCCGTTTGAGCGAGCCTATAAAGACGACCCCTATTGTAATGGAACTGTCCTCCAGATGAGGCACTGCTGAAACCACCTGAACCATGATGCCTCTTGGCCTCCCTCTCCTCGCGCTCCTAACTACGAACCACCTCTAGGCATCTAGCAATATCAACCACCTCGTCAAACCTCGCACTCGACGCAATCTCCCGAGTCATGATAAAATGTAGCCCATAGTTAAGGCCATCAATAAACCTCCTAATCCTCTTCCTATAAATGGGAACCAACCATACCGCATGACGAGCCAACTCTAAAAATCTCTTCTCATACTGGGTCACTGACATACCTACCTGGTGTAGATGCTCAAACTGCCTATGCAACACCTCTCTGCGAGTCGTTGGAACAAACTTCTCTAAGAAGAGAACCGAAAACTCATGCCATATAAATAGCTCAGAGTCGGCTGATCTGCTCAACTCATAGGCCCCCCACCATCTGTAGGCTACCCTATCAGTTGGAAAGTAGTAAATGAAATTCCACTGGTCTCCAAAATTCCTGTCGTGCTAAGGATCTGCTGGAACCTATCTATAAAATCTTGAGCATCCTCGGACTCGGCCCCACTAAACTCTGGAGGCTTAAGACTCCCTAACCGCTCTAGTCTCTTCTGCTCCTTATCATTCATAAGTGGGCCAACCTAGGCCCGAGCAGCTGTAACCGTATGGGCTGGTAGTACCCCCGATGTTTGGAGTCCTTGAGCTACCTGCTCTGGAGTACGGGCGGAGGGAGTTTGAGCACCTCCATCGGCCTGAGAAGTGGATGGTGCAGCCGAAACCAAAATCGCCTAAGCAAGGCTCGTGCATACAGTCAACATTTGGGCCAAAGCCTCATAAAGGCCCGGAATCACAATGGGCACAGCTGGTGCCGGAGCTAGTCCCACCGACTTAACCACATCTGGTACCTGCTCCTGAACTAGAGCAACTAGTGGCTGCACATGTGCTGCTCTATCTGCAGTACGAGCTACACCTCAGCCTCTACTATAGCCCCGGCCTCTCGCGGTCCTAACTAGTGGTAATAGTGGTCATCCGCCTGATCCAACCACACGTGTCCTCACCATCTATAAGCGAATAGAAGTTCAGTTTCCAGAATCAACAAATTCGCACGACAAGAGTACAAGAAAGTGAAGTTTCCTAATGGTTCGGTAGCCTCTCGAAGATAAATACAAACGTCTCTGTACCGATCCACATGACTCTGCTAAACCTGCTCATGACTCATGAGACCTAGTAACCTAGTGCTCTAATACCAACTTGTAACAACCCAATATTCCAACCTATCATAACGACGTCTAACACATTACTAAGCAAGCCGATAATCACACAACAAGTACGCATTTGAATTAGAACATGATTTAATAAGCTCAACAACAGAAAGTCTAATACAACTATCCCAAAATCTCGGTGTCACATAGTACATGAGCTACTAAGTGTCAACATAGTCGAAAACTCTTGTATAACTCTCTGATAAAATAGAATAGTATTGAATAAAAATGAAAGGAAGGAGAGTCAAGGTCTGTGGGAGCAATAACAGCTACCTCAAAGTCTCCAAACAGGTACTAGCACCACTCTAGAAATCACCGCGTCCAGAATTACCTCGATCTACATACAAAGTGCAGAGTGTAGTATGAGTACAACCGACCCAATATACTCAATAATTAACTGGACCAACCTTAGGCTAAAATAGTGACGAGCTCAGAAGGTTACAGTCAGAATCAAAATAATGACAACACAGATACAACAAAGAGAATGACAGTAATAACTAAGAGAAACTTCCATATTCAGCTTGTTCACAGTACAAAAATTTAGGCATGCTTTCAAGTTCAACAATATAAGCCCAATACTGATAAAATATGTCAAGTACAACTAGTATGAGGAATGTTACATCTTTATGCCTACATGTCAAATATGCATGTCAAATGTAATGTATCACAGTGATAAACCCAAGTACTCACACTCTAGAGTACTCAATCTGTTGATCTCAATTTTTCACTCATCACACACAATCACTCAGCATTAACGGGTGCCTGGCATCAGTTCCCTCACCAAAGCATGTGCATATAATGCATTGTGCATGCGCTCACTGTTGATATATCAGACTCCGGAGGGGATGATCATTCCCAAGTGCTAACATAAAGCCTATAAGGCCTGATGCGACGTGCAACCCGATTCACAATAATAAATAAGCCAATAAGGCCTCCTACGGGGTGCAGCTCGATCCATAATAGCACTCACAAATCCGGCTCTCAGGCCTAACTCAGTTATCAATCTCTCCAGTTCCATGGGCTCACAAGTCTCATACTACTTAACCCAAACAATGATAACATGATATATCAGTAAATAATAATAAAGACTGAGATATGATATGCAAATGAAAAAACATGACTGAGTACAAAATTACAGTTTAAGCAAATAACTCAATAGTAGACATAACCACAGTGGGTCCCAACCGAATAAGCACATAGCCTAAACATGATTTCAAACATGAATCACATCTTAATTACTCTAACACGTAAGAGTTACATGGATAAAACAAGAGTAGATAACTACACAACACTATAGAACCAATCGAGTCATAATTACCACGGTGCACGACCACACGCCCATCACATAGCATATGTATCACCCCAATACCAACCATGTATCATGAATTCCAAGGATGCATACCCTCATTATAAAGTTAAGAAGTGTTACGTACCTCAAAAGTGCGCAATTCAATGCTCTAACAAAGTCTTGTATTGCAAATCGGTCTCTGAATGACTCGAATCTAGTCACAAACAACTTAATATAGTCAATACAAGCTATATGAATCGATTCCATATGATAAAGCTAGGTTCTTTAACCTAATTTAAAAAGTCAACCCAAGCCCCATACCTCGAAACTCGACAAAATTAACAAAATCCGAACACTCATTCAATAACGAGTCCAATCATACCAAAATCATCCAATTTCAATCACAAATAGAACCTCAAATCCCCAAATCTTACTCTCCAATAATAGACCACAATCCCCCAAATTTCACCTCAAAAACACATAATTTTGGTTGAAAAATCAATGGGTATGAAATATTAATGAATAAAAGTGATCAAAAGTTGCTTACCTCGTGAATTAAACTACCCCTTGGCCACTTCTACGTCTACACACCTGCGGCCAATTTATCGCATGTGTAGTTGCACCAAAACTGAACATAACAGAAAATCCATAAGCCCAAAATTCAATCCGTTTTCAATCCGAATCACACCTGAAGCCCATGGAACCCCATCCAAACATACCTACACGTCCTAAAACATTGTAAGTACGTGATTTTTGCCCTATATGAATTACTCCTATAAAATTCAAGAAAAATAAAAAATTTCCATTATTTGCAATTTTATAGGATTTTGTGAGAATTTATGTTAATTGTTTGCATTTTTCTGTGCATGTTTTGAATAAAAAAAGCACAAAAATATCATGCATTTCATTTAAGTTTTATTCTACAGTTCCAGGATTAATTAGTTAGCTATTTGTTTTGTTAAAAATGAAAATCACAAAATTGGTTTATTTTTGTATTTTTTAGCCTTTTAGTGTTAAATTAGTAATTTCTTTTTTAATTTAGAAGTAATTAACTTTCATAAATATCTTAGTAGATGATCAGTTTTATTTTTCAAATTAATTATTTTGGGAGTTTAGTTTAGGTTTGAATTGATTAAATAGGAAAAGAAAATTGAAAAAAAAAAGAGAATCAGGAAAAAGGGCTGTTGTATTAAATTTATCAAAGCCCAAGTCATTTTTTCCTCACCTATCCGCCCAGGCCCAATCCCTAATTTGGTTCAGCCCCACCCCCAAGCCAAACGACGTCGTTCCATCATCCCATATCCTGGCCGTTGATCCTATGTGATCTAACGGTCCGGAACTAATCACCCTACCCCAATATATATGTCCGAACCAAGGCACCCCCCTTTCCACCTCCCCCTCAATTCTTTGTCTCTCACATTTAGAGAACAAAAAACCCTAGCCGCCGCCCCAAATTCCCAAACCTCCACCGGCGGTGGACCACCCAACAACCCCAAAAATTCAACCATGCAATCCTTACCCCTCCTTCTTCCCAAATCTATCAGTATCTTTCCTTAGAATCCAGCCAAATTTACCCAATTTCGGATCTGAAAATGGAAAATGCAAGCCCTAATTTCCCTTTCTTTCTCTGATTTTTGCTCCAATTTCGAATGTTTTAACTCGAATCTTACGTTAATAGATTGCTCTCAACAAGAGCAATCGATTGACAAAAGTTTTGAGTCATTACGAAAAAGTCGGATGTTGACTGACTCACCGGATTCCGGCCAAGCTTCGACTCCTTTCATCTTTCGTCGAGTCGTTTCAATTTGTCACTTCATTCCGGCATAAATTGGTACCTTTCCCCTCTTTTCTCTCTTGATTATGTGTTCTTGCATCATTTTATGTTTTTCTTATATATATTATTACTTTCATGCTTATATTTGTTTCGTTATTTTTGTTAGTTGAATTAGTCTTAGCTTATCTTTGTTTTCTAATTGATTAATAGCATAAGTTAGGGTTAATTGCTAAAAATCATTTAATTCTGGATTTTCTTCTCTTGATAAACACTGAATTTGATTCTGTTTGGTCACTTTGGTTGATTGGGCTTTTGGTCATCTCTGACCTGGTTTAAAGAGGCACGTTCATTTAGGGTTGGGTCTTGGGTCAAATTCGACCCATGTGTGATTCAGTTTGGGAAGAAATTATAAGGCTGTCCCGGGGGGGGGGGAGGTGTTTTGGGTATTTGAGAGTAGGGAATAATTTCTGTTATGGAAGCTTCTAGGGTATAAGGCTGGGTCTTGGTTTGTTAAGAGATAAGCGGGGGTTAGATATTTTGAAGGGTTAAAAAGGGTAAAATGACTAAGAATTGGGGGGGGGGGGGATAAAAAGGGGAAATGGTTAGCTAGGCTAGGGCTGCCTTAGGATTGCCTATATAAGAGCCCTTTTCTCTCATTTAGAGTAGTCATTCATACTCTGAAAAATACTGAAAAGTTCCTGCATCTTTTGGTTGAAATTGGTTTTGGTTTTGCTCTTTGGTCTTCATTGTTAGTCATAATTTAAAAACTTCAAGGAATTTCTGTTTGTCTAGGGTTAAAAATGGTTTGAAAGAGCGGAATATTGATGTGTTGAGGTGCTGACCTACTGCTGTTGCTGAATCCCTCACTTTTGTTGATTCCTAAACATATTTTCTTTTGTTGTTGATTGCTATATTCAGGTACTACTCTGAAACTTTGAGCAGCAAGTTTGAATGTGAAGATGTGAATGATTTGGATTGATACAGCTGTGTTATTTTAATAAAGTAGTTCTAATGATTTTATTAATTCATGTAACTCTCTCCTTGTTTAGCTAGTATTATGTGGGGTTTGATTCAGGTGGTATTTGGTTCCTAATAGATAAAGACTTGTATTTGATTCATGTAATTAAGGCCCATCTCTTCTTCTTCATCTCTTCTGTGATTTTGTTTAATGTCTGAGGCGTGGACCTCCATTTCACTGTTGAGTTACAATATGGAGGAAATTATTGAGTATGTATTTACATCATTTCTTTGAGTTTATTTTTAGTCTTGTTGAATCTTTGGAATTTTTATTGTGGGTTCGAATCAGCTTAGATGAGTTTAACTAGCCTGGAAATTATGTCCTTGTTGTAAGCACGTGATTTTTGCCCAATATGAGAAATACTCCCAAAAAATGCAAAATAAAATGATTTTTCTTGATGTGCAATTTTGAGTGTTTTTGTGATATTTTTGAATAATTATTTGTATTTATCTGTGCATGTTTATTTGCTAAATTAATAAAAAATACAAAAATATGTCGCATTTTGCATATAGGATTTAATTCTACAATTGTTAGTAATTAAATTTGTTTATAAAAAATAAAAATTACAAAAATAGGCATCGTTTGCATTTTTAGCATTTAATGTCCAAATATACAATTTTATGCTTAATTAACACTTAATTGTGCGTTAATTGTTATTGGAAGTTAATTTGCGCTTTTATAACTTAATTTAGTTTTTAATAATAGCTTAAGTATTTTTATAATTTAGTTTTAGAAAAATAAAAGAAGAAAAAAAAAGCGAAAATATAAAGAAAGTCGGAATTGGGCCTCTTCTTCAATTTCAAGCCATAGGCCCAAAAAATGGCCCAATCTTCCCTACGACCCAGTCCATTTCGAACTGGGTCGACCCAGTCCATAACCCAACACCCCTATTATCTTACAAACAACACAAAACAAAAGAAAAAAAAAGAGAAAAAACCCTAAAAATTCCTAACTAATCCGCCACCCCCCCCCTTTCCTATCTTCTTCTTCTTCCTCAAGCTTCAAGCAAGCACCCATGGCAGCTACCCTTTCCCCCTCTGCCTCACCCTCATCCCCACGAACACCTCCTCATGTCGTCACCACCCTAGCTTCAACCACCAACGACCTTCCCCTTCCGCCATTGAAGCCCAACGTACAAACAACCATAGTTGCCATCACCATCGTCCCAAACGACCATGGTTGCTTTTCAGCTCGCGCTGCTGCTCCGTTCTCTTCTCCGACCAGCCCGACATGCTGCTGCTTCACTACTGCTTCAGCTGCGTTGCTGCTGCCTCAGTTTTGACTGCCATGTCCATGACGTTGCTGCGCCGCCGCTGCTGCCGTTCCGCCGCTGCTGGTGCTGTCGTTCCGTCGCTGCTGCTGCTGCCGTTCCGCCGCTGCTGTTGCTGCCTACTGCTGCCTGCGTTAACTGCTACATCTTTGCTGCTGCTCGACGTTGTTGCTTCTCCATCAAGTTTAATCCGTCGAAGTCGTTATGTGATGTTTTGAGTTCGTCAAAGGAAGGTGAGTTTATCGTTGAAGGCAAGATTTGTTAAGGCGTTGGTAGTTTTGATGCGATATTTGTTTCCGGGCAGATTTGTTTCCGTTCAAGTTCGTCATTATTTCGATCCGGTTAGTGTTTTTTTTGAGTTTTATTTTTGTCCATATTTTTGTTTGATATTTTCCGGATCCAAAATCGTTAAAGAATTCAATTTTTGTTTTGTTTGTCCGTAGTTGAAATAATTTTAGTTTGTTCATATGTTTCGTTAAATTAATTTTCAGATTTCAAAATAGAAGTTTAATTAGTTGTTTTCATGTTTATTTCATGTTTGTATTATTGTTTAAATAAGTATTTGTTAGTTTGATGTTTGTTAAATTCAAATTGAAATTTAATCAACTATTTCTTCAATTTGTTTCATGTGTTTATGTATTGTTAGAAATTGTTAATATTGTTAAGTTCAAGTTTAAGTTCATAATTGTTTCTTCGTCGATCTTGTTATTTGTTTAAAGAATTTAGTTGTATTAAAGGAATATATTGTTTTAATCGTTTAATCCGTCATGTTTGTTGTCTTAAAATAGATTCATTCATGTTCATACTTTGTTTGGATGATCTTGAATCCGAATTTTGTATAGTTTGATTTCTTGTTTATCATTTATGATTATTGCTTGAATTGTTCTCATAATCTTGTTTAAAGTTTAATATAAGAATTGTTTGTTGTAATGTTGTTAGAGTTGATTTTAAGTTCAATATGATTGAATTTAGAAATCTTCATACATTGTTTGTTGTTGTTGTTGAATCCGAAAATAGGATTGTTTGTTGCTAAAATATTGTTCAATCAAATTTTAGTTGTTCTTTGTTGTTCAATTCGTGTTCATGTGATTTGTTGTTGAAATATTGTTAAAATCGTGTTCATGTGATATTGTTGTTATGATGTTCATCCATGTTCATATTGTTGTTTGAACATTGTTAGAAATTGATCATATTGTCTATATTTTGGTTAAGTTTGATTAATTGATGTGTTATAGCTGATGGGTAGTTTGGTAAATTTGTAGTACGTTCAGGGGTAGTTTGGTAATTTCAGTAAGGTCGGAGGGGGTAGTTTATGAATTGTACATTTTGAAATTGTTTATTTGAAGCATGGGGGACAAAATGAAATGGGGTGGGTTGTGATATGATTATTTCATATAAAGGGGGGACAAGATTTAAATTAAAGGGGAATCTTGCATTATTTTAAATAAAGCATGGGGGACAAAATATAATGGGGTGGTGTGATATGTTTATTTAATGTAATGGGGATGTGTGGAAAGATAATGGGTTGTGTAGAGAAAAAGTATTGATTTAATTGATTAAAAGGTTTATGGGATGTGTTATATATGGGAAGTCTTGAAGAAGAAAAAACAGAAGAGAGAGAGAGAATAGAGAGAGATACGAAAAAAATACACACACAGATAGAGAGAAAAATTCCGAAAAATATTTAAGTTTTCAAAATAAAAATAAAACTAAAAAAAAATCTACTGCTTTCTTTCTTTGTTTGAAATTAGTATTAATGGTTGTTGTTTCATTTAAATCTTAAAGCTTTTGTTTTTGGGATTACTACTCCACCGGTCTGTTACTGGGTTGTTACTGTTGCTGGGCAGTTGTTGCTATTGTACTGTTATTATTGCTGCTGATTCTCATCATCATTTTCTTTTGCTTCCAATATCAGGTACATATCTGAAAATTCATGTCATGAAAAGCTTCAACATGGCAAGTAAATGAAGTTTGATTATAAGGATGTTTTCTACTCATTTAAATTTTATTAGTTTAAGTTTCAGTTTTGTTTTAGTTGGTTAATATAGTATTAAATCAATTGGTAGATTAGTTCTCTTTCTTAATAACAAATGACTTAGTTATTTTAGGAACGCGATCAACTCATTTCTTTTAATATATGAAATAATGTCAATGATTTTTTACAAAATATAGAGTTAGTGCTTGCAAATATTCGCATAGGCAGAATATAAGAATTGGTTTATTTATCTCAAACCCAATCTTCGTAAGCAAAATTAACCAAACAATTATAACCTCGGATTAAAAACAAGTGGTGTAAAAGAAGGATGAGATTTATAGATTGTAACTTTTTAAGTCAAAAAATGTGTAAATAGCGTTTGCTCCAAATATAACAATGAAAATTCTTCAAAAAATATTACTTCATTTATTAAATTAATTGTTTTCCTAAGTTTTATACGCAATTCGCTTTTTGGGTAGATAAATATTGTATTTACCATAAAAATGGTAGTATTAATCACACGTTGTTTATTTTTATTTTATTTTTATTTTACTCTTTAAACTCATGGTTTTTGAGGAATATAATTCACACGTAAAAAATATAATTTGCGGTCAACACTTAATGAATTGTGAATTCTTTTCAAAGAATTTAGAGGCATCTCAAATAGTGATTTCTCATGACTCTTACATTTAAAATAGATGGATGCAATAAACATTTGTAGAGAATTTATATTACTGTCAAGAATATTTGCATAATTAAGGATGCGTTCGCGTGACTTGATTATACTTCTAAAGGCGATTCGGATTATGCGTTCGCGCAACTTCGAGCAAATTTTTAATAAAAAGGGGTTCTTCGGAGATCATCAATATTAATTTCATATAACCCGAGATGTGCAGTTTACTATTTAATCATACAAGAGCGACAGACGTTCTTAATTTTATTTAAGCACAATTTCGAACTTAAGTCTATTTTTATAATAATAAAAAAAATCGAAAATAATAATAATTATATTATCAATATCATTGTGTACACGTGCGCGTGACACAACTCCGCATGTTTTAAAAAATATAATTTATAACACGAATATACGCGTGATTCGATTCAAAGAAGGGTCTTTAAATCTAAATAGAAGCGGTAACAATAAAATCATGCAATAAAAATGTATTTAACAAATCAAAATAATCAAGACGAATATAACAGTTGAGCGACCGTGCCTGAACCACGGAACTTGGGAATGTCTAACACCTTCTCCCGGGTTAACAGAATTCCTTATCCGGATTTCTGGTGCACAGACTGTTAAATAGACAGAGTCATATTCTTTTCCTCGATTCGGGATTAAAATAGGTGACTTGGGACACCCTAAATCTCCCAAGTGGCGACTCTGAAATAAAGAAATAAATCCTGTTTCGACTGTCTTTTAATTGGAAAAAAACTCCTTGTACCCTCGCGGGGGCGAAAAAAGGAGGTGTGACAGCTCTGGCGACTCTGCTGGGGAACAAAACCCAGAACCACTGGTTCAGGGTTCAAGAATTCGAGCTTAAAATAATTGTTATAGTTGGCTTTATTTATTATCTGATTTTTTTACATGATATATGCCCAATGTGCTAAATGACACTTTTACCGCTTTAATATTATTTGAATTATGAATATATACAACTGCTACGAAACCCCCTTCTTTCTGAGTCTTCTAAATTTATGGTGCACACGTGCGCGTGGCCCACCTTTCTGTTAAAGTCATACCAAATAAGACGAAGTTGGGACAAGTAACTAGGCCGGGTAGACTTTCGTGCTCCCGGTACGTTGCCCCCGCTTCGGCTCAAACTGTCTGTTTGGGTAAGCCAGGGCTAGATCAATATGCCTCAGGTTTTTTCACTTAGAATAACTCAGCTTCATGCCGGATCCCTAGTAGGAGCGATTGTTTGCATCACGTGCATTTGACTTTGGAGACTCAACACAGGGGTTGGGTCTGTCTAGGACAGGTGTACCAAAAAAAATGACCATCCTGATGCATCTTACTTGCTGCTACTTGCGCATTTATTTGATCCGGATTTGTGTGTTGACTGACTTTTGAATATCATGAATAATATTTTAAAATTGAAAAAAAAAAAGAAATAGCGGTTAGGGAATTGACTGTTTATTTTTGAAAAAAAAAACCAATGCCCAAATAACTGTCAAAACTCTGCCGAAATTTTGAGAAAATGAAAAAAAAATGTTTTATTAGTTTGTTTTATTAAAAGCAAAGGAAAAATAGAAAATGAAAATAAAAAAAAGAGTCTTATTTTTAAAATGGTTTTTATTTTATTTTATTTGCTTATGAAAATGCAAAAAAAAAAAAAAGGTCTTTCATTATTTGTCGCAAATATATATATATATATATATATATATATATATATATATATATATATATATATATATATATAAATCCGAAAAGTTTTTTTTTATTTCCAAAAGATATATATATCTTTATTTGTTGCAAAGAGTATTTTTCTTGCCAAGAAAATTCAAAATAAAATTCCAAAAAATATGTCTTGCAAAAAATAATATAAATATCTTTATTTTCCATTGTTGATAAAACAAAAATAATAAAAATGTTTTCTTTTAAGAAAAAAATCCGAAAATATTTTGATTCCTCTTTCAAAATTGAAAAGAAAATTCAAAATTCAAAAAATATTTTTTAGAAGCATTTCTTTTATCAAAAGTAAAATTCCAAAAATATTTTTTTCTTTAGAATAAAAAAAAAGACAAATGGAAATTCGAAAAAAAAAAAAACTTCCTTTTACTTTTGAAATTTTCAAAGTTCAAATCAAAAGAAAAGGAATTTTTACGAGTTTTTCTTTCAAAAAGAAATCAATCAAAAAAATATATATACTTCCTTTGAGCAGTTCTTTCACAGTTCCAATAAAAAAAAAATTAGTTCATTTACTTATTCACGATACCCGAACTACGCGGGTTTGATTCTCACCGGATGTGAGATACGTAGGCAACCCTCATCGGGTCCAACCCCATCTTTTTGCTAAAATAGCCAAAAACCAATAAATAAATAAAAACGTGTCAAAATTTTAATTTTGTCATAAATAAGTCGGGTGGTGTCTAACCTCCCCTGTTGCTAAAAATAGCCGAAAAAAAAAATATGTAAATTTTAATTTAGTCATAAAGAAGTCGGGTGACGCTGTTTTATCAAGACATAGCCGAATGTTCCCGAAAGAGACGCCGGAAGGCTGACTTTGCATAAACAGCCACCTTTGGGTCATTTTTTTAAAATTTGGTTCAGTTGACCCACACAGCCTTAAAAAATCTTCGTCCCCGAGGCGCTGAAGGGCCGTGTTGCAACACCTGGTTTTTATTGTAATTTGAAAAAAAAAACAAAGAGTCAACGGTCAGGTGAATACCGTTTAGATTTTTGGTCAAAATAAGCCGAGCCAGCTTCGGCCGCGTCTTAAACCGTTCTTGCCGAAATAGCCTTAGAATATCTTTCAGTTGTCGAAAGGCTATTTTCGTAAAAGAACGAACAAGTGTGTAAAGTGTCATAAAATAATCCTCTCCGGCTTCAAAATTTGGAAGGGGCCACGTTTGCAAAAATAACCGTTCGGTTGCATTTGTCAAACGGAGAAAGGAAGCTGGCCATTTGTTTTGAATTTTGTAAATCTTTTAAATAAAATATGTGGGTTGTTTGATTTTCGAGTTTTTAGGTCATCTTCAAACCTTTGAAACCCAGTTTATTTTAATATGAAAATCGAAAAAATGATTAGTATTGTTTATCTTTTATTGGTCCGAACTACGCAAGGTCTGATTCATGCGGGGTCATGATACGTAGGCAATCTCCATAAGATTCGACCACCACTGAAAAAGAAAATGAAAAAAAAAATGTTGCTAGTAATAAGAACCGACTGAGTCCATTCTAACATGTTTTATTTTGAATTGTGAAGAAAGTTGAGTTGGTCGGTTTGTTCAGAGGGTTCAACAAGAGCAATACCACTCTCCTAAGTACCACCCGTACTTGTTTGATCTTCCTTCAAAGATTGAAGAGCCTGCCCAAAAGATGGTACAAGAAGAAATGACCCAAAGAGTGAAAAACTTAGAACAATGGTTGAAAAACAGGCAAGGGTTGTCTGGTCAAAAGAGTGTTGCCTTCAAAGATCTATGTATGTTCCCCGATGTCCACTTGACGCCTGGTTTCAAGACTCCCAAATTTGAAAAGTACGATGGACATGGAGATCCCATTGCCCACTTGAAAAGGTATTGCAATCAACTGAGAGATGCGGGAAAAAATGAAGAATTGCTGATGGCTTATTTTGTGGAAAGCCTTACGGGAGTAGCTTCCGAATGGTTTATGGATCAAGACACGTCTCGCTGGTATGTCTGGGACGACATGGCACAAGCATTTGTCAAACAGTTCCAATACAGCATCGACATTGCCCCAGACCGCATTTCCCTTTCAAACCTGAAGAAGAAACCAAGTGAAAGTTTCAGGGAATATGCCATTAAATGGAGAGAGCAAGCGGCTCGAGTTAAGCCACCCATGGATGACCACGAGCTAATAAATGTCTTCCTTCAAGCGCAAGAGCCAGATTACTTTCAGAACATGATGTCCGCAGTTGGCAAATCCTTCTCGGAAGCAATCAAAATGGGAGAAATAATAGAGAATGGTCTTAAGACAGGAAAAATTATAAGTCAAGCAGTTTTTAAAACTGCAACTCACGCTGTCCGGGTTGAGTCTGATAATTTTTGCGACATACATGAGAAGATTGAAGAAATCATGATGACATCAGGGTCCAGAAGAGGTCCTATGAGAACATCTCGAAGGTATGAGCAGCCTCCTAAAGTTATCTATAAATCCCCTGAGCAATATTATCCCCCTCAGAATCCACAACCGTCTATTGTTCCACCTCAGTATGTTGCCCGACCACAAAAACGCCCCAGAAGGCGAGCACGAGTGTCACAAAATCTCCAGAAGCCTCCACATAACTTTCAGGTGCCCTATAACCCACATCCAAGCCAGAAGTATAAAGGGGAACAAAGGTTGAAAGATAATTTTACACCAATAGGAGAGTCCTATGAAAGCTTATTCGAGAGGTTAAAGCATCACGACATGATTGCATCTATTCCTCCAAATCATCTGGACCCACGTGCAAGAAGCTTTGACCCTTCTAAAAGGTGTGAATACCATTCCAATGCCCAGGGGCACAATGTTGAAAGTTGTCGGGATTTGAAAAGAGAAATAGAAAGGATGATCCAGGAAAATCTGATTGTGATCCAAGGTAATGACGCCCAGAATATCACGCAGAATCCTTTACCTGCACATCATGATGCACACTTTATGGGGAGGATGCCTGGTAACATGGGATTTTAGAGTCATCCCGGGAAGCCGCTAACTGATGATAATGATATTGAAGTTGGTAACGGCCTTGGCAATGATGATGCAGAACTTAATGGCTAAAACACCGTATTGGGCAATTGGAAAGGCGCTCCATCTCCTGGTCAGCCAGAGAGGATTTTTGGTGGTTTAATTTGTTGTCATTTCATTCATCCGGATTATTTTAGGGTTGTAATTCGGATATTGTCTTGTGGTCAAACCCCCTTATCCTTTTATTTGTCTAGTACCTAATGTGGTGTTATCTGGTTTAGTTTTAGGGTTGTAACTATTTATTTTGTCGTAAACGGTTCTACCTTTTGTCTAAAAGCAAATTCCAGTCTTTTTCATCTTCTTTGTTTAGTTTTCTTTACCCTTTTGTTTTGCTTCTATTCAACACCGATTCTAGTGACATGACATGCACGCACAGTTTGGGCCTAATCTTAAAAGTTAATCATAAAACCCTCGGAAGGTGATTAAAGCATTTAAAGGAAATAAGAACGGTTTGAGATTATTTGGAGCCCGAGTCATGTGGAACTGGGGCAAGTTAAACATAAAGAAAACCGTTAAATGCAGGGTTCGCCAAATTGGCATGAGGGTCGTTCATGAGAATGAGAGTGAGAGTGTCGCCCAGCAGTGCTTTAGAAATGACAAATGAAAAAGTAAGTGTTTAACATAATTGTCAAGACCAGCACCGTCGGAAGAGACTATAAATCTATGTTCAATTGTGTTGTTTGCACTTGACATGTTTTGAAGACTGGAATGACGAAGTCATTTTGTTCTGCTACCTAAACACTTTATCCTTCGTTACCCCTTTTGAACCTTATTTATCTTCTTTCATACCCCTCGTTCGGAATCAATAGCAACGACTAGGAAATACGAACCTGGTAGGTATAAGGAAAAAAAACGAAAAAAAAATGAAAAGGAAAAAGAAAAATGAAAAAAAAACAAAAGAAAGTCAAATGAAAAAAGAGGAATTGGGAACTACGTTTGACCTGATTCCTCAAAGAGGATACGTAGGCGCTTCACAGCTCGGTCATAGGGTGCATAGTGCACATAATGTGCGTAATATGCATAGTGTAAAAAAAAAATTTAAAAATATATATAATAAATAAATAATCCCCAAGCAAGAAACTGGGGCAAGGGTTGCGCTTGTTATAAACAAATATGATTTCGAAGGTTGTAATTTTGAACCCCAAATTGATTTGTTTTTTTGCCTTTAATACCCTTTCTTTCTAAGCCTATCCAAAAAAACCACATTACGGTCCAAAGAAAGACCTTCTGATCAGTCTGCAAAAGATGACAAGTCAGACAAATGAGAATCTTACCGACGAACATAACATTCTGTTCCACAACAGAAAGGACTCTAATCTCCAGCAGAGAGAGTCATACCGGCAACACTCCAAATCCCCAGCTGGAAAGTGATATAAATGAGAGAGTCTTATCGGTGAAAATCTTCACGGACACCATAAGGCGATGAAAGATGAGAGAAAAACCAAAATGAGAGAGACTTGATGGTGAAAACCTTTTGGGCACTACAAGTCGAATAAGATTGGGAATCAGATGGAGGATAGTCAAGGGAAGATCTTGAAAGACGATTGACGACGGAGGATAGGCCACATATGCATGTCATGACCATTAGAGTCGGTGTCTGCGTTTGATAGGTTTTTATTTATAATTTCTTTTGTTAAAGAGTCATCTTTTTCCTTTGTCTTTTATTCTGTTCCTTTTTATCTTTCTTCTTTCATAGAAAATTCCCCAGTAGAGTCTGTTTGGTCAGAAAAAGTGGGAAATGACTTCAAAATAGGCCATCAGCTTTCCAATTATGCAAGATGAGATATGGCTAGTACATCCAAGTGGTATAGTCAGCAAGGAACGAGCACAAGGCCAGTGTCAAGAAAGATATCCCCAGCAAAAGGGAATTGACAAAGGGATCGACGAGTGTCAAAAGGGACATCCTTGCCGAAATCAGAGGTTATTAAAACCTCAAGGCCAAGGCCCGTGGACAAAACAAGGAGAGCAATAAGCATGACTTGGAAAATTCATGCGAGACTAAAAGGTCAGGAAAATGCAAGTCTCCGAGCCATGCCACGAAAGAAGAGGGATATCCCCAGCAGAAAAGGATTATCCCCAGCAAATAATATCATCCCTTGTGGAATGCAGAGCAAGGAAGGAAAAAGGGAAAAGTCGTCCCAGTGGAGTATCACAACCAACTACCACGCTTTAAGCTAACAAATTTTGTTTTGAAACAGGTAAAAGAAATGGCATTGATGACAGAAATGCATGCCATAAGGGGCAGAAAATTTTCCTTTCATTTGGAAAATTTTCTTGAAATTAGGTACCCATCTGGGGAAGAATAAAGATAACACCAAGGAAGTGGTCTTTGAACCAGTGTTACCCCAACATAATAAGTTTCAATGGAGGAAGTTATCCCCAGCAGACAGAATAAAGGGATGACGCTTGTGCTCAGAAAAGCAAAAAGCCATTATCATCCCCAATAGCTTCCACAAGAATGAAGCATCAATTTGAAGGGATAAAATTCCCCAGCAGCGTTATCCTCAACAACGTTATCCCAAGAAGATAACACTTTTATCCCCAACAGTGTTGAAAAAAAAAAAGAAAAAAAATTGAATTTGAAGGAGGGGAAGAAAGAAAACTACCGCAGTGGTATTATCCCCAGCAAGCAAGAACAAAGCAGCGCGAAGGAAGGAGAAAAGAAAAGAAGGAATTACGAAGGTAAGTTTCTCAAATCATTGATCTTTACATTTTTCTCCTAGGATAAAAAGTCCTAGTCTGATGAATTTCCCTCCCGATACAATCTTGGTCCGATGAAATTTCCTCCCAAGATAAGATATCAAATCTTAGTCGGATGAATCTTTCTCCTAAGATCACAACAAAATGGACCTAGTCTGACGATTTATCTCCTAGAGTCAAAATCTTGGTCTGATGAAATTTTTCTCCCAAGATAAAATCTTAGTCGGATGAATCTTTCTCCTAAGATCACAACAAATGGACCTAGTCTGACGATTTATCTCCTAGAGTCAAAATCTTGGTCTGATGAAATTGTTCTCCCAAGATAAAATCTTAGTCGGATGAATCTTTCTCCTAAGATCACAACAAAATGGACCTAGTCTGACGATTTATCTCCTAGAGTCAAAATCTTGGTCTGATGAAATTTTTCTCCCAAGATAAAATCTTAGTCGGATGAATCTTTCTCCTAAGATCACAACAAATGGACCTAGTCTGATGATTTATCTCCTAGAGTCAAAATCTTGGTCTGATGAAATTGTTCTCCCAAGATAAAATCTTAGTTGGATGAATCTTTCTCCTAAGATCACAACAAAATGGACCTAGTCTGACGATTTATCTCCTAGAGTCAAAATCTTGGTCTGATGAAATTGTTCTCCCAAGATAAAATCTTAGTCGGATGAATCTTTCTCCTAAGATCACAACAAAATGGACCTAGTCTGACGATTTATCTCCTAGAGTCAAAATCTTGGTCTGATGAAATTGTTCTCCCAAGATAAAATCTTAGTCGGATGAATCTTTCTCCTAAGATCACAACAAATGGACCTAGTCTGACGATTTATCTCCTAGAGTCAAAATCTTGGTCTGATGAAATTGTTCTCCCAAGATAAAATCTTAGTCGGATGAATCTTTCTCCTAAGATCACAACAAATGGACCTAGTCTGACGATTTATCTCCTAGAGTCAAAATCTTGGTCTGATGAAATTGTTCTCCCAAGATAAAATCTTAGTCGGATGAATCTTTCTCCTAAGATCACAACAAATGGACCTAGTCTGACGATTTATCTCCTAGAGTCAAAATCTTGGTCTGATGAAATTGTTCTCCCAAGATAAAATCTTAGTCGGATGAATCTTTCTCCTAAGATCACAACAAAATGGACCTAGTCTGACGATTTATCTCCTAGAGTCAAAATCTTGGTCTGATGAAATTGTTCTCCCAAGATAAAATCTTAGTCGGATGAATCTTTCTCCTAAGATCACAACAAATGGACCTAGTCTGACGATTTATCTCCTAGAGTCAAAATCTTGGTCTGATGAAATTGTTCTCCCAAGATAAAATCTTAGTCGGATGAATCTTTCTCCTAAGATCACAACAAATGGACCTAGTCTGACGATTTATCTCCTAGAGTCAAAATCTTGGTCTGATGAAATTGTTCTCCCAAGATAAAATCTTAGTCGGATGAATCTTTCTCCTAAGATCACAACAAATGGACCTAGTCTGACGATTTATCTCCTAGAGTCAAAATCTTGGTCTGATGAAATTTTTCTCCCAAGATAAAATCTTAGTCAGATGAATCTTTCTCCTAAGATAAGATATCAAATCTTAGTCTGATGAATTTTCTCCTAGGATAATAAAAAAAAATGAAAAAATTGAAAAAGAAGTCAGGCGTCCACCTGGAGAATGAGGATGAAAAATCGAAGAAGAAATCAGGCGCCCACCTGGAGAACAAGGGAAAACAGTTGAATTATCAGAAATCAGGCGTCCACCTGGAGAGCAAGGAAGGACAGTTGAAATAGCAATCAGGAATCCACCTGGAGAACAAGGAAGAAGAGTTGAAATATCAGAAGTCAGGCGTCCACCTGGAGAACAAGGAAAAGCACCAAAATTGGGGCAGAAGATTTTCTGCCATGGTCGAAAATTTTCTCGGAAGAACGAGGAAATCAATTCAAGTTTTAAGAGATAGCAAGACGACACGATTCGAAGAAAAACAGTCGGAGGTAAGACAATTCCAAGATTTTGAAAATGGGATCATCCGCCCTCGAACAGGATATTATGGGTTCATCCGCCCTCGAACATGATATTTTGGGTTCATCCGCCCTCGAATAGGATCTTTTGGGTTCATCCGCCCTCGAATAGGATATTATGGGTTCATCCGCCCTCGAATAGGATATTTTGGGTTCATCCGCCCTCGAATAGGATCTTTTGGGTTCATCCGCCCTCGAATAGGATCTTTTGGGTTCATCCGCCCTCGAATAGGATATATTGGGTTCATCCGCCCTCGAACAGGATATTATGGGTTCATCCGCCCTCGAATAGGATATTTTGGGTTCATCCGCCCTCGAATAGGATCTTTTGGGTTCATCCGCCCTCGAATAGGATATTATGGGTTCATCCGCCCTCGAATAGGATATTTTGGGTTCATCCGCCCTCGAATAGGATCTTTTGGGTTCATCCGCCCTCGAATAGGATCTTTTGGGTTCATCCGCCCTCGAATAGGATATTTTTGGGTTCATCCGCCCTCGAATAGGATATTTGGGTTCATCCGCCCTCGAATAGGATATTTTGGGTTCATCCGCCCTCGAATAGGATATTTGGGTTCATCCGCCCTCGAATAGGAGGAAAGGCGTTTTTTTAAAAAAGTTGTTGAAATATTGCCAACCTAAAGAAAGGAATGGCAATGTATTGGTTGAAGTCAGGAGCCCGCCTGAAGAGAGGAATGGCGTTTATTTCTAAAGTTGTTATTGATGTTGGGAGCCCGCCCAGATAACAGAGGCATACATATCAGTCTTTACATTTCAGTTGTTGAAGTTGGGAGCCCGCCCAAATAACAGAGGCATACATTTCTAGTCTTTAATTTTCAAGTATTGAAGTTGGGAGCCCGCCCAGATAACAGAGGCATACATTTCAAAATCAAGTCAGAGGACAATAAAACAGAGGTTTACAATAGGAATCCCCAGCAAGAAACAATAAAATTCCCCGGCACCGGGAAACAGAAGGTTGCAACAAGAGGTCACAGCACAAACTCAAGTGCATGTGTCAAAAAGAAGAAAAACACCGGGAAAAAATGCAAGCAGACAAGAAAGCAAGGCAACAAAAACAAATTGTACTCTAGCCTAGCTTCTTGTTTTCTTTTAAGCATGGTGTAACAAGAAGATCAGTAAGCAGTAGTAATAGCATGCAACAACAGTAACAATGCAGTCCCACGGTAGTCCCAGCTACCAAAACTTCCCGAACTACATTGACCTGATTCCTGTTTAGCCCAGGATATGTAGGAAACCTTTGAAGCAAAGGTTCGGTCAAATCTTTTTCAAAAAAATGCTTCACACAGAGTACTCGGATGGGCAAAAAATCGCTCGCTTTATCTTTGCACGAAAACCCTTCGTGTCTTCGGGCAAAGAGGGGCAGCTGTAAGCACGTGATTTTTGCCCAATATGAGAAATACTCCCAAAAAATGCAAAATAAAATGATTTTTCTTGATGTGCAATTTTGAGTGTTTTTGTGATATTTTTGAATAATTATTTGTATTTATCTGTGCATGTTTATTTGCTAAATTAATAAAAAATACAAAAATATGTCGCATTTTGCATATAGGATTTAATTCTACAATTGTTAGTAATTAAATTTGTTTATAAAAAATGAAAATTACAAAAATAGGCATCGTTTGCATTTTTAGCATTTAATGTCCAAATATACAATTTTATGCTTAATTAACACTTAATTGTGCGTTAATTATTATTGGAAGTTAATTTGCGCTTTTATAACTTAATTTAGTTTTTAATAATAGCTTAAGTATTTTTATAATTTAGTTTTAGAAAAATAAAAGAAGAAAAAAAGAGCGAAAATATAAAGAAAGTCGGAATTGGGCCTCTTCTTCAATTTCAAGCCATAGGCCCAAAAAATGGCCCAATCTTCCCTACGACCCAGTCCATTTCGAACTGGGTCGACCCAGTCCATAACCCAACACCCCTATTATCTTACAAACAACACAAAACAAAAGAAAAAAAAAGAGAAAAAACCCTAAAAATTCCTAACTAATCCGCCACCCCCCCCCTTTCCTATCTTCTTCTTCTTCCTCAAGCTTCAAGCAAGCACCCATGGCAGCTACCCTTTCCCCCTCTGCCTCACCCTCATCCCCACGAACACCTCCTCATGTCGTCACCACCCTAGCTTCAACCACCAACGACCTTCCCCTTCCGCCATTGAAGCCCAACGTACAAACAACCATAGTTGCCATCACCATCGTCCCAAACGACCATGGTTGCTTTTCAGCTCGCGCTGCTGCTCCGTTCTCTTCTCCGACCAGCCCGACATGTTGCTGCTTCACTACTGCTTCAGCTGCGTTGCTGCTGCCTCAGTTTTGACTGCCATGTCCATGACGTTGCTGCGCCGCCGCTGCTGCCGTTCCGCCGCTGCTGGTGCTGTCGTTCCGTCGCTGCTGCTGCTGCCGTTCCGCCGCTGCTGTTGCTGCCTACTGCTGCCTGCGTTAACTGCTACATCTTTGCTGCTGCTCGACGTTGTTGCTTCTCCATCAAGTTTAATCCGTCGAAGTCGTTATGTGATGTTTTGAGTTCGTCAAAGGAAGGTGAGTTTATCGTTGAAGGCAAGATTTGTTAAGGCGTTGGTAGTTTTGATGCGATATTTGTTTCCGGGCAGATTTGTTTCCGTTCAAGTTCGTCATTATTTCGATCTGGTTAGTGTTTTTTTTGAGTTTTATTTTTGTCCATATTTTTGTTTGATATTTTCCGGATCCAAAATCGTTAAAGAATTCAATTTTTGTTTTGTTTGTCCGTAGTTGAAATAATTTTAGTTTGTTCATATGTTTCGTTAAATTAATTTTCAGATTTCAAAATAGAAGTTTAATTAGTTGTTTTCATGTTTATTTCATGTTTGTATTATTGTTTAAATAAGTATTTGTTAGTTTGATGTTTGTTAGATTCAAATTGAAATTTAATCAACTATTTCTTCAATTTGTTTCATGTGTTTATGTATTGTTAGAAATTGTTAATATTGTTAAGTTCAAGTTTAAGTTCATAATTGTTTCTTCGTCGATCTTGTTATTTGTTTAAAGAATTTAGTTGTATTAAAGGAATATATTGTTTTAATCGTTTAATCCGTCATGTTTGTTGTCTTAAAATAGATTCATTCATGTTCATACTTTGTTTGGATGATCTTGAATCCGAATTTTGTATAGTTTGATTTCTTGTTTACCATTTATGATTATTGCTTGAATTGTTCTCATAATCTTGTTTAAAGTTTAATATAAGAATTGTTTGTTGTAATGTTGTTAGAGTTGATTTTAAGTTCAATATGATTGAATTTAGAAATCTTCATACTTTGTTTGTTGTTGTTGTTGAATCCGAAAATAGGATTGTTTGTTGCTAAAATATTGTTCAATCAAATTTTAGTTGTTCTTTGTTGTTCAATTCGTGTTCATGTGATTTGTTGTTGAAATATTGTTAAAATCGTGTTCATGTGATATTGTTGTTATGATGTTCATCCATGTTCATATTGTTGTTTGAACATTGTTAGAAATTGATCATATTGTCTATATTTTGGTTAAGTTTGATTAATTGATGTGTTATAGCTGATGGGTAGTTTGGTAAATTTGTAGTACGTTCAGGGGTAGTTTGGTAATTTCAGTAAGGTCGGAGGGGGTAGTTTAGGAATTGTACATTTTGAAATTGTTTATTTGAAGCATGGGGGACAAAATGAAATGGGGTGGGTTGTGATATGATTATTTAATATAAAGGGGGGACAAGATTTAAATTAAAGGGGAATCTTGCATTATTTTAAATAAAGCATGGGGGACAAAATATAATGGGGTGGTGTGATATGTTTATTTAATGTAATGGGGATGAGTGGAAAGATAATGGGTTGTGTAGAGAAAAAGTATTGATTTAATTGAAAGGTTTATAGGATGGGTTATAAGAAGAAGTCTTGAACACAAGACAAGAAATAGAGAGAGATACGAAAAAAATACACACACAGATAGAGAGAAAAAACGGACAGAGAATAGAAGAGAGAAAAATTCCGAAAAATATTTAAGCTTTCAAAATAAAAATAAAACTAAAAAAAAATCTACTGCTTTCTTTCTTTGTTTGAAATTAGTATTAATGGTTGTTGTTTCATTTAAAGCTTAAAGCTTTTGTTTTTGGGATTACTACTCCACCGGTCTGTTACTGGGTTGTTACTGTTGCTAGGCAGTTGTCGCTATTGTACTGTTATTATTGCTGCTGATTCTCATCATCATTTTCTTTTTCTTCCAATATCAGGTACATATCTGAAAATTCATGTCATGAAAAGCTTCAACATGGCAAGTAAATGAAGTTTGATTATAAGGATGTTTTCTACTCATTTAAATTTTATTAGTTTAAGTTTCATTTTTGTTTTAGTTGGTTAATATAGTATTAAATCAATTGGTAGATTAGTTCTCTTTCTTAATAACAAATGGCTTAGTTATTTTAGGAACGCGATCAACTCATTTCTTTTAATATATGAAATAATGTCAATGATTTTTTACAAAATATAGAGTTAGTGTTTGCAAATATTCGCATAGGCAGAATATAAGAATTGGTTTATTTATCTCAAACCCAATCTTCGTAAGCAAAATTAACCAAACAATTATAACCTCGGACTAAAAACAAGTGGTGTAAAAGAAGGATGAGATTTATAGATTGTAACTTTTTAAGTCAAAAAATGTGTAAATAGCGTTTGCTCCAAATATAACAATGAAAATTCTTCAAAAAATATTACTTCATTTATTAAATCAATTGTTTTCCTAAGTTTTATACGCAATTCGCTTTTTGGGTAGATAAATATTGTATTTACCATAAAAATGGTAGTATTAATCACACGTTGTTTATTTTTATTTTATTTTTATTTTACTCTTTAAACTCATGGTTTTTGAGGAATATAATTCACACGTAAAAAATATAATTTGCGGTCAACACTTAATGAATTGTGAATTCTTTTCAAGGAATTTAGAGGCATCTCAAATAGTGATTTCTCATGACTCTTACATTTAAAATAGATGGATGCAATAAACATTTGTAGAGAATTTATATTACTGTCAAGAATATTTGCATAATTAAGGATGCGTTCGCGTGACTTGATTATACTTCTAAAGGCGATTCGGATTATGCGTTCGCGCAACTTCGAGCAAATTTTTAATAAAAAGGGGTTCTTCGGAGATCATCAATATTAATTTCATATAACCCGAGATGTGCAGTTTACTATTTAATCATACAAGAGCGACAGACGTTCTTAATTTTATTTAAGCACAATTTCGAACTTAAGTCTATTTTTATAATAATAAAAAAAATCGAAAATAATAATAATTATATTATCAATATCATTGTTTACACGTGCGCGTGACACAACTCCGCATGTTTTAAAAAATATAATTTATAAC
Source organism: Nicotiana tabacum (assembly GCF_000715075.1). Taxonomy (NCBI): domain Eukaryota; kingdom Viridiplantae; phylum Streptophyta; class Magnoliopsida; order Solanales; family Solanaceae; genus Nicotiana; species Nicotiana tabacum. The sequence continues at coordinate 114,262,683 of NC_134089.1, forward strand.
ACGAATATACGCGTGATTCGATTCAAAGAAGGGTCTTTAAATCTAAATAGAAGCGGTAACAATAAAATCATGCAATAAAAATATATTTAACAAATCAAAATAATCAAGACGAATATAACAGTTGAGCGACCGTGCCTGAACCACGGAACTCGGGAATGCCTAACACCTTCTCCCGGGTTAACAGAATTCCTTATCCGGATTTCTGGTGCACAGACTGTTAAATAGACAGAGTCATATTCTTTTCCTCGATTCGGGATTAAAATAGGTGACTTGGGACACCCTAAATCTCCCAAGTGGCGACTCTGAAATAAAGAAATAAATCCCGTTTCGACTGTCCTTTAATTGGAAAAAAACTCCCTGTACCCTCGCGGGGGCGGAAAAAGGAGGTGTGACACTTGTTTAACATATGAAGTCATGGGCGTATTAAATCATTTACTAATTGAAGTTTAGTTTTTTTTTGAAAACCATGTTATAGTCAGCTAGTATATGATATTCAATAAAGTTCTTTTTGTTGATTTAACAAAAGTTCAGCATGATTTGGGTCTTAATATTTCCTTAGATTGCCATGCGATAAAATTGTTAAGTTAATCTTATGCTCAAATGTCGATTTCTATAGTTAATGTTGATGTGTGCATATAAGGTGAATTGGGCCAGGTTCGTGGGTGGCCCAAATAAGGACATGAGTATGACTTTGAACGCTTATGACTTAAGCCCAAAAATTCGATTCAAGTTAATCATGCGAATTTGAATTGGCCCCATGGCGAGCAAATATATTAGGCTTATTAGGAAGCCAGGCGTCCAAATGATTGGGCTCATCGCTGGCCCAAACCCTTTCCAGTGATTAAAACACCTGGTATTATCAAACATGGGCTTATAACTAGTAAGGGTAATTTGAACCTTAATTTAGAGTAGGCTTAACATCTTGTACCTTTTTAATTAAGTATTGTCCTTCACAAATAGATTGAGGTGTGCCATTTAATTAAATCATTTATGGCCCTCACAAATACTATGATTAGATGTTAGAATAAATATCTATAGAAAAGCCTTTAGGCACGTTTAAAATACAATTGTGATTGTGTACACGTTCGTGTTACATGATTAAAATTCTAAAAACTAATTCGGAGTATGCGTTCGCGCAACTTTGATCAAACTTTCTTAATAATAAAATTGGTTTTGATAGGCCGTTAAATTAATTTAAGTTCATATAGTCCGAGGTGTGACACCCACAACTTAATCATACATGGCCCTCGTATTAATTCAATAACCTAAATATAAAAATGACAAATGTTCGTAGTTTGCTTTAGGCACGCTTAATATACTATCGTGGTTGTGTACACATTTGTGTGACATAGTTATGATCCTAAGAACAAAATCAGAGTATGTGTTCGTGCAACTTCGACTAAACTTTCTTAATAATAATAAAACGTTATTAATTGTGAACACGTTCGCGTGACATGATTTTTGACGCGCCAAACAAATGGGTACACGTACGTGTGACCTGTTTTAAGATAATTTCTTAATTAAAAGAGGCAAATGCACATAGGTTCTAAAATGAGTAACTGAACAATTTGATTAAGCCAAGTATGATCAAAGCGGCCGTACTAAAACTATGGAACTCGGAAATGCCTAACACCTTCTCCTGAGTTAACAGAATTCCTTACCTGGATTTCTGTGTTTGCGGACCATAAATAGAGTCAATTTCCTCGATTCAGGATTTTAAACTGGTGACTTGGGACACCATAAATTATCCCAAGTGGCGACTCTGATTTTAAATAAATAATCCCGATTCGATTGTCACTTAAATTTGAAAAAACTCCCTTATACCCTTTCGGGGGTAGAAAAAGGAGGTGTGACGGCTCTGGTGACTCTGCTGGGGAACGAACCCAAAATCTCTGATTCAAGGTCCAAGAATTCGAGCTTGTTTTATTTTTTTACTTGGCTTTATTTATTGTTCATATTACTGTATTCTGTGAACCTTTTGGTGCTAAATGCTGTCTATTTACTGTTTTAATATTGTTTGAATTGTATATAAACTGTCTTCTTACGCTACCCCTCTGAGTCTTCTGAAAATGGTGCACACGTTCGCGTGGCCCGCTTTTTCTGTAGAAATTATACTAAATAGAACGAGGTTGGGCCAGCAACAAGGCTGAGTAGACTGTAGCGCTCCCCGTACGTTGCCCCATCTTCGACCTCAGTTGTCCGCTCGGGTAACCCAAGTCTAGAACACAACCCCATGAGTTAAACCTAGAAAAACACAGGCTCATGCCGGATCCCTAGTAGGAAAGCTTGTTTGCATCATGTGCATTTAACTTAGGGGACTCAACACAAGGGTTGGGTCCGTCTAGGACAGGTTGACCCAAAATAACAGACCATCCTGATGCATCCTATGTGCTATGTGAACATTTATTTGTTTCGGCCTGCATGCTCACCGGCTAGGAAAATAATCAAAAGAAAACCAAGAGTGATGTAGGGAAAAAAATAAAACTCGGTTCTGAAAAATCTCCGGTATTTGGAAATGTCCTGAAACTCTGCCAAAATTTTTTCAAAAAAAGAGGAAAAGAAAGATAGTCATTTCAAAAGAGTCAATATTGTGTCCTTTTCAAATGTGTCAAAGCTGATCGAACTACGGAGGTCTGATTCTCACCGGATGTGGGATACATAGGCAACCTACATAAGGTTCGGCCTTATTTTTTTTTTAAAAAGAGAGTAAATGGTCAAATAAATGTAATTTGGAGTTTTGGGTCAAAAAATAAGCCGATCCAGTTTCGGTAATGTCTTAAGCCATTCTTACCGAGATAGCCTTAGAGTATCTTCAGTTGTCGAAGGGCTATTTTCGTAAAAGAACGGACAAGCCTGTCGATGAAGTGTCATTTTTTCATAAAGTATTCATCCCCGACCTCAAAATTTATTTGGAGTTGGGAAGGGGCCACATTTGCAAAACGACCACTTTTGCCAAATTAGCATATAGGGGAAGAGTCATGGTCCATTGATTTTTCTTTCAGAAATTGAAAACTTGTTTTACAAAAAGGGTCCACCCGAGTCAACCTAACCTTAACCCTCCACAGGTGCAAATGAATACTGTCCAGGACCCGTCATAAATGAACACTGCCCAGAACCCGTCAGAAGTGGTCAGAAAATAGGCTCAGTTGCAGTTGCATATATGGTGGAATGATCTAGGTGAAGATGGTTAGAAGTGGGTAAAAAATAGTTGGGTGCCCTTATAAACACTTTGGAAATCAAACCACGGGAAGATCTAATCAAGGCTTTGGTAACTTTTTGAGACCCTGCCCACAATGTGTTTCGTTTCTCGGACTTTGAGATCATCCCTACTTTAGAGAAGATGACTGGGTATATTGAGTTTGGCCAAGATTTGAAGAAACATCAACTTATATTTCTAAGGGCTCCTTCGGTGCACAAATTTTTTGACCTCCTGAATATCAGTAAAAAGATGAAGAAGGCCCATGTAAGAAAAGGGTGTTGTTCTTTTCACTTCTTGTACTTCAGGTTTGGGCACTCAGCTGGGTTCGAAATGCATGAGAAGGGTTTGAGCAACAAACAAGATAAGGGCCTTTGGCAAATTCATCGCCGGTTTGCTTTTATTGTGGCATTTTTGGGGATCATGGTTTTTCCAAATGAGGAAGGGATAGTGTATACTCGTATGGTCAGAATTACACAAATCCTCACTACCAAGGAAGATCATACACTTATCCCGTTGTCACACCTCCTTTTTGCGCGCCCGACCCCGAAGGGTTAAATGCGCGAGGGGAGGTTTTTCCAATTTAAGTGACAATATTCGAAATGGGATTATTTATTTAGTTCAGAGTCGCCACTTGGGAAAGGTTTGGCTTTTGGTGTCCCAAGTCACCGGTTTATCTTGAATCCCAAATCGAGGAAAATATTCGACTTTTTCGAATGAAGTCTGCGAACCAGAAATTCTAAGTAAGGAATTCTGTTGACCCGAGGGAAGGTGTTAGGCACCCTCGAATCCCGTGGTTCTAGCACGGTCGCTTAAATTGTTATAATGGCTAAATATCTAATTTAAATACATGTTATGACTTACGTGCTTTTATTAAGTTTAAACCGCTTTTATTATTATCATTTATTTTTATAGAATTGCAACGTCGTGAAAATGCATCTCGAACCACGTCACAATCAATGCACCCGTGGTCGTCAACACATTTTGACTCCGTTGAGACTTGGATTTGGGTCACATCAATGTGCACTCGTGTTTAAGAAGGTTAAATTATTAATGGTGCTCCTAAAGCAACTAGTGTATTGTTACTTTTGGGAAAGGCCATGAAGTTTACTAAACGGCATGTCCTGAATTCTAAATATTTATTATGTTTAGTTGTTGAGGGCCCCGCAATTTCGCATTTTTTATTTGGCGAGACTCGTCTCTATTTTAGAAAAGGATATCCTACAGTGGCTACATTTCTAATGCATTTGTCTTTAAAACGAGAAGGAAAAAATATACATGCTAATTTAATTATATGCTTTGGCCTAAAACGGATTCTTATTAATTTCTGTTTAATTGTTTACAAAGTGAAGAGGCGTCGTACCTTGTGAAACTTGCGAGATTGACCGAATGCTATACTTGTATCCAAACATTTCTCGAATCGAACTTAACTAGACTTATTTAGGCTAGATTAAGGAAATTGGACGCTAGGCATTATTACTAATGGGGATTCGAACGTGCTCCTATATATTGCCTAGCGGTCCTGATAAAAGAACTAAAATAACACAGAACATTATTGTGTAAGGTGGAAATATTCTATCCTATGCATGTCATTATAGTTAAACGGGAATCCAGTCGAAAATTCTATGCCAATTATCCATACATTCTACGTATTGTACCATTACATCTTGTACTAACAAACAACTATAAACTAAGATGCAAGAAGCTAAAACTTGATTAAGTATTAACTAACTAATCTTTCGCTACTGAATTATGCGCTAATTAATTTATACAAAAGAAGTCAATATACCATGAGCATTACAAAACAGACATCTAAATTTCTTCAAACTCCTTTCATTTCGTGCTTTCGAACTGTTACAGTTAACACCAAAAATGGGACTCAAAATGTGTACCTGAATGCTGAAATGCAAAGAAGAAGTGAAGCAGAAGAGTCAGCGGCAGCAGATAGCAGAATAGCAGCAGCAGCAACAAAACAAAATAATTGGAGTAGAACCAAAATCCCAGCTAGACCAAATCCCAGAGTGAACCAACAAACAACCAGCAGACTCAGTTGGATTTAGAAGAAATCATGTATTGGACAAACAGGTCAAGACCATTGAAATCAAGACAGCAAGAAGAATGCAATTTATAGTTTTGTCTGTCTGTGTTATCAAACAGAGTTCTTTCCAGTTTTCTGCTTTTCAGAACTGCAACCCTCAATCTCCAAAACTAAATTTTTCTATGTGTATTCTCTCTTTCTCTGTCTGTGTGTGTGTATCTATGTCTATCTTAAAGTCTGTATGCCTGACTTATGTGTGTATGTGTATGTATTTTTGCTCTCCTCCTCTTGGGTCTATCTGATGTCCTCCCTAATCTTTTCTGTCCCCCTTTTATATGCCTAAAATCAAACCCTTAACAGCCTCTTTGGATAATCAGAACACCCTCCCATGTGCTGCCTTTCTTTTCAGTTTCTACTTAATAAATAAAAACAAACCCCCATGATATTCCCTTGGCAGGCTTACCTTTTTAGTAATGTTTATTATTTCTGAAACTTAAAGCAGAATATGGGCAGCAGAATGTAATCTGACAGCATGTGCTGTCAAATTACTTTAGACTTAATAAAAACCTTTATGCAGGACACAGGTTGTGCACAATGCACATGTGGTGCATAAGTGTACATGTTGTGCAAAAGTGCACATGCCCTCCAATTCAGAACTTTAACTAAACAAAACAATCCTTTTACATTTTTGATTCAAAATAACAACTATAAGTAAACAAACTCAGTTCCTAATTGATTCAAGCAAATGTGTCCAGAAGCAAATCGATTGGTTATTGTTTAGACAGTTAAAACTAATTGACGACACATGTCGACTCGACTATATTAATCATAACATGTACAATCGTAGCCAAAATCATACATTTAACAGTATCAAGCACATGATTTGAATTGTACTGACTAAGCAGAATTGTACTCGAGGAATCAGTTAATCAGTTCAAATTTGAAATTCAGCTAATTGCACAACACATACATACATACACATTATCAGAACAAGTAAAAGAAGGACTCAATCAAACACCGAGGTTCAGGCAAGGTGGAAAGGACACAGTTGGTAAAATTCAAAAACACAAATTTCACAAAACATGAACAGCCTTTTAAACAACACATGGACTAAAAAAAAATAAAGAGAAAACAAAACTTACCTTAAAACTTTGAAAGAAGGAACAGAAAATCAGCTTGTGTTTGAACCGGCCCTTTTTAAAGTTGAACGGACTTTAATTGAAGGGTTTCTCAGATGAGAAACACTTCGATTAAGGTCCATTAGACCCTAACCTCTTGGCTTAACAGGCACGGACCAGGCTTGGGGTTTTTAGGTTTTGTGGAAGGTAGATTTGGAACATGGGCTTCCATGGTTAGATTCGGACCAAACCAAGCATGGTTTGGTCACGAGGGGGTCCGGGGATTGTCTGGTATGAATCTAGGGCAGATCGGTGTAGGTCGAGTTTTTGCTCGAATCTTCAAATGAAGATTCGAGGACATGGAGGATGATTCGAACTAAACGGTCAACAGGTCCATGTTCAGGGGGTGAGATGGTCCTATGGTGTTAAGGTGAAGGCCACCGGCGTTCATGCCGCCGACTTTCATGGTGAAGAATACAGGGGCGGCTTAGGGTTTGGAGGGGAATGGGATGAGGACGAAGGCGGGGTCTTGGATAGGGGGCAGGGTATGGTAGGGGGCTTATATATGGAATGGGTGGGTTGATCTCAGCCGTCGGATCAATCGAAATAAATGGCTTGGATCTGAAGGCTTAGGAAAAACGGTGTCGTTTCATCTAAAGGGGGTTTGGGTTGGTCCAGGTGGAAATGGGTCGGGTTCATCATGGGTTATGAGGAAGTGATCTTGGCCGTTGATCAATCTGAGATCAACGGCCCAGATCAGGCAAGGTTAAAACGGCGTCGTTTGGACGTTTTTGAAGTAGGCTGGTCTGGACCGGGGCAAGCACAGGTTTTGGGTTGGGTTGTGGGGTTTGGGCCTCAGATTTTGCAATGGGAATTGACCCAAACTTAACTAGAAACAAGTTTCAAACCCCTCTTTTTTTATTTCTAAATTTTTTTTAAACATACAACCTAATTAAACTAAAAACTAAACAACATTAATCAACACTTAATGTATTTATTACACGCATACATAAAAAAAATGTTAAAAGTAGGTAAAATTAAACAAGGCAAACAAATCAGGACAAAAAATGCGTATTTTTATGATTTTCTATTTAACAAACCGGATTACGGTTCAAATTACGCATGACATCTATATTTTTTGTATTTTGTTTTGATAAAAAATAAAAATGGGCAAAAATCATAAATAATTAACAAAGTGCCATGTAAAATCCAAAAATTGCACAGCAGGGCCGTTTGTTATTATTTTATTTCTTTTGGAGCGATTGTCTCGTAAAACAAAAATCACGTGCTCACAGCTTCCCCTCTTTGTTCGGAAACACGAAGATTTTCGTGCAAAGATAAAGTGAGCGGATATGAGCGATTTTTGCCTATGGACTACTCCGTGTGAAGCATTTTTTTGAAAGATTTGACCGAATCTTTGCTCCGAAGATTTCCTACATATCCTGGGCTAAACAGGAATCAGGTCAAAGTAGTTCGGGAAGCTTCGGTAGCTGGGACTACCATGGGATTGCAATGCTTGCTGTTACTGCTGTTGCTGTTAACACCTGCTTTACTGACCGCCTTATTACAACCAAAGAAAAATTAAAACTGAACTAAATACTTATATGCATGTCAACTGCTAGTTACAAGATCCCTATCTATGATTCTTTTGCGACTTGATCATGGGTCTTAGCTGATTTTGCTTGGAGACTTCGATCCGAATCTTGATGCTTGCGAGTTGTAGGTGCTTGTTTAACCTCTGGGATACTCAGTGAGACGTGACTGGCAGAGTTCTGGACCTTAATCAAATCTTGGAATGATCCGCCTTCCATTTTCTCCGGTATCTCGGGACATCTTCTTTTTGTCCTTTTCTTTTTTGGATTCTGAGTTGAGACTCATCTCGTGGGTCATTTCGATTCGTGTGGCTCGAGGTTAGACCTGCGGGAGAAAACAAACAAACGAACGAAATTTTCTGCCCCAGTTTCACTAGGAAAATTTTGTTAATTATTCGCCAGGAAGTTCATAAAATTGAAGAAGGAAGATAAAATGCTCAGTTCAGGGTTGGAGCCCTAATACCGAATAGCTGGGGAGAAATTCAGTTTTTAGAGTTGAAATTCTAATACTGACCAACTGGGGAAAAGTTCAGTTTAGGGTTTTAAAAACCCTAATGCTGACTAAAGGAAAAATTCAGTTTAGGGTTTAAAACCCTAATACTGGTTGCATGGAAAAGCTCAGTTTAGGGTTTAAAACCCTAATGCCGGCTGAATGGAAAAATTCAGTTTAGGGTTTAAAACCCTAATGCTGATTGCATGGAGAAACTCAGTTTAGGGTTTAAAACCCTAATGCTGGATGAAAGGAAAAAAGTTCAGTTTAGGGTTTAAAACCCTAATGCTGACTAAAGGAAAAATTCAGTTTAGGGTTTAAAACCCTAATGCCGATTGCATGGAAAAACTCAGTTTAGGGTTTAAAACCCTAATGCTGGCTGAAAGGAAGAAAGTTCAGTTTAGGGTTTAAAACCCTAATGCTGACTAAAGGAAAAATTCAGTTTAGGGTTTAAAACCCTAATGCTAATTGCATGGAAAAACTCAGTTTAGGGTTTAAAACCCTAATGCTGGCTGAAAGGAAAAAAGTTCAGTTTAGGGTTTAAAACCCTAATGCTGACTAAAGGAAAAATTCAGTTTAGGGTTTAAAACGCTAATGCTGATTGCATGGAAAAACTCAGTTTAGGGTTTAAAACCCTAATGCTGGCTGAAAGGAAGAAAGTTCCGTTTAGGGTTTAAAACCCTAATGCTGGCTGAATGGAAAAATTCAGTTTAGGGTTTAAAACCCTAATGCTGATTGCATGGAAAAACTCAGTTTAGGGTTTAAAACCCTAATGCTGGCTGAAAGGAAAAAAGTTCAGTTTAGGGTTTAAAACCCTAATGCTGACTAAAGGAAAAATTCAGTTTAGGGTTTAAAACCCTAATGCTGATTGCATGGAAAAACTCAGTTTAGGGTTTAAAACCCTAATGCTGGCTGAAAGGAAAAAGTTCAGTTTAGGGTTTAAAACCCTAATGCTGACTAAAGGAAAAATTCAGTTTAGGGTTTAAAACCCTAATGCTGATTGCATGGAAAAACTCAGTTTAGGGTTTAAAACCCTAATGCTGGCTGAAAGGAAAAAGTTCAGTTTAGGGTTTAAAACCCTAATGCTGACTAAAGGAAAAATTCAGTTTAGGGTTTAAAACTCTAATGCTAATTGCATGAAAAAGCTCAGTTTAGGGTTTAAAACCCTAATGCTGATGGCTGGGGACAAAATTCGAGAACAACAACTGACCTCTTTTCTTGAATTTTCTTGTTTTAGTAAAAGATAAAAGAGAGTTTCGTGGAACTTACCTTTCGAGTGAATTCCTTATTGCCAAAATTTTCTTGTACCCATGTACCTTCTTCTTCGGGCGACACCTGCTTCTTGCACGATCGTCTTGGATTATCCCCATTTCAACTTTTCAGACAAAGAACAATTGTTAGTTCGGAAATGACGGTAGGTTCGGTGACCTTGATCGTTCCCGGTTGCTTTGTTGCGTCTTCATTTCTGTTGCGAAGTCCCGCCATTGATTTGATTCATATGTCGAAACCCTTTAGACTGCTCAGGCTTGTATTTCCAAATTCTGTGATGATTTGCCTCGTAAGGCTTTTTTTTTTCTTTTCTCTCTTTTTGTCCCGTTTTGCTTGGAGTTTCTCAACGGGGATTTTATTGGAGGTATTCTGCGGGGATTTGTACAAAAGGAAGCTCTGTGGAGGAATATTTACAAAGTGGATTCTTTGTGTGGATTTTTGTACAATGGGGCATGCTGGGGATTTGTTTCGAAGCGGGCTTTCTAAGATTTGTTGGGGTAAGCTTGTTGGGGAATTTTTACAAAGGGACTCGCTGGGGATGTGCTGGGGAAATTCCAACGGGGATTTTTTATATATATATATATCGGGGAGACTCTGTGGGGGATTGTACAAGGGGAGATTCTGTGGGGATTCGTCCGAAGGCGGACTTGCTGGGGGAAATTTTTCCTTTTCCTCTTCTCTTCGAATGCCATCAAACATCATGATTCATCAGGCTTGGACAAACGTACCAACGAAACGAGGTGTTTTCCTTCACGAAACAGAATTCCGTGCAACCAAACCCGCCACATGTCCTTTTCGGTACATCTAGAACTTGGGCTTAAAACACAAAAGGGATTCGAAGAGAAACAAAGAAAGGAGAAAACAAATTTCAAGAAGGGAGTGTCCCTTTTGGGACGAGAAAGACTTATCTGAGGAAGATAACGCTGGCTTTAAATGACATGACATGCTCTTTTGACTGGACGCCTGACCTTCCATGAACTTGCGTTTCCCTGAACCAAAACGGATCTGTGATTCCAAACCGGTGGAATTTTGCCGAAACCTCCTTGGGTGGAGTCACTCTTTCGGCCAACAGCGCCCTTTGCGGGTTTTCGCTGGCTGACCTCTCTCATTTCTCTTCCTGTCATCGCTTGATAGCACTCTTTGTGAGTTTTTACTAAACAAGCTCTCTCATTTTGGTTTCTCTACTCCCGTCGCCTCGTGGTGCCCGAAGGTTTTCACCGATGAGACTCTCTCATTTTATCTCTCTCAATTCAGAGTGTGCCGATCTCCATTTGTGACGCTTATTGGTTTTCCACTATCTTTGATAATTGATCTGAAGGCTTGTGCTTGGTAAAGAGAGGTAGAAGATACTAACTTCTAAACTGCTCGACGTGCCCCGGTTTCAATTTCAGGGTGAATGGGATTTTATTGTTGGTGTGACTGAACCTCAGGGAGAGGCTGCCTACGTATCCTTTCGGAATCAAGTCAAACGTAGTTCAGGCCTCAATCAATGTTTTGTTTTGTTTGTTTTTGTTTTGTTTTGTTTTTTTTTGTAACAGGCTCAAAGTCTTGTAGAGAGAGTTGATAGTGGGAATAAAACTTTCTGCATTTCAAATGTGTCGGGATCGCTGGGGCGTCACTCAGACATAGTATCTTTTTACTGCGTCCGCATTCTCTGCTGTTTCGGGATCATTTCCTTCAATGTCACCTAGTACAATGCTCCTCTTGGCAATATCTTCCTGATGATGTATGGGCCCTTCCAGTTTGGAGCAAATTTCCCTTTTGCTTCCTGGTGATGGGGCAGAATGCGCCTCAGTACCAGTTGACCTACTTCGAAGTTCCTAGGTCTGACTTTCTTGTTGTAAGCACGGGCCATTCTTCGTTGGTACAACTGTCCGTGACAAACCGCGGCCATTCGTTTCTCATCAATCAAAGTCAACTGCTCCAATCGAGTCTTAACCCATTCGCTGTCCTCGATTTCTGCTTCAATAATGGTTCGAAGCGAAGGGATTTCTACTTCCGCTGGTATCACAGCCTCAGTCCCATAAACCAAAAGATAAGGAGTTGCTCCTACTGACGTGCGTACCGTAGTGCGATACCCCAATAATGCAAATGGTAACTGCTCATGCCACTGTCAGGAATTCTGGATCGTTTTCCTCAAAATCTTCTTGATGTTTTTGTTTGCCGCTTCTACAGCGCCATTGGCCTTCGGCCGATAAGGAGTAGAATTCCTATGCGTTATTTTGAATTGCTCGCTTACATCTCCCATCAAGTGACTGTTCAAGTTTGCTGCGTTATCTGTAATGATAGTCGCAGGAATACCGAAACGACAGATAAGATTTGAGTGTACAAAATCCACTACAGCTTTTTTAGTGACCGACTTGAGAGTGACAGCCTCTACCCATTTTGTGAAGTAGTCTATGGCAACCAGTATAAACCTGTGTCCATTCAAAGCCTTTGGTTCGATTGGTCCAATGACGTCCATGCCCCAGGCGACAAATGGCCAAGGTGCAGACATGGGATGCAGTTCTGTGGGAGGAGCATGAATCAGATCACCGTGCACCTGACACTGATGACACTTCCGAACGAAGCTAAAGCAATCCTTTTCCATGGTTATCCAGTAATAACCTGCTCGAAGGATTTTCTTCGCTAAGACATACCCGTTCATGTGAGGTCCACACACACCTGCGTGTACTTCGTGCATGATCTTCCTCGCCTCCTCGGCGTCGACACATCTTAATAGGTTGAGGTCCGGGGTTCTCTTGTACAACAATTCACCGCTCAGAAAGAAACCACTTGCATGTCGCCTAATGGTCCTCTTTTGATCTCCAGTAGCATGCTCGGGGTATTCTTGCGTTTTCAAGAACCTCTTGATGTCATGGTACCAAGGCTGCGTATTTGATCCCGCCTCGATTACATTGCAGTAACCGTGTCTTTCCCTGATTTGGATTTCCAAAGGATCGACGTGGGCGTTGCCCGGGTAGGGTAGCATTGAAGCCAGAGCAGCGAGTGCGTCTGCTAGTTCATTGTGACACCTCGGGATATACCTGAACTCTATTGATGTAAAGCGCTTGCCGAGGTCCTCCATATGCTGTCGGTAAGGGATAAGTTTGACATCCCGAGTTTCCCATTCGCCTTGGGCTTGCCGGATAATCAAGTCAGAATCTCCCATAATCAGTAAGTCTTCGACATCCTGATCGATTTCCATATGCATGCCCATGATGCAGGCTTCATACTCAGCCGTATTATTCGTGCAAAAGAAACGAAGTCTAGCTGTGGCGGGATAATGCTGACCAGAAGGCGAGATCAAAATTGCCCCAATCCCTACACCTTTGGCATTCACGGCCCCATCAAAGAATATCTTCCAAACATGAGCGTCCTCTGAGACCACTTTTACAGTATTTACCTCTTCATCTGGAAAGTAGGTACTCAATGGCTGGTATTCCTCATCGACCGGATTTTCGGCCAAATGATCTGCTAGTGCCTGGGCTTTCATTGCCGTGCGAGTGACATAGACTATGTCGAATTCAGTAAGCAAAATTTTCCACTTGGTCAGTCTTCCAGTAGGCATCGGTTTCTGAAATATATACTTTAAAGGATCCAACCTGCTTATGAGGAACGTAGTGTGGGCTTGGAGATAATGTCTCAGCTTTTGAGCAACCCACGTGAGAGCGCAACATGTCCTTTCCAATAGTGTGTATTTGGCCTTGTAGCCGGTGAATTTCTTGCTCAAGTAGTAGATTGCTTGCTCTTTCTTTCCGGTTATGTCGTGTTGCCCGAGGACGCAACCGAAAAAGTTCTCCAAGACTGTCAGATACAAGAAAAGTGGCCTCCCTGGTTCTGGAGGGACCAAGACTGGGGGATTCGAAAGGTATTCTTTGACTTTATTAAAGGCTTCTTGACACTCAATTGTCCATTTAATCGCCGCATCTTTCCTTAACAGCTTGAATATGGGCTCACACGTGCTTGTCAGCTGGGCAATAAACCGACTGATGTAGTTCAACCTGCCCAACAGACTCATCACGTCTTTCTTTGTTCTCGGGGGAGGCAGATCTCTGATGGATTTTATCTTAGTTGGATCCAGCTCAATACCTCTCCTACTTATGATGAAACCCAAAAGTTTGCCCGACGGAACTCCGAAAGCACACTTGGCTGGGTTTAGCTTCAAGTCATACTTCCTTAGTCTCTCGAAGAATTTCCTCAAGTCTTGGATGTGATTATCCTGCGTCCTGGACTTGACTATCACGTCGTCCACGTACACCTCTATTTCCTGATGCATCATGTCATGAAAAATGGCAGTCATGGCCCTCATGTAAGTAGCCCCAACATTCTTCAAACCAAATGGCATGACCCGATAACAGTAGGTGCCCCAAGGCATGGTGAAGGCAGTTTTCTCGGCATCCTCTTCATCCATCAGTACCTGATGATACCCTGCGTAACAATCTACAAAAGACTGTATCTCGTGTTTGGCGCAATTATCAACGAGGATGTGGATGTTGGACAGTGGGAAATTATCTTTGGGACTTGCTCTATTCAAATCTCGGTAATCTACACATACCCGAGTCTTCCCATCCTTTTTCGGTACCGGAACCACATTCGCCAACCATGTTGTATATTGGACTACCCGAATCACTCTCGTTTTCAGTTGTTTAGTGATCTCCTCTTTAATCTTGTCGCTGACCTCAGTTTTGAACTTTCGTTGCTTTTGTTGAACTGGAGGACAATCAGGATGAATCGGCAATTTATGAACCATTAGATCAACACCTAGACCCGACATGTCATCATATGACCAAGCAAACACGTCTTTAAATTCAAAAAGAAGTTGAATTATCGCCTCTCGCGTTTTCTTGTCCGTGTGAATGCTTATTTTGGTCTCCCGGATTTCTTCAGGAGTTCCTAAATTAACCGGTTCGGTGTCATTCATATTTGGCTTAGGTTTATTCTCAAAATATTCCAACTCTCGGTTTATTTCCCTAAAAGCTTCTTCCGCATCATATTCTGGTTCTGGGTTCATTAATTCGCAGTTAAATAGCTCGTTGTGATCTGGGCATGAAGTCCGCAAGCATGTCATATTTAAAGCCGCATTATTATAACTGAAAAGAAAGATAAAAGGAAAAATAACAAAAATCAGAACAAAAGAAAGAATGGGAAAGCAATGATTCTTTTTTTTTCTTTGGAAAGTTGGAAGACAACAATGTTTACAACTTAGGAATTCAAAACAACAATTGAAAGGAAGAAAACGTTCAAGTTATGTCCTGGAGATAACTTGTGACACAGGAAAGGTGGCAGGACAGGTCTACCCGGACTTCCGTCTAGTCGGGAATGGCGTGGCCTCCCAGTTTTGAAGTTTGGCGTTCGGCCCCACGTACATCATCTCAGCAGTTCTTGTGCCTTCACCTGGTTGAACCATGTGGACCTCGTAGAGCATCTCTCTCATCGCCCCACATATCTCCTCGATTTCCTCAGCTGTGAAGACCTCATCATCTTCTTCTTCAGCGTACCTTGGCCTGATGAAAGTTGCATATAAATCCGGCAATGGTCGAGGTAACTTCCAACCCTCATTTTTCCTTTTCTTTGCCCACTCTTCGTCTGCTGGAGTAGGTTTGAAGCCTAGTCCAAAAGGTTTCTTGGTGATTGGCAAGGTAATGGGTTCTGTTATTCCCTGAAGGGTTCGTCCAAGCCCTTTCCCTGGCCTAAATCCGTGCCGGATCATCTCTTTGGCCACCATAACCGAGGCGTTAGACAAGAAAGGCTGGGGGCCGGGTATTCCCTCTTCGTGCTGCTCTACCAGTACAATCTCGAAAGCTTGATAGACCGTATGTTCGCTCCTTTCTCTCGGTTCAAGATATGGGATGGATGGGTCCCGATAGATAGCATGCTCATCTTCTCCATGGACCATGATCTCTCGGTCTTCGTACTCGAACTTCACCATCTAGTGAAGAGTGGAAGGCACATCTCCTGCCGCATGGATCCAAGGTCTGCCGAGGAGGAAATTGTAGGATGTGTCCATGTCGAGCACCTGGAAGGTTATTTCAAACTCAACTGGTCCTATGACCAACAACAGGTCTATTTCCCCCATGGTATCTCTCTTGATGCCGTCGAAAGCTCTTACGCAGACATTGTTGGGTCGGATTCTTCCGGTCCCAATTTCCATTCTTTGCAGCGTGGAGAGCGGGCAAATGTCAACACCTGAACCCCCATCCAACATTACCCGCTTGACATAATAGTCTTCGCATTTAACTGTTAGATGCAAAGCCTTGTTATGTGCCGCTCCTTCTGGGGGTAAATCATTCTTGCTGAAAGAGATTTGGTTGACGGCGAAGAATCTTTCTGTCATCCGCTCTAGTTGTTCAACCGAGGTTTCAACTAGCACATATGCTTCATTCAGGGTCTTCATTAAGATCTTTTGATGCTCGGCCGACCTCATCAACAATGATAGCATGGACACTTGCTCGGGGTACTTGCGCAGTTGATCTATCACTTCGTAATCCGGCATTTTCATTTGTTGGAAGAACACTTCCGCTTCTTCAATACTTACGGGCTTCTTTGGCGGGAAGCGCCTTTGTGTGGCGTTGTTCAGTTCTTGGGTATTTGAATACCTTCCGATGAAAGTATTTTCTGGAAGTTCTCCCATGACCTCTTTACCTTTGTACATTACCAAAGTCTTTTGATAATTCCACGGCACTGTGGACGGGTTGGTCATTGGCTTTTGTGGCACGCGTCCGATATTCACTGGCTCATTTAGCCGAGGTGGTTGAATTGTCCCCCGGACCACATAGGCCCCTTTTGGAACGTACATAGGTTTTGCCTTTTTGATCCCGAAGTTCTGCGTCTTCTCAGCTCGACCTCGTGGTATGTAAAGAACTCCATCCTTTACCGGTACCACTTTCTTCTCCACATTCTTTTCAAGCTTGCTCTTTATAGCCTTGACCTCCTCCCCTTTTCTGGTTTCTGGTCTGTTTCGGGCCTCTTCCCCGTGTCGACAATGGCAATTATGGCTTTCAGAGCAGGGTCGAACTCTTTGTCTTCACAAATAATTCCGATCAGCGGCCCAGTATTGTGAGCAGGTAATGGATTGTTAGTTACATTTGGGATCTCCTCGTCCCTTAGCACTATTTTCCCTTGCTCTATCAAATTTTCGACCACTCTTTTCAATGACCAGCAGTCATTTGTATCATGTCCCTCGACTCCTGAATGATAGGTGCATCTGACTCCAGCTTTGTAAGAAGGTGACGTCGGGTTTTGCTTTGTTTGAGGGATTGGTTGCAAGAAACCCAACTGGACTAGCTTCGGGAACAAAGTTGAGTATGGTTCACCGATGGGCGTGAAAGTCCGCCTTCGGGGTGGCTCCTGAGGGCAGAAGTTATTCTGCGGGGGTTGTGGGTTATAGTGGTTGCGGTAAGGAGGCTGATTTCTGGGAGGTGGAGCTGGGCCTCGGTTGGCTTGTTGTGGTGGATGGGCGTAAGGCTGGGCATTCATGACCATATAAGGTTGATGAGCGCATGCCAAATTTGAGTGGGGGTAGTAGTGTTGTGGGGTTCTTTCCGGAAAACGGGGCCTGGGATGACGATACTCCCTTGCTTCCGAGGCTGCCATGGTCGTTTCTTCCTTCTTCTTCCCTCTTGTCATTCCTCCGGACCCGCTTTGGACGGCTTGGGAGGTCGCCCTTATGGCTGATTGACTTAGAATCCTACCTGTTTTCAGACCATTTTCCACCATCTCTCCAATCTTGATCGCTTCCACGAATGGCTTACCCATGGCTGACATCATGTTTTGGAAATAGTCAGACTCTTGAGCCTGGAGAAAGGTAGTGACCATTTCCACTTCATCCATGGGAGGCTTCACTCTTGATGCCTGTTCACGCCATTTAATAGCATATTCTCTGAAGCTTTCTGAAGGTTTCTTCTTCAAATTCGATAGAGAATTTCGGTCTGGCGCAATGTCGATGTTATACTGGAATTGTTTCACAAAATCTCTGGCGAGATCATCCCATATATGCCATCGAGACATTTCCTGGTCCATATACCATTCCGAGGCTATCCCTACTAGACTTTCCCCAAAATATGCCATTAGCAGTTCTTCTTTTCCGCCGGCTCCCCGCAATTGGTTGCAGTATTTCTTAAGATGTGCAATGGGGTCACCGTGCCCATCGTATTTCTCGAACTTTGGGGTCTTGAAACCCGCTGGCAGATGCACGTGAGGGAACATGCATAGGTCGGCGTAAGAGACGCTCTTCTGCCCGCTCAATCCTTGCATGTTTTTCAAACTTTGTTCAAAGCTTCTCATTCTCTTGGCAATCTCATTTTGTTCTACAATTCTGGGGTTCTGATCCTGCCCGGGTGCAAGCTCGCACTGAGGCGGTGGAGGATTAGTGCTGGTAGTGAACCTAGTTGGTTCCATTGAGAATGATGGTGCTTGGAATGTAAAAGAGGATGAGTCAAAGCTTGGCTTATACGTGGCAGGCTGTGCCGTAATCGGGCAAGGCGGTGCAGTAAAGATGTTCATGCTTGCATCGGTGGCTGACATTCGGGGATGAGGATCAGAAGGCGATCCAGCAGAGAAGGCTGAGGTGGCTGGGTACCCGAATGGGGTAGCAGGATAATTTATGGGGACATTAGAAGTCCCACTTGACCTGGAGAATAATTCAGGGAATCCGGGAACGACACTTGGCGGATCTTTCCCATTATTCCAGTCGTCCAGCATTTCCAACATGCGGAGCCGTAGGATTCTATTTTCCTCCGCAGTCGCGGATTCAGGTGTGAGGACGGCTGAGATCGAGCTCTCCTCGGAAACAGGGATTGTTTGCAATGGAATTTCTGAAGACATTTCCACACTTCCTTTTGACCTGGTGAAGTAAGTGTGAGTACTGCTTCTGGTCCTAACAACAGGTAGTTGAACACTTCTTCTTGACCTCGTGAAGTATGAGTGTGAGGCCAGACTTTCACCAAACCAACCGTCTTTTTCCAAAAACCCTGAAATACTCAACGACAAACGCACGGTTAATTTGCAGCAAATAACAGATAGTTAATCTCACGTTGGGCATGATGCACCTATACAGTTAAGTGGATTACTACATGTTTGCTACGAGAGCATGCGTCATTCCGGCATTTTTCCTCTTATTAGTTTTTCCCTTTTTTTTTCTTTTTTTTTGTTTTCTTTTATTATTATTATTATTATTATTATTATTTTTTCTTTATTTTGCAGTAAAAGAAATGCGACCGGATCCGATGAGGATTGCCTATGTATCACGATGCCTATGTGAATCAGATCATTACGTAGTTCGAAACACAAATGAAAGAAACACACCTTTTATTGTCGAAACAGTCTATTACAAAACTACATTTTGCAAAAGAAAGAGCAGACTTTAAAAATAAACCTAGACTAAACAAACTGATGGGAAAAACAAGCAACAGATGCTAAGATACAGACTCGACTTATGAGTACATTATGGTTTTGACAATTTGTGTCCGCGGGGCATCGTTCGGCCTCGCCGCGGTCCTAGGTGTGAGATCCCTCTCAAGTTGCTCCAGCTCATGCATGGTCTGCTTGACATAGCTCATTACTGCCGAGAGGACGGTAACGCTGGTCATGTTCTCACATCGTAGGCATCGTCGGGTGATGGCATGTGCAATGGCCTTGATCCTATCTCTGGTTTGCTTCTTCTCTATGAGTAGGCATTTTATCTGATCGCTACATATCTTGAACACCTGAGCATCCTGTATATGCTGATGTTTTAGTTGCCGTACTTCTAACTTCATCTGGGCCAACGAATCGTACCAGTATCTGCTCTCAATTTGGAAATCCCGGGCCTGATTAGCTGCTTTGATCTCAAGTGTAGCCATCTCTCTCTTTATTTTAGCAACAGTTTTCTCGTGATCGCCTTCCAATTGATTCAAGTGTCGGCGATGCTTATCTGATCTTGTATCCCATTGTGCCCTGAGCTCTGCTATGATGTTTTTAGATTTCTCTAAATCCTCTTGCCATTCCCTGACTTTGCCTTTTAGCCTTTTTATCAACTGCTCATCTGCTCGACGCCTTGGCTGCTTATCCGCATCTATCCTTGTCTGTTTGATCTGGGCTTTGAGCATTTTGTTTTCCTGAATCAGCCTGTTTCGTTCTCCCAGATTGGTAGCAACTTGCACGTTGTGATCATATTTCAGGCTTTCCACTTGTCGCTTCAACCTGCTGATTTCGGCGCAATAGCCTCTTTCTTTTGCTAGCCAATCCCATTGTTTTTGCGATGTTTCAGCGAAATTCAGGATGTGGGGTCTCTTAGCCGGCCTTTCATGCTCAAGTTCCCTTCTGTACCATGCCAGGTAAGCTGGCGCCGTCTCCCCTTTGGCTCGATCCCGCACACAAGTATCTGATTTCAAATATTGACACTCACTCCAGATTTGGCGAATTTTCGCTTCTGGAAACTGTCCGTTAGGACTTATCTCAACTGCTTGAGTGCTAAGATCTTCCTCATAAGGTACTGTCTGGCATCTTCCGAGCTGTCTCAAAACTCGGCAGGGTGCGTAAGGTTGAATGCTCTTAAGCCCCATCAGTAAGAAATGGGTTTTAGCTGCCGGCATATATATGACCTCGTCAACAGGCAACCATCCCAGTGTCCATTGTATTTGGCTGGCAGTAAGAGCTTGAAAGAACGAGGTCCATGCCATGACTCCTTTGGGCAAACTAATCTCTTTGGTTCTCGTGTAAAATTCTTCTATGCAAGTCTTTTCCGGGGAACCATGGCTCAAAATCTCGGAACGATGGCAGAGGTGCTCGGTCATCCACATTTGTAGGAGCAAGTTACAACCTTCGAAGAAATTTCCTCCAGCTTTACAGGCTGTAAGAGCTCGAAAGATGTCAGATACCAACATAGGCACGAGAGTACTGTCACTTTGCGTGAGTAAAGTGCTGACGACCCCGGATATCTTCAAATCAATGTTTCCGTCTTTCCTTGGAAATACTAGAAGGCCCAAGAACATCATCATGAAGGCTACCCGTCTGTGTTTGTCCCACTTCTGACGAATACCTTTGCTGCACAGTTTGTTGATTGGATTATTGAATCCTCCCTCATGACCGTACCTATCATATATGAAGCATGGAGTACAAAAACCGGCAGCCAGATCCGGGTCGTGGACCGTTCTGGGTATCTTCAGTGAATCTAGGAACCGATGTACCGTGACAGCTCTTGGGGCGACCAAGTATTTTTGCCTCAACGGAAGTTCAGCATTTCCGATGTACCCAGCCATTTCTTCCAAAGTCGGGGTGAGTTCAAAATCAGAGAAACGGAAAACATTGTGCGCCGGGTCCCAGTAAGTGACTAAAGCTCTTATGATATCTCCCCGAGGCTGGATTTCCAACAAACCCACGAGACCTTTCAGATATTTCTTAACCTCATTTTGTCCTTCAACACCTAGATCATTCCACCATAGCCGTAACTTGACAGGGATTTTGGTCATTATTGAAAAATGTTCATTTTGCATCGTGCTCATCCTGCACATTTATTAAGGTGATTTTAACAAAATGACTTGACTCAAAAATATTTTACAAAGGGGATCAAGTTTTGAACACGGTCTTTAAGCACTTTGGGGACGAAGATTTTAAGGCTGTGTGGGTCAACTGGACAAAAATACTAAACAAGACCCAAAGGTGGCTGTTTATGCAAAGTCAGCCTTCCGGCGTCCCTTTCGGAAACATTCGGCTATTTATGACAAAACAGTATCACCTGACTTATTTACGACTCTTTTTAAAATTTGACACATCTTTTTCTTCTTCTTTTTTTTATTTATTTATTGATTTGGGCTATTTTAGCAGAAATGGGGTTGAACCCGACGGGGGTTGCCTACGTATCTCACATCCGGTGAGAATCAAACCGGCGTAGTTCGGCCCATCATGAATAGAGAAAATCAATTAAACCCAGAAAGCAAGAATATTTTTTATTATTATTATTTTTTTTAAGGAAATATTTGGACTATTAGTCTGAATTTAGAAAGGAGGTACTACGAAAGAAATAGCATTTTTTTTTTTGAATTATGAATTTCCATTTTTTTTTCTTTTGCTTTTAAATAAATACCCTTTTTTATTTTGAAAGTGATAAGAAAAAAGAAATTTTTTTTATATGTTTTTTTTAATAAATCAAACTAGAAGATTTTTTTTTATAGGAAAACTCCGGTGAGGTTTTGACACTACTTGGGCATTGGTTTTATTTTTCCAAAATAAGTAATTATCTCCCCACACTGCTATTTTCCCCTTTTTTTAGAAACCGGTCAGCATGCGGAATCGAAGCAAATAGATGCGTAAAACAAATAGGATGCAGCAGAGTGGTCTTTTCACTTCAGGTTGCCTGTCCTAGACGGACCCAACCCCTGTGTTGAGCCCCCTAAGTCAAATGCAACGTGATGCAAATAAACGTTCCTACTAGGGATCCGGCATGAAGTTTCGTTATACTAGGTTTATACCCTGGGTATTTGTTCTAGACTGTGTACCCGAGCGGACAACTCGAGTCGAGGAGGGGGCTACGTACCGGGGACTCGCGAGATCGTCCGGCTTTGTAACTTGTCCGACCTCTTTCTTATTTCAGGTATTGACACTAACAGAATAGGGAGTCTCGACCAGCGAGCTTCTCCCCGGAGGTAAGAAGAGAAAGGTTTCGGCACAGTTTATATACAGTTCAGATAATATCAAAGCGGTAAAAGACAAAATTTAGCACGTTATGCAAAAACATGTAATAAAGATCAGATAATAAAGCCAAATATAACAATTATTCTAAGCTCGAATTCTTGAACCCTGAACCAGTGGTTCTGGGTTAAACAATCCCCAGCAGAGTCGCCAGAGCTGTCACACCTCCTTTTTGCGCGCCCGGCCCCGAAGGGTTAAATGCGCGAGGGGAGTTTTTTCCAATTTAAGTGACAATATTCGAAATGGGATTATTTATTTAGTTCAGAGTCGCCACTTGGGAAAGGTTTGGCTTTTGGTGTCCCAAGTCACCGGTTTATCTTGAATCCCAAATCGAGGAAAATATTCGACTTTTCCGAATGAAGTCTGCGAACCAGAAATTCTAAGTAAGGAATTCTGTTGACCCGAGGGAAGGTGTTAGGCACCCTCGAATCCCGTGGTTCTAGCACGGTCGCTTAAATTGTTATAATGGCTAAATATCTGATTTAAATACATGTTATGACTTACGTGCTTTTATTAAGTTTAAACCGCTTTTATTATTATCATTTATTTTTATAGAATTGCAACGTCGTGAAAATGCATCTCGAACCACGTCACAATCAATGCACCCGTGGTCGTCAACACATTTTGACTCCGTTGAGACTTGGATTTGGGTCACATCAATGTGCACTCGTGTTTAAGAAGGTTAAATTATTAATGGTGCTCCTAAAGCAACTAGTGTATTGTTACTTTTGGGAAAGGCCATGAAGTTTACTAAACGGCCTGTCCTGAATTCTAAATATTTATTATGTTTAGTTGTTGAGGGCCCCGCAATTTCGCATTTTTTATTTGGCGAGACTCGTCTCTATTTTAGAAAAGGATATCCTACAGTGGCTACATTTCTAATGCATTTGTCTTTAAAACGAGAAGGAAAAAAGATACATGCTAATTTAATTATATGCTTTGGCCTAAAACGGATTCTTATTAATTTCTGTTTAATTGTTTACAAAGTGAAGAGGCGTCGTACCTTGTGAAACGTGCGAGATTGACCGAATGCTATACTTGTATCCAAACATTTCTCGAATCGAACTTAACTAGACTTATTTAGGCTAGATTAAGGGAATTAAACGCTAGGCATTATTACTAATGGGGATTCGAACGTGCTCCTATATATTGCCTAGCGGTCCTGATAAAAGAACTAAAATAACACAGAACATTATTGTGTAAGGTGGAAATATTCTATCCTATGCATGTCATTATAGTTAAACGGGAATCCAGTCGAAAATTCTATGCCAATTATCCATACATTCTACGTATTGTACCATTACATCTTGTACTAACAAACAACTATAAACTAAGATGCAAGAGGCTAAAACTTGATTAAGTATTAACTAACTAATCTTTCGCTACTGAATTATGCACTAATCAATTTATAAAAAAGAAGTCAATATACCATGAGCATTACAAAACATACATCTAAATTTCTTCAAACTCCTTTCATTTCATGCTTTCGAACTGTTACAGTTAACACCAAAAATGAGACTCGAAATGTGTACCTGAATGCTGAAATGCAAAGAAGAAGTGAAGCAGAAGAGTCAGCGGTAGCAGATAGCAGAATAGCAGCAGCAGCAACAAAACAAAATAATTGGAGTAGAACCAAAATCCCATCTAGACCAAATCCCAGAGTGAACCAACAAACAACCAGCAGACTCAGTTGGATTTAGAAGAAATCATGTATTGAACAAACATGTCAAGACCATTGAAATCAAGACAGCAAGAAGAATGCAATTTATAGTTTTGTCTGTCTGTGTTATCAAATAGAGTTCTTTCCAATTTTCTGCTTTTCAGAACTGCAACCCTCAATCTCCAAAACTAAATTTTTCTATGTGTATTCTCGCTTTCTCTATCTGTGTGTGTGTATCTATGTCTATCTTAAAGTCTGTATGCCTGACTTATGTGTGTATGTGTATGTATTTTTGCTCTCCTCCTCTTGGGTCTATCTGATGTCCTCCCTAATCTTTTCTGTCCCCCTTTTATATGCCTAAAATCAAACCCTTAACAGCCTCTTTGGACAATCAGAACACCCTCCCATGTGCTGCCTTTCTTTTCATTTTCTACTTAATAAATAAAAACAAACCCTCATGATATTCCCTTGGCAGGCTTACCTTTTTAGTAATGTTTATTATTTCTGAAACTTAAAGCAGAATATGGGCAGCAGAATGTAATCTGACAGCATGTGCTGTCAAATTACTTTAGACTTAATAAAAACCTTTATGCAGGACACAGGTTGTGCACAATGCACATGTGGTGCATAAGTGCACATGTTGTGCAACAAGTGCACATGCCCTCCAATTCAGAACTGTAACTAAACAAAACAATCCTTTTACATTTTTGATTCAAAATAACAACTATAAGTAAACAAACTCAGTTCCTAATTGATTCAAGCAAATGTGTCCAGAAGCAAATCGATTGGTTATTGTTTAGACAGTTAAAACTAATTGACGACACATGTCGACTCGACTATATTAATCATAACATGTACAATCGTAGCCAAAATCAGACATTTAACAGTATCAAGCACATGATTTGAATTGTACTGACTAAGCAAAATTGTACTCGAGGAATCAGTTAATCAGTTCAAATTTGAAATTCAGCTAATTGCACAACACATACATACATACACATTATCAGAACAAGTAGAAGAAGGACTCAATCAAACACTGAGGTTCAGGCAAGGTGGAAAGGACACAGTTGGTAAAATTCAAAAACACAAATTTCACGAAACATGAACAGCCTTTTAAACAACACATGGACTAAAAAAAATAAAGAGAAAACAAAACTTACCTTAAAACTTTGAAAGAAGGAACAGAAAATCAGCTTGTGTTTGAACCGACCCTTTTAAAGTTAAACGGACTTTAATCGAAGGGTTTCTCAGATGAGAAACACTTCGATTAAGGTCCATTAGACCCTAACCTCTTGGCTTAACAGGCACGGACCAGGCTTGGGGTTTTTAGGTTTTGTGGAAGGTAGATTTGGAACTTGGGCTTCCATGGTTAGATTCGGACCAAACCAAGCATGGTTTGGTCACGAGGGGGTCCGGGGATTGTCTGGTATGAATCTAGGGCAGATCGGTGTAGATCGAGTTTTGCTCGAATCTTCAAATGAAGATTCGAGGACCTGGAGGATGATTCGAACTAAACGGTCAACAGGTCCATGTTCAGGGGGTGAGATGGTCCTATGGTGTTAAGGTGAAGGCCACCGGCGTTCATGCCGCCGGCTTTCATGGTGAAGAATACAGGGGCGGCTTAGGGTTTGGAGGGGAATGGGATGAGGACGAAGGCGGGGTCTTGGATAGGGGGCAGGGTATGGTAGGGGGCTTATATATGGAATGGGTGGGTTGATCTCAGCCGTCGGATCAATCGCAATCAATGGCTTGGATCTGAAGGCTTAGGAGAAACGGTGTCGTTTCATCTAAAGGGGGTTTGGGTTGGTCCGGGTGGAAATGGGTCGGGTTCATCATGGGTTATGAGGAAGTGATCTTGGCCGTTGATCAATCTGAGATCAACGGCGCAGATCAGGCAAGGTTAAAACGGCGTCGTTTGGACGTTTTTGAAGTAGGCTGGTCTGGACCGGGGCAAGCACAGGTTTTGGGTTGGGTTGTGGGGTTTGGGCCTCAGATTTTGCAATGGGAATTGGCCCAAACTTAACTAGAAACAAGTTTCAAACCCCTCTTTTTTATTTCTAAATTTGTTTTAAACATACAACCTAATTAAACTAAAAACTAAACAACATTAATCAACACTTAATGTATTTATTACACGCATACATAAAAAAATGTTAAAAGTAGGTAAAATTAAACAAGGCAAACAAATCAGGACAAAAAATGCGTATTTTTATGATTTTCTATTTAACAAACCGGATTACGGTTCAAATTACGCATGACATCTATATTTTTTGTATTTTGTTTTGATAAAAAATAAAAATGGGCAAAAATCATAAATAATTAACAAAGTGCCATGTAAAATCCAAAAATTGCACAGCAGGGCCGTTTGTTATTATTTTATTTCTTTTGGAGCGATTGTCTCGTAAAACAAAAATCACGTGCTCACACCCGTTAGTACTGGCAGATATTTATCGAGTAGTGACATTATGCAAGGCTGGGGCTCAATTCTTTCAAGGTTGCAATATCCTTCTACAAATGTGGCTGATCGAGCATCTCCGTCATCACCCTAAATTCATGAGTTACGGTGCAAGCCCAGATAACTTCATTACGAGTTATGAGGAAAGGGTGAAAGACTACAATGTGCCAGAAGGGTTTGAAGCCTGGGTATCCCACTTGAAAGCTCTCAAAGCAAGTCAGGTCGAGTGGACTATAGGATGGCTCCCGATGATAGAAGCCATATACATAACAGCTACCAAGGGTTACCTAAGGTTGATGAGTGTGAGGAGTATCTAACCATATGCACCGCAGAGGGTCTTAAGGCAGTTAGGAAGACGTCAGGTGGTGCCCGAAGATGAAGATCTAACCACCTAGGTCATTGAGATACATCTAGAAGCTGCATTTCCCGAGGCTTTAGTTCAGCAGGATTGGAATAGCTGTCGGTATCTAAAAAATGGCACCCAGGTACCAGATGTTGCAAAGGGGAAGTGGATCCAAATTATGCTGCATGGTTTGAGAAAAGGTCTTGTGTAAACAACGAGCCAGAGCCTGATCCTGAGAGGCTTGCCAAGAAACCTCATGTTCAAGTTTTTGATGACAAAATCCAAGAAAGGTTGGCCTGGGGAGAAAAGGAGAAGAAATATCAAGCCGAGATTCATGCCTTGAAAGAGAAGCTGAGAAACATGGAATTCAACATTGATCTCCAAGCACAAGAAGCCGAAGGTGAAAGAAGAAAGTTGGCCCAATGAAGCCCTCTGAGCCCAAGTTCGAAAAATGAGAATAGCAGTTGAGAACCCAGGCAGGAGCAGAAAAGACGAAAAGCTCATCTACAACCTTATGCAAAAAGTACGTGATTTTGAGGATGATTTACAAAAGACTGAAGCAGAGCTAGCAAATGCCCGAGCTAAGTTAGCTAAAAATGCAGAGAGATGAGCCAGTATCGTTCGACAACTGAAGGAGAAGTATGACAAAGGAATGACGAGTATAATGCAAAAGGTCAATGTCCTTGAGAATGAAATTACCAAGCAGGTGAGAGACATCAAAGCAGAAATGGAGCACTGCTATGCCCTGATGGCACAACTAGAGAAAGACCTACAAAAGCTTCAAAAGCAAAATCACACAGCTGAACAAGTTTTGGATGCCAGATCTCAGCAGATCGGACAATTGTTACAGGAGAAGGGTATTATCATGGAAAGGGTTAGGAGAATTGCGGACTACATTGTGATGAAATGCAACGAGTGTGAAGACATGACCAGGTCCATGTTCTTCGCTTCAGTTATGATTTTTGTCTGTCAGATCATGGATGGCTTGTTTCGCCTCCAATAAGACATGGCGCAAAGTCCCGCAGCAAGGCCAACTGGAGCAGCAGTTGAAGTACTTATGTATTCTTGACTTTGTTTGTTCGAGTCTGTTTTTGTTAGTTTATTTTCGAGTCTGTATTGTCAGTTTGTTAGTTCATTTCAAGTCTGTATTTTCAGTTTTCTTTTGAAGTTGTCGGTCCACTCATCGAGTCTATTAGTCTTTATGTTTAAATTTGTAGGGGAAGTGGTCGTAATCAAGATCTTTTATTTTATTTTATTTTATGAAATTTGAAAACCCCAAAAAATATTTTTTTAATTATTATTTTATTATTCATTTTGCACATGTTCCCAGAACTACGCTTGGTCTGATTCATGCAGTGTCATGATACGTAAGCAATCCCCATAGGATTCGATCATAACCATGAAATGAAAAGAAGTGGAAAAAAGAGAGAGGAAAACAAGAAAAATTGTGAAAAACAAGAGAGTAAAAATGAGAGAATAAGAGAATAAAAGCGAGAATCAAGCAAAGGAAAGCAGGAATGAAAAAAGGAGAGAAAAAGAAATTGGAAATTAGTGAAAGCCGGGATGACACAAGCGGCTATTCAAATGCATAATAGAAATGGTTATCTGCTTAGGTGCATTGCATCCCCAACGTGCGGTTGCCTATCTATTAAGCTCTAATCGCTAACAAGTTTGTTGTTGTCATCAAGTCCAGGTAGGTGGTTTGTTTGTTTGGCAT
This sequence comes from Nicotiana tabacum, assembly GCF_000715075.1. Taxonomy (NCBI): domain Eukaryota; kingdom Viridiplantae; phylum Streptophyta; class Magnoliopsida; order Solanales; family Solanaceae; genus Nicotiana; species Nicotiana tabacum. The sequence goes on from NC_134089.1 coordinate 114,291,209, forward strand.
TCTGGAAACTCACCTGTACAACACCAGGTCAAAAGACAAGTTGATCATGGCCAGCCAAGAACTGGATGCAAGTGTTATTGATCCGTCAAGGGAAGGGGAAGAGTCTGATGTTAATCTGAAAGAGGAGTTACATAAGTTGAAACACCAAATGGCAGAGATGTACCAGGCATGGGTGAAAGGTCATCCACCACCATCATACCCCGCCAACCCTGCTTTCATCCCTCCACTGGCTCAATCCCAAGAACCTCCACTGTTGACTCATCTCCAGGCTTCCCCATTTACCACCACTACCAAGGCACCATTTCCCAACAAACACAAGCACCACCAGTTAAACCAATCCCATCCCCTCCACCAGCCACCCCTATTTTTGTGGTACCACTGCCAGCTACACTCCATCGATCCTCCAGTGACCCATTATTCTAGACCCAGTATAATCAATACTATCCCCCAAAGCCTACTTTCAAGGCCCCAGAGAATTACTCCTACACTCCTCGTTTGGACCTCCCTGTCGAGATGGAGAAAACACCTAAAACCCAGAGCAGGAGGAGATGCTCAGGAAGGTAAGAAGCCTGGAACAATCATTCAGGAACATGCAGGGATTGGGAGGCCAGGTGAGCGTAGCCTACAAAGATTTGTGCCTATTTCTAGATGTTCAGTTGTTTGTGGGGTTTAAGATGCTGAAGTTTGATTTGTATGACGGGCACGGATACCCGGTGGCCCATTTAAGGGGATTCTACACTAAAATGAGAGGAGCTGGCGAAAAAGATGAGCTGTTGATGGCTTACTTTAGCTAGAGTCTGAGTGGCGCGGCATTGGAGTGGTACACTCGTCAGGATCATAGCAGACGGTATACCTGGGGTGATTTGGCCCAAGCATTCACTCGTCATTTCGAATACAACATCGAGATTGTTCCAGATCATTTGTCTTTGACTAAGATTGAGAAGAAGCCTAGTGAAAGTTTCAGAGAATATGGTTTTCGCTGGAGAGAAAAAATAGCAAGAGTTAGCCCCCCGATGGAGGAGAGCAAAATGGTGGAATACTTTCTGCAGGCTTTGGAGCCTACTTACTTTGGCCATCTGATATCGGCCATAGGCAAGTCTTTCAACGAGGTAGTGAATATGGGTGGCATGGTGGAAGAAGGGCTTAAGTCAAGCAAAATTATGAGCTACTCGGCCATCAAAGCAACTACCCAATCCATTCAGAATAGTACTGAAGGAGTGATCGAAAAGAAGAAGAAAGAAGATGTGGCAACAGTTGAATCAGGATCATGGTTTGGACCCAGGGGCCCGTCACACCATTATACCTAGCCTCGACCCCATCACCGAACATACACCCAACCCTCATATAATCCACTCCAACATTACTTTCCATCACCAGATCCTCAGATTTTTGTCCACCATTCACAAACATATACTCAACCTCCTGTCTACTCACAATAGCGTGCCCCAGCCCCACAAAATACCTACCCAGCTCCACAAAATGCTTACCCACCCCCACGAGCCTACCGAAACCCTGCCGGCCCAGGTTTCCGACCCAATCCAGCATTCAAAAATGATAGGTTGCAGTGAAAGAAAACTTTCACTCCGTTGGGGGAGTCTTATACCAATTTATTCCATAGATTGAGGTAGTTGGATATGCTGAGGCCAATTGAGTCGAAATTGCCAAACCCTCCTCCAAAGAATCTCGATTACTCCGTGAGCTGTGAATATTATTCTAGTACTCTAGGGCATGATACAGAGAAGTGCTGGTACTTGAAAAATGCCATCCAGGAGCTCATTGAAACAAACCGGATTAAAGTCCAAACTCCAGAAGCACCCAACATCAATCAGAACCCATTGCCAACCCATTAGGGAACAAACATGATCGAGATAGTACACAAAGGGGAGAGCCCAAGAAGCCTTCATAGTCCGTCATGATGATTCGGTCCAGTGAGGTCAAGTCAGTCAAAAAACCAACGGTTGAAGGATCAGTGAACAAGTTGAGCATGACAAACGGTGCACCATCTGTGGTAGTTAAGAAAATATCCCCAAGTGATGTTGTAGCAAAGCAAGAAAAGTCAAAAATGGTCGTGCCAGGGTTGGCAAAGAAGCCTATCATAATTGTAGAGGGTACCCGTATGGATCCTGTCATCATCAAGCCTGTAATCCAGTTGCCGGTAATCAACACCAAGGCTATCCCATGGAACTATGAACGGGCGATAGTGACTTATAAGGGAAAGGAAGTGAAAAAAGAAGTCAATGAGGTCCAGGGATTAACTCGTTCGGGGAGATGCTTTGCCTCGAAAAAGCTAAGGAAAGCTAAAATATCCAGAGATAATCCAGTTCTAGTAAAGAAAACAGTCACTGAAGAAGAGGCGGAGGAGTTTTTGAGAAAAATGAAGGTACAAGATTACTCGATCATGGAGTAGTTGAGAAAGACTCCTGCTCAGATTTCCTTGCTATCATTGCTAATCCATTCAGACGAGCATCGTCGGGCCTTGATGAAAATCCTAAACGAAGCTCATGTCCCTGACAAAATTTTAATGAACCATCTAGAGAAGATCGCCAATAAAATATTTGAGGTGAACAGGGTCACCTTCTCTGATGGCGAACTGCCTGTGGAAGGTACTGAACACAACAAAGCTCTCTATCTTACAGTAAAATGTGAAGATTCTGTGGTCACCAGGGTGTTAGTTGACAATGGTTCCAGTGCAAACATATGCCCTCTCTCTACTCTGAACAAGTTGAAAGTTGATGATGAGAGGATTCACAAAAACAACATATGCATTCGGGGTTTTGACGGTAGAGGAAAAGACTCGGTTGGTAATATATTGCTTGAATTGACAATAGGACCGGTGGAACTCACCATGGAGTTCCAGGTACTAGATGTAGCCGTCTCTTACAATTTGTTGTTAGGTCAACCTTGGATACATGCCGCCAAAGTAGTCCCGTCCACTTTGCACCAGATGGTCAAGTTCGAGTAGGATAGGCAAGAGATCGTCGTGAATGGCAAAGAGAATTTGTGTGCTTATAGTGATGCCTCCATCTCGTTCATCAAGGCTGAAGATGACAAAGGGCCCTGGGTCTACCAAGTTTTTGAAACAGTGCTGGTCGAGAAGGTTCTAGAAGGAAAATGTGTCCCAACTTCAAAGATAGCCTCTGCATCCGTCATGGTGGCCTCTGAAATGTTGAAAAATGGCTTTGTGCCTGGTAAAGGTCTGGGTGCATCCTTGCAGGGTATCATACAACTAGTGTCCCTCCCTAAGAACTTGGATACATTTAGTCTTAGATTCAAATCCACAACGGCAGATGTGAAAAGGGCTAGAAGGTTGAAACAGAAGGCGTGGGCACTTCCGAAGCCTATCTCACGTCTCTCCAGGTATTTTGTCAAGCTCAGTGCCAGGAAACGCCCAGTGATGATTATTTCAAGTTCTGTGGTTGACGTTGATGAAGAGTTAATTGAAAGGTTCCAGAGGTTGTTTGATAATGTGAACATGGTAGAAGTTGGAGAAGGTTCTAGCATAGTAGACGTGCAGTTCATCGGGCCCAATGTAAAGCTTAACAATTGGAAGGCTACTCCTCTCCCTACTCGGAAGGAGTCTTGGTAGTTTGTTTTGTTTTCCATTCTTTTGGGTCATTCCAGGGTTGTGACCCGAATTTTTATTTTTCGCTTGTTGATGTACAAACCCTGTTATCCTTTATTTTCAATGAAATGCAATTTCCCTTTTCCATCATTCCTGATAGCTCTTATTTTTGTTTTCTTTTCTTCTTTGTATAGTTCTTTTTATGCTGGTTTCAATGACATGACATACATGAGGAATCTTCGGCCAAGTTTTAAAAGTCAATCTAATTCTGAAATAATAATCCAAGAAATAGAGTGTGATGATGAATCATAATATGATGAGGATGAGGCCTTCGAAGAGATTAGTAAGGAACTAAATTATTTTGAAGAGAAACCCAAGCCTAATCTGAATGATACGAAAACAATCAATCTAGGGGACCCAGATAATGTCAGAGAAACTAAGATAAATGTCCATCTTAAATCGCAAATCAGGGAAGAAATAATTAAAGCATTGTTCGAGTATAAGGATATTTTTGCATGGTCGTATGATGATATGCCAGTTTTGAGTACCGATTTAGTGGTCCATAAATTTCCAATTGATCCAGCATTCCCTCCCGTCAAGCAGAAGTTGAGAAAGTTTAAAACTGACATGAGTGTGAAGATTAAAGAAGAAGTCACAAAGCAGCTTAATGCAAAGGTCATTTGAGTCATGCGGTATCCCATGTGGTTAGCCAATGTTGTGTCGGTGCCAAAGAAAGATGGTTAGACCAGAGTGTGCGTTGATTACCGTGACCTCAACAAAGCAATTTCAAAGGACAATTTTCCACTGCCAAATATCCACATTTTGATTGACAATTGTGCCAAGCATGAGATTGGCTCTTTTGTAGACTGCGATGCGGGGTATCATCAAATTTTAATGGATGAAAAAGATGCGGAAAAGATGGCATTCATCATGCCGTGGGGAACATATTGCTATCGGGTCATGCCTTTTGGTCTGAAAAACGCCGGGGCAACTTATATAAAGGCAATGACTACCATATTCCACGACATGAGAAACAAGGAGATTGAGGTTTACGTAGATGATGTGATCATAAAGTCCAGGAAGCAGTCTGACCACGTCAGAGATTTGAGAAAGTTCTTCTAGAGGCTCCGCAGGTACAATTTTAAGCTCAACCCTACAAATTGTGCATTTGGTGTTCCATCAGGGAAGCTGTTAGGGTTCATAGTCAGTCGGCGGGGCATTGAGTTGGATCCGTCAAAGATCAAAGCTATCCAGGAATTGCCACCGCCAAAAAACAAGACCAAGGTAATGAGTCTGCTAGGGAGGCTGAACTACATCAGCAGGTTTATTGCTCAGCTCACGACAACTTATGAGCCCATCTTTAAGCTTCTAAAGAAGGATGTTGTGGTCAAATGGACTGATGAGTGCCAGGAAACATTCGATAAGATCAAGGAGTATTTGTCGAACCCCCCTGTACTGGTCCCGCCGGAACCAGGAAGACCTTTGATTCTTTATTTGACAGTCTTGGACAACTCGTTTGGCTGTGTATTGGGTCAACATGACATCACTGGTAAGAAAGAGAAAGACATCTATTATCTCATCAAGAAGTTCATATCTTATGAGGTTAAGTATACTCCCCTTGAGAGGACATGTTGCGCCCTGACTTGGGTAGCATAGAAGTTAAAGCATTATTTGTCGTCCTACACTACTTACCTCATTTCTCGCCTGGATCCTTTAAAGTATATCTTTTAGAAGCCCATGCCCACTAGAAGGCTCGCAAAGTGGCAAATCTTGCTCACAGAGTTTGACATTGTATATGTGACTCGGATGGCAATTAAAGCCCAAGCTTTGGCTGATCACTTGGACGAGAACCCAGTGGATGAAGAATATGAACCTTTGCATACCTACTTTCCTGATGAAGAGGTAATTCATATTGATGAGGTCGAGAAGGACGAAAAGCCTGGTTGGAAACTCTTCTTTGATGGGGCTGCTAACATGAAAGGTGTTGGAATATGAGTTGTACTTATTTCTAAAACAAGGCATCACTACCCTGTCACTGTTTAGCTTCGTTTCTATTGTACGAAAAATATGGCCGAGTATGAAGCATGCATTTTGCTTTTAAGGTTAGTTGTGGACATAGAAGTCTAGAAAGTGCTGGTTTTGGGAGATTCAGATCTGTTAGTGCACCAGATCCAGGGAGAATGAGAGACCCGATATTTGAAACTCATACTGCATCGACAATGTCTGCAGGATCTCTGTCAGCAGTTCAGATCAGTGGAGTTCAGGCATATACCTAGGATCCACAATAAGGTTGCTGACACTTTGGCTACTCTGGCGTTGATGTTACATCATCCAAATAAGGCTTATGTTTACCCTTTGCATATTCAGGTCCGTGATCAGCATGCTTACTGTAACATGGTGGAAGAAGAACCTAATGGTGAGCCGTGGCTCCACGATATCAGGGAGTACATTAGGTCAGGGGTATATCTGGTACAAGCCACGGGGGATCAAAAGAGAACAATTCGACGTTTGGCAAGTGGATTTTTCTTCAGTGGAGGGGTTTTGTACAAAAGAACTCCAGATCTCGGATTGTTGAGATGCGTAGATGCTAGACAAGCCACGACTATTATGACCAAAGTACATTCCAGAGTCTGCGGGCCGCATATGAGTGGGTATGTTCTGGCAAGGAAAATTCTTCGAACAGGTTATTATTGGCTCACCATGGAGCGAGATTGCATCAGTTTTGTGCGCAAATGTCATCAATGTCAAGTACACGGGGATTTGATTCATTCTCCGCCATCTGAATTGCACACAATGTATGCACCATGGCCTTTTGTTGCTTGGGGTATGGATGTTATCGGACCAATTGAGCCAGCAGCATCTAATGGACATAGGTTCGTTCTGGTGGCCATTGACTATTTCACTAAGTGGGTTGAAGCTAAAACTTTCAAATCTGTGACCAAGAAGGTAGTGGTCGATTTTGTTCATTCAAATATCATTTGTCGGTTTGGGATCCCGAAGGTGATCATCATAGATAATAGTGCCAATCTTAACAATCATATGATAAAGGAAGTGTGTCAACAATTTAAGATTACACATCGAAATTCCATCCCATACCGCTCCAAGGCGAATGAAGCAGTCGAGGCAGTGATATAAAGAAGATACTTCGGAAAATGGTACAAGGTTCCAAGCAATGGAATGAAAAGTTGACATTTGCTTTGTTGGGTTATCGCGCTACTGTTTGTACTTCAGTGGGTGCAACTTCTTATTTATTGGTATATGGCACTGAAGTAGTGATACCCGCGGAAGTTGAAATCTCATCCCTCCGGATTGTGGCTGAAGCCAAAATTGATGATGATAAGTGGGTCAAAAGCCGTCTGGAGCAATTGAGTTTGATTGATGAGAAAAGATTGGCAGCAGTGTGTCATGGCCAGTTGTATCAGAAGAGAATGACAAGAGCATATAACAAGAAGGTGCGTCCGTGAAAATTTGAAGTAGGTCAGCAAGTATTGAAACACATCCTTCCTCACCAGGCTGAAGCGAAAGGCACGTTCGCCCCAAATTGGCAAGGGCCGTTCATCGTAACAAGAGTGTTGTCCAATGGTGCTTTATATTTAACAGATGTAGAAGGCAAATGTGTAGATATGACTATCAATTCTGATGCAGTCAAAAGATATTATGAATGATTTCTTTGGTTTGTCTAAATTGTTGTTTGTACTTGGCATATTTGAAGATTGGAATGACGAAGGCATTTTATTCTGCTATCTAAACACTTATCCTTTGATACCCTTGAGCCTTATTTATATCCTTTCATACCCCTCTTTTGGAATCAGTAGCAAAATTCAGAAACACGAACAGAAAGGTTAAGTAAATAAGAAAAGGAGGAAAAAGAGAAGAGAAAAGAGAAAGAAAGAATGAAAAAGGGGGAAAAAGAATAAATAAAGGAAAAAAATGAAAGAGAAGAAAAAGTGGGAAAAAAGAGAGAAAGAAAGGGGAAAAAAAAGAAAAGGAGAGAAAGAAAAGAAAAGAGAAAAGTAACAACAACAAAGAAATTCCTGTGACATGAACTACGTTTGATCTGATTCCTTTTAAGGATACATAGGCAGCCTCACGGTTCAGTCCCATCAAAATAAAAATCCAAAAGTCCCCAAGCAAAGAAACTAGGGCAGAAAGTTGTGTTTGTTGTAAGAAATCTTATTCCAAAATGTTGTAATTTTGAACCCATCCAAGATGTTTTGAGCCTTTTGATATTCTTTCTTTATAATCCTATCCTAAAGCCCACATCACGGTCCAAAGAAAGACCTTCCAATCAGTCTTTGAGAGATGCCAAGTCAAGCAAGTAGAAGTGTGATTCATATTAGGGGCAACACTCCGGTCTAAGCAGAAAAAAATGAAAAAATAAGAGAGTCTTATTGGTGAAAACCCTCATGGGCACTGTAAGGCGATGGAAAGCTGAGAGAAATTAAAAAATGAGAGAGTCTTACTGGTGAAAACCCTCATGGGCACCGTAAGGCGACAGGGAGTGAGAAATGAATAAATGAAAGAGGTTTGCTGGCGAAAACCTTTCAGGGCACCGCAAGCTGAATAAGGTTGTTGACTCTGCAGAGGAATCGGATTATGGGAACCCCAGGCATAAAGTATGAAGACTGAAAATGATTGATTGAATGGACTAGGTTGTTTAGTCCGAAGTGCATGTCATGATGATTGGTGTCAGCAGCTTCACTCAGATAAGTCCCTTTTCCTTTACTTCTTCAAACAGTCCCTCTATTTTGATTTTTCTTCCCTACTCATAACTCTCGAAGTGCGGCCACAGCTCACCAGAAATAGCACGATGGTAAAGTGAAAATAAGGTGTTAATGAAAGTTCAGGCGGTCGAGTGGTGTGTGAATTTGGTGAAAGATACAGAGGTTCAGATTGGGAGGACAGAAATGTAAAACAATGGGTTGAGTGTAGAGCATTCCGGTCATTCAGGGTTCTGTGGTTGAAATACAGTTAGAAAGGCAAACAATTCTTCGCCAGTTCAAGGTAGACAGTCAAAACAGAAGCACGGCAGTGAAAGGGCCACCTTCAGCAAGAATGCCGCAAACTAACCACCACATTTTCAAACTGACAAGATTTTTTTTGATTGAAACAGGGGCAAGAAATTTTGTTTGCTTCGGAGGAACCCTCTGTGAGGAAAATAGGTGCCAGACATGCTCGGCAGTAAGTTCCAGTACCCTCATAGATAATAGGATTTAGTAAAGTTTTGAGACCCTCGCAAATGACAAAGTCTGACGAGAGGTCCACTTTTGGGAAGTACAATTTGGCATTTAAGTCTTCCACTTTTGAAATGAGGCTTGGTTTGAAATTTACAGGTTGAAGGAATTTAATTTAGCATTTATTTTGATAATGAGAATTGGTTAACACTCACCCATATTCCCAACATCAAACTGGGGCAGAAAAATTTCTTTTATTTTGTCTATTTTGTTGAAATCAAGTGCCCACCTGAAAAACCAGAGAGGACAACACGAGTTTCAAGAATAGAAAGCAGTTCATGTTCAAGCAATCATGCACCCACCTGAAGAAACAAGGGAAGGCGGTTCAAAAGGAAAGCAGTTTCAAGAAGAGGACAATCCAGGTTCAACAATCAGGCACCCACCTGGAGAAACAAGGGAAGACAGTTCCACGGAAAAGCAGTCTCAAGAGAAAGTAGTTCAGGTTCAGCAATCATATGCCCACCTGGAGAGACAAGGGAAGATGACACAAGTTCAAAGGAAAGCAGGTCAAGCTCAGCAATCAGGAGCCCACTTGGAGAACAAGGGAGAACAACTCAAGTTTCAAAGGAGAACGGTGCGAGTTCAGCAATCAGGCGCCCACCTGGAGAGCAAGGGAAAATGGTGCAAGTTTCGAGGGAAAACAGCCCCAAGTAGCAAGAGAAGATGGTTCGAGTGTCTGCAATCAGGCACCCACCTAGCAAACAAGGGAAAACAATTCAAGCTTCAGCGGAAAGGATTACAATTCAAATGTTGGTAATCAGGCACCCACCTGGAGAACAAAGGGAAAGCAGCAATGTTTAATGGAAGACGGTTCAAGTTCAGCAATTAGGAGCCCACCTGGAGAACAAGGGAAAACAAGTCAAGTTTCGAGGAAAAACAGTGCAAGTGTTGGAAATCAGGCACCCACTTGGAGAACAAGTAGAAGCAGTTCAAGTCTCAAAGAAAAACAGTTCAAGTTTTGGCAATCAGGCTCCCACATGGAGAGCAAGGGAATACAATTAAAGTTTGGAAATTAGTCACCCACTTGGAGAGCAAGGGAATACAGTTAGAGTTTTGGCAATCAGGCGCCCACCTGGAGAGCAAGGGAATACAGTTGAAGTTTGTGCAATCAGGCGCCCACCTGGAGAGCAATGGAATACAGCTGAAGTTTTGGCAATCAGGCGCCCACCTGGAGAGCAAGGGAATACAGTTGAAGTTTTGGCAATCAGGCACCCACCTGGAGAGCAAGGGAATACAGTTAAAGTTTCGGCAATCAGGCGCCCACCTGGAGAATAAGGGAATACTGTTAAAGTTTGGAAATCGGGCACCCACCTAGAGAGCAAATGAGTACAGTTAAGTTTTGGCAATCAGGCACCCACATGGAGAGCAAGGGAATGCAGTTAAAGTTTTGGCAATCAGGCACCCACCTGGAGAGCAAGGGAATACAGTTCAGATATTGGCAATCAGGCGCCCACCTGGAAAGCAAGGAAATACAGTTCAAGTTTTGGCAATCAGGCGCCCACCTGAAGAACGCGGGAATATAGTTCAAGTGCCGGCAATCAGGTGCCCGCCTGAAGAATAAGGGAATTCACTTCAGAATGCAATTCAAGTCAGCAACAAAGGAAGCTCGCCTTGAGAGCACAAGTCAACAGAGCAATAGAGACTGCAAGATCAAGTTTGAAGATATAGATAGGATTCTTGTACTTCATAGATCATAGTTTAGTCTAGCTTCTTTTATTTTGTCTTGGTATAATAAGGAGTTCAGCAAGCAGTAGCAATAGCAACAACAGTGAAATCACAGCTTCCTGGTAGTTCCAGCTACCAAAACTTCCCGAACTACACTGACCTAATTCCTTTATAGCCAAGGATATGTAGGAAACCTCGGAAGCAGGGTGCGGTCAAAAAAATTCAAAAAATGCTTCCCACGGAGTATTCAAACGGGCAAAAGTCGCTCGTATCCGCTCAATTTATCTTTGCACGAAAACTCTTCGTGTTTTCGAGCAAAGAGGGGCAGCTGTGAGCACGTGATTTTTGCCCTATATGAATTACTCCTATAAAATTCAAGAAAATAAAAAATTTCCATTTGCAATTTTATAGGATCTTGTGAGAATTTGTGTTAATTGTTTGCATTTTTTCTGTGCATGTTTTGAATAAAAAAAAGTACAAAAATATCATGCATTATATTTAGGTTTTATTCTACAGTTCCAAAATTAATTAGTTAGTTAGTTATTTTGTTAAAAATGAAAATCACAAAATTGGTTTATTTTTGCATTTTTTAACCTTTTAGTGTTAAATTAGTAATTTCCTTTTTTAATTTAGGAGTAATTAAATTTCATAAATATCATAGTAGATGATCAGTTTTATTTTTCAAATTAATTATTTTGGGAGTTTAGTTTAGGTTTGAATTGATTAAATAGGAAAAGAAAATTAAAAAAAAAGAGAATCAAGAAAAAGGGTTGTTGTATTAAATTTAGCAAAGCCCAAGTCATTTTTTCCTCACCTATCTGCCCAGGCCCAATCCCTAATCCGGTCCAGCCCCACCCCCAAGCCAAACGACGCCATTCCATTATACCCTATCCTGGTCGTTGATCCTATGTGATTTAACGGTCCGGAACTGATCACCCTACCCTAATATATATGTCCGAACCAAGGCACCCCCCCCCATTCCACCTCCCCCTCCATTCTCTGTCTCTCACATTCAGAGAACAAAAAACCCTAGCCGCCGCCCCAAATTCCCAAACCTCCACCGGCGGAGGACCACCCAACCACCCCAAAAATTCAACCATGCAATCCTTACTCATCAGTATCTTTCCTTAGAATCCATCCAAATTTACCCAATTTCGGATCTGAAAATGGAAAATGCAAGCCCTAATTTCCCTTTCTTTCTCTAATTTTTGCTCCAATTTCTTGTTTTAACTCGAATCTTACGTTAATAGATTTCTCTCAACGAGAGAAATCAATTGACAAAAGTTTTGAGTCATTACGAAAACATCGGATGTTGACTGACTCACCGGATTCCGGCCAAGCTTCGACTCCTTTCATCGTTCGTCGAGTCGTTTCAATTTGTCACTTCATTCCGGCATAAATTGGTACCTTTCCCCTCTTTTCTCTCTTGATTCTGTGTTCTTGCATCATTTTCTATTTTTCTTATATATATTACTACTTTCATGCTTATATTTGTTTCGTTATTTTTGTTAGTTGAATTAGTATTAGCTTGTCTTTATTTTCTAATTAATTAATAGCATAATTTAGGGTTAATTGCTAAAAATCATTTAATTCTGGATTTTCTTCTCTTGATAAACACTGAATTTGATTCTGTTTGATCACTTTGGTTGATTGGGCTTTTGGTCATCTCTGACCCGGTTTAAAGAGGTCCGTTCATTTAGGGTTAGGTCTTGGGTCAAATTCGACCCATGTGTGATTCAGTTTGGGAAGTAATTGCAAGGCTGTCAGGGGGTATTTTGGGTATTTGAGAGTAGGGAATAATTTCTGTTATGGGGAAGCTTCTAGGGGATAAGGCTGGGGCTTGGTTTGTTAAGAGATAAGGGAGGGTCAGATATTTGGAAGGGTTAAAAAGGGTAAAATCACTAAGAATTGGAGGGGTAAAAAAGGGATATGGTAAGCTAGGCTAGGGCTGCCTTAGGATTGCCTATATAAGAGCCCTTTTCTCTCATTTAGAGCAGACATTCATACTCTGAAAAATACTAAAAAGTTCCTGTATCTTTTGGTTGAAATTTGTTTTGGTTTTGCTCTTTGGTCTTTATTGTTAATCAGAATTTAAAAACTTCAAGGAATTTCTGTTTGTCGGGGGTTAAAAATTGTTTGAAAGAGGTGAATATTGATGTGTTGAGGTGCTGACCTACTGCTATTGCTGAATCCCTCACTTTGTTGATTCCTAAACACATTTTCTTTTGTTGTTGTCACACCTCCTTTTTTGCCCCCGCGAGGGGTGAAGGGGTTTTTCCAATTAAAGGACAATCGAAACGGGATTTGTTTATTTATTTTAGAGTCGCCACTTGGGAGATTTATGGTGTCCCAAGTCACCGGTCGAATCCCGAATCGAGGAAAAGATTGACTCTGTTTAACAGTCCGCGAACCAAAAATCCGGATAAGGAATTTTGTTAACCCAGGAGAAGGTGTTAGGCATTCCCGAGTTCCGTGGTTCTAGCACGGTCGCTCAACTGTTATATTTGGCTTGATTATTTGATTTTATACAATTATGAGTTCCTGTGCAAATTTTACCCCTTTACCGCTTTTATTATTATATTTTAAAAGAATGTGAACATCGTATAAAAATATGTCTTTGGATTGCGTCACATGAAATGCACCCGCAATCCGAAACACATTTTATTCAATGTTTTGGGATTTGGATTTGGGTCGCATGAAATGCACACCCGAGTTTAAGAGGGTAAGATTACTAAAATGCGCGCCTACAGCAATTAGCGTATTACTATTTTTGGGTAAGGCCGTGGAGTTTTGCCAAAAGCGGCTCATCCCGAAGTCTAAGTAATTTTAAAAATATTTACCGAGGGCCCCGTAATTTGTGTGTTTTATTGGGCGAGACTCATCTCATTCTTTTTTAAAAGAACGGTCCTAAAGTGACTATATTTCTATTTCGGTTGGTCTCTAAAATAAAAGAAAAATATAATCATAATTAATTACATGCTAAAAAACGTAACATATTAATTGCTAGATTAAGAAAAATGTTATTGGAAGAGAAGATTACTAAAATTGAAATTATAAATAAAATACGACATCGACAAATAACATATTCAAAAGAAACTAATTAACCTATAGCTAGATTAAACTCGCATTGTTAGACGAATTGATTCATTGGGACTAAATGCTTTTCAACTGTTTGAAACTAAACCTACCTTAATTACTGGTGCTTACAAAAGTTTGTTGAAGCTAACTCGTTAACCTGGATAACCTATCGGATTAAGGTTCTTATTGAATCGCGCTTCAAATATGTCAAGCCTACGGATTCTATAAAATTAATGGCCTTTTTATTTTTGCCATAAACTGGCAGAACTAAACCTATTCGAACACTTACCCCTTCAAACCAAACAAATCCCCTTTTTAAACAAATGAGCTGCCTGAACCAAACCTTAATACCTAATTCACGCAATTAGTCCAAATTTATGCCTTAACTACGTTTATCAATAGGCTCACGATTAATTTGTTATTTCAAACCGATGCCGGCTCCAATTAGAATTACCTAAACTTGTTTAATTCCAACAACTCAATACTTAATTCAAAATGAAAATGAAATAGAATTCTAACTAACATATATTGGAAAACTATTAATAGTTTACAAATTACAGTTTATAATCAAAAGCAAATAATTATAGCTGAATATATATTCCATCGTCCATATTCTTAATTTGAATTACAAAAACAGATTATACATTTGCCTATCATTTGACTATTAAATATGCAAATACAAAATAAATACTTGAATATTTCTTTTCAATATAACAGTCGCATCACAATGATTCGAAAGTGTACCTGATAGTAGAAACAGAAGAAGAAAGTGAAGATCAGTAGACCAATAGCTAACAATAGCGACAATCAGCACCAAGCAGTACAACAACAACCAGTAAACCCAGCTTAAACGAAACGGAAAACCCCAGCAATACCAAAATGAAACACAGACAGATGCAAGGAAACAATAGCTTCTGATTTTCAAATAAGAAAAGCAGCCTGACAACTCTTAGTGCAAAAGTTCAAACTCAACACTCTAACTCTTACTGTAAAGTTATGATTTTTACTTTCTAAACTTTTTCTTCTCTTTTCCAGTATTCTTTTTCCAGATCTCTTCTTTCTTTTTAGTCCAGTTTTCTCTCTTTTTCAGTCTTTTTTTTTCTTCTAAAATCTGTTGTCCTCCCCCCTTTTCTGTCCAGACCCTCCCCTCTCTTTATACAAGTCTGTCCCCTCTCCTTAAGTGCTGCCCGACCCTTCTTCTTTTCAAAAAATCAGAATTCCCCACTCAAATCTGCTCTTTTTACTTTTAAATCCCACTAAGGTCAATTTTTCCTTATTATCAGCGCTCATTCCCCTTTGTTCTCCATTAATGCATTAATTAATTCCCCCATTAACAAAGCACTAACAATAAAGTATAAACCTAACTGTTTCATTCCTAAACCAACCCTGAAAACCCTTAATATTACTGTCTTCCTAAATGCAACTATTCAAATGTATTAAAACTTAATTCTGAAATCTGTTTAACTAACAATTAACCAAAACTGATTTGATTACAGCTATAACTAATTCAGCTAGTACTTTAAAGCAGAAAATACATCAAACAGAAAAGTTCCAAGGATTTAGAATAATGCTCATAATCAAAACAGAATCCGAATTAATCGGATAACTAACAATTAGAGAACTATAACCAACTAAATGCCAACTGATTTAAACTATACGAATGACCTAATCAACGAAGCTTAATTAACCGATTACATATTACAATTGACACTGAACAAATCATCAACAAAGCAATAGGCAATCAATGCTATTGACAGAATCATGGACTAACAGGAAGCTAATTAATCGACGCAACTTATTAATCGATTACACAATTTATAAAACATAATAATTAATGCAAATGCAAACAAATGACAGAATGGACCAAATAAAAGGTCCATTGGAGATGAACAAAGTCAATTGACCAAAAGAATTTTAAAAACGATACAAAAAATAAACAGATACACAAAGGTTTTAAAAAAATGAACAAATACAAAGGAAAGAAGAAGAAATACCTCATAATACCAGAACTATACGGACCCAGGCTCGAAACTCGGATTCGGACAACTTTGAGATCGAACAGACCTTAGTCGAAGTGTTCTCAACTAAGAACACTTCGATTAAGGTCAATTAGACCCCAAACCCTTCACATCGTTGAGTCTGTCAGCTATAACCATTTTAATCCAAATTCGAACCTCACCAACTAACAAACTACAACCTATAATTAGTTTACCACTGGATTTAGACAACTATTTAATCAGAATCAGACAGTATGAATCAAGTTGTTGCCTTTCAAGACTGTAAAAAACAAACGACAATATGTACCGAATCGACTTTGCGAGTTACAATGTATACTAATTAGTCGACAACAAAAGCAGGCTAAAACAGAACACACAGGTGATTCATGTGTTTTCGGACAAAATATGGAACTTATGAAACTTAATTATTCGACGACGTTACTCAAATCGACTATACGAACTATTACATGTAACAACCAATCGACAAACAACATAGACTAAATAGGCCACCAAATTATTTTAATTTTCGGGACACTTAGCAGGGAGCTTACGAAACTTAACTACTCGACGACATTAGTCAAAGTGAATAGATATCTCATAACATACACTTAATACTGAATAGAAGAGAAATTGACCAAATAAAGGGTCTTTGAAGATGAAGAGGATTGACAGAAAAATAATCAAAAAATCAAAACAAATCCACTGACACAGGAATAACACATAAACAGAAGGAAAGAAAAGAAAATTACCTCAGAAGCTTAAGCATCAAAATGACCTAGGCCTGAACCGGACTCATTAGTGTATGAGGGAGATTCGAACGAAACCAACATTGATTAGGGTATGAGGGATGTCAGGGGAGTGGCTGGTGTGAATTTGGGACTCATTAGGTGATTTAGGATTTTGGCTCGAATCTTTGATCGAAGATTCGAGAACCCTGGAGATGATTCGAAGTTAAGTGACCAGGGATTCGTGCTTAGGGTGGTTTGTAGGTTCAGTGGTGTAGCTATGGTGACCGGTGGTGTTGTTGCCGCCGGGTTCACATTGAAGGGGAGCTATGGCGGCTGCTAGGGTTTTGGGGGGGTGTTTGGGATCGTCTCTGAGAGAGACGATGAAATAGGGGGGGTGTTTGGATAGGGGGCGGGGTAACACGGTTAGGCTTATATACGCTTAGGGGGGTTAGATCCTAGCTGTTGGATCAGGTGAGATCGATGGCCAGGATCTATTCACTAAAGGGGGACGACGTCGTTTGGGCGTAGTGGTGGGTGAGACCGGGTATGGGAATGGATCGGGTTAGGTCAATGGGTCTAGGGGAGAGCCTGGAGCCGTTGGATCAATGGAGATGGACGGCTCAGATCAACATGCCTGAAACGGCATCGTTTGGGTAAGTGAATGGCCTGATCTGGGCCATTCATTTGAATCGATCAATGGCTCAGATTGGAGATGCCAATACGACGTCGTTTGGAGGCGTCTCTGTAAGACTGGCTTGGGCTGGGTCAGTGCAATGGGTTTGGGCCTGGTTTGTTTAATTCTTGCCTGGCCCAAACCGAATTTCCTGGTATTTCATCCCTTTTTCCCTTTTCTTTGATTACCAAAATTAAAACAAAATCCTAAATAAATTGTAAAAATCATAAATAAAATTACACACACATTTCTGACACCCATAACAATTAACCCACAAATTAAAAATAAAATCATACAATGAAAGACGCCTATGCCTATTTTTGTGATTTTCTTTCTTTTAAAATAAAACATGGTTTAATTGACTCCAAAATGCACAATTAAATCTTGAATGCGCATGCAACATGTATTTATACATATATATATATATATATATATCAATCACAACATATATATATATATATATATATATATATATATATCAATCACAACAACGGCAAGCATTTACGGACCAAATAATTACCAAAATGTCACGTAAATTCTAAAAATCTTACACAGATGGATTTTGTTTTATTTTTTGATTTCGTTTGGAGTAATTTCCGTGAAGCAAAAATCACGTGCTCACAGCTGCCCCTCTTTGTCCGAAAGCACAAAGAGCTTTCGCGCAAAGATAAAGTGAGCGGATACGAGTGATTTTTGCCTTGTTGGAGTACTCCGTGTGAAGCATTTTTTGAAAAAAAAGAGTTAACTGAACCTTTGCTTCAAAGGTTTCCTACATATCCCTAGCTAAAAGGGAATCAAGTCAATGTAGTTCGGGAAGTTTTAGTAGCTGGGACTACCATGGGATTGCTGTTACTGTTGTTGCTTGTTGTTGCTACTGCCTCCCGATCTCCTTATTACACCGTGCCAAAAGAAAATAAGAAGCTAGACTAAGCTAGGAATTACAAAATCTTATTTGTCTTCCCTTTGCTCTGGTTGCCTCACTCTTGTCGGCTTGTGTTTTCCCTGGCGTCTTTCTTTCGAAAACTGCTGGGGACGACACTGGCCTTTTGCCTTTTTGAGCATAAACTTTATTATTCCGTTCTGTCTGCTGGGGACAACTGCTTCCTATATTAAAGCTTGTTATGCTGGGGATCTTCGTTGTACTCCTCCTGATTATTGATTTCTGTTTGATCTGGAAATGTGTTCCTCTGTTCTGCAGGCGGGCTCCTGACTTCAACATCTTCCTCAAAATTTTAACACCTCTATTCTCCAGGCGGGCTCCTGATTTCTTCAACTTCCCAAAATAATCCAGCCTCCATTCTCCAGGCGGGCTCCTGACTTCAATAACTTCTTAAATTTTAACACCTCCATTCTCCAGGCGGGCTCCTGACTTCGACAACTTCTTAAAATAATTCAGCCTCCATTCTTCAGGCTTTCCTGACTTCAATAACTTCTTAAATTTTAACACCTCCATTCTCCAGGCGGGCTCCTGACTTCTTCAACTTAAAATATAACAACCTCCGTTCTACAGGCGGGCTCCTGACTTCTCCAACTTAAAATTTAACAACCTCCGTTCTCCAGGCGGGCTCCTGACTTCAACAACTTCTTAAATTCTATCACCTCCATTCTCCAGGCGGGCTCCTGACTTTCCTGACTTCAATAACTTCTTAAATTTTAACACCCCCATTCTCCAGACGGGCTCCTGACTTCTTCAACTTAAAATATAACAACCTCCGTTCTACAGGCGGGCTCCTGACTTCTCCAACTTAAAATATAACAACCTCCGTTCTACAGGCGGGCTCCTGACTTCTCCAACTTAAAATTTAACAACCTCCGTTCTCCAGGCGGGCTCCTGACTTCAACAACTTCTTAAATTCTATCACCTCCATTCTCCAGGCGGGCTCCTGACTTTTTTTAACTTCTTAAATTTTATCACCTCTATTCTCCAGGCGGGCTCCTGACTTCGACAACTTCTTAAAATAATTCAGCCTCCATTCTTCAGGCGGGCTCCTGACTTCAATAACTTCTTAAATTTTAACACATCCATTCTCCAGGCGAGCTCCTGACTTCTTCAACTTAAAATATAACAACCTCCATTCTACAGGCGGGCTCCTGACTTCTCCAACTTAAAATTTAACAACCTCCGTTCTCCAGGCGGGCTCCTGACTTCAACAACTTCTTAAATTCTATCACCTCTATTCTCCAGGCAGGCTCTTGACTTTTTTTAACTTCTTAAATTTTAACACTTCCATTCTCCAGGCGGGCTCCTGACTTCTTCAACTTAAAATATAACACCCTCCATTCTACAGGCGGGCTCCTGACTTCTCCAACTTAAAATTTAACAACCTCCGTTCTACCAGGTGGGTTCCTGACTTCAACAACTTCTTAAAACAATTCATCCTCCATTCTCCAAGCGGGATCCTAACTTCAATAACTTCTTAAATTTTATCACCTCTATTCTCCAGGCGGGCTTCTGACTTCGACAACTTCTTATTTCCAGGTAAGTACGCCTGTGAGGCCGAAATGAGCTCTTTTGCGTTGCTGTGTTACTACGTTCGACCTGATTCCTCAAAGAGGATACGTAGGCGCTTCACGGCTCGGTCATAATGGCCATAATGGTCATAGTGTGCATAGTATAACAAAAATAAAAATCCCCAAGCAAGAAACTGGGGCAAGAGTTGCGCGTGTTGTAAGCAAATATGGTTCCGAAGGTTGTAATTTTGAACCTCAAATTTATTTTTTGAGCCTTTAATACCCTTTCTTTCTAGCTTATCCAAAACCCACATTACGGTCTAAAGAAAGACCTTCTGATCAGTCTTCAAAAGATGCCAAGTCAGACAAATGAGAGTCTTACCGGTGAACCTAACATTCTGTTCCACAACAGAAAGGACTCTAATCCCCAGCAAAAAGAGTCATACAGGCAACACTCCAAATCCCCAGCTGGAAAGTGATACAAATGAGAGAGTCTTATCGATGAAAATATTTACGGACACCATAAAGCGATGAAAGCTGAGAGAAAAAACAAAATGAGAGAGGCTTGATAGTGAAAACCCTTCGGGCACTACAAGTCGAATAAGATTGGGAATCAGATGGGGAATCGTCAAGGGAAGATCTTGAAAGACGATTGACGGCGGAGGATAGGCCACATATGCATGTCATGACCATAAGAGTCGGTATCTGCGTTTGATAGGTTTTTATTTATAGTTTCTCTTGTTAAAGAGTCATCTTTTTCTTTTGTCTTTTATTCGGTTCCTTTTTTGTTTATCTTTCTCCTTTCATAGAAAAGTTCCCCAGCAGAGTCGCCAGAGCTGTCACACCTCCTTTTTCGCCCCCGCGAGGGGTGAAGGAGTTTTTCCAATTAAAGGACAATCAAAATAAGATTTATTTATTTAATTCAGAGTTGCCACTTGGGAAATTTATGGTGTCCCAAGTCACCGGTCGAATCCTGAATCGAGGAAAAGATTGACTCTGTTTAATAGTCCGCGAACCAGAAATCCGGATAAGGAGTTCTGTTAACCCGGGAGAAGGTGTTAGGCATTTCCGAGTTCCGTGGTTCTAGCACGGTCGCCCAACTGTTATATTTGGCTTGATTATTTGATTTTATACAATTATGAGTTCCTGTGCAAATTTTATCCCTTTACCGCTTTTATTATTATATTTTAAAAGAATGTGAACATCGTATAAAAATATGTCTTAGGATTGCGTCACATGAAATGCACCCGCAATCCGAAACACATTTTATTCAATGTTTTGGGATTTGGATTTGGGTCGCATGAAATGCACACCCGAGTTTAAGAGGGTAAGATTACTAAAATGCGCGCCTACAGCAATTAGCGTATTACTATTTTTGGGTAAGGCCGTGGAGTTTTGCCAAAAGCGGCTCATCCCGAAGTCTAAGTAATTTTAAAAATATTTACCGAGGGCCCCGTAATTTTTGTGTTTTATTGGGCGAGGCTCATCTCATTCTTTTTTAAAAGAACGGTCCTAAAGTGACTATATTTCTATTTAGGTTGGTCTCTAAAATAAAAAAAATATATAATCATAATTAATTACATGCTAAAAACGTAACATATTAATTGCTAGATTAAGACAAATGTTATTGGAAGAGAAGATTACTAAAATTGAAATTATAAATAAAATACGACATCGACAAATAACATGTTCAAAAGAAACTAATTAACCTATAGCTAGATTAAACTCGCATTGTTAGACGAATTGATTCATTGGGACTAAATGCTTTTCAACTGTTTGAAACTAAACCTACCTTAATTACTGGTGCTTACAAAAGTTTGTTGAAGCTAACTCGTTAACCTGGATAACCTATCGGATTAAGGTTCTTATTGAATCGCACTTCAAATATGTCAAGCCTACGGATTCTATAAAATTAATGGCCTTTTTATTTTTGCCATAAACTGGCAGAACTAAACCTATTTGAACACTTACCCCTTCAAACCAAACAAATCCCCTTTTTAAACAAATGAGCTGCCTGAACCAAACCTTAATACCTAATTCACGCAATTAGTCCAAATTTATGCCTTAACTACGTTTATCAATAGGCTCACGATTAATTTGTTATTTCAAACCGATGCCGGCTCCAATTAGAATTACCTAAACTTGTTTAATTCCAACAACTTAATACTTAATTCAAAATGAAATAGAATTCTAACTAACATATATTGGAAAACTATTAATAGTTTACAAATTACAGTTTATAATCAAAAGCAAATAATTATAGCTGAATATATATTCCATCGTCCATATTCTTAATTTGAATTACAAAAACAGATTATACATTTGCCTATCATTTGACTATTAAATATGCAAATACAAATTAAATACTTGACTACTTGAATATTTCTTTTCACTATAACAGCCGCATCACAATGATTCGAAAGTGTACCTGATAGTAGAAACAGAAAAAGAAAGTGAAGATCAGTAGACCAGTAGCTAACAACAGCGACAATCAGCACCAAGCAGTACAACAACAACCAGTAAACCCAGCTTAAACGAAACGGAAAACCCCAGCAATACCAAAATGAAACACAGACAGATGCAAGGAAACAATAATTTCTGATTTTCAAATAAGAAAAGTAGCCTGACAACTCTTAGTGCAAAAGTTCAAACTCAACACTCTAACTCTTACTGTAAAGTTATGATTTTTACTTTCTAAACTTTTTCTTCTCTTTTCCAGTATTCTTTTTCCAGATCTCTTCTTTCTTTTTAGTCCAGTTTTTATCTCTTTTTCAGTCTTTTTTTTTTCTTCTAAAATCTGTTGTCCTCCCCCCTTTTCTGTCCAGACCCTCCCCTCTCTTTATACAAGTATGTCCCCTCTCCTTAAGTGCTGCCCGACCCTTCTTCTTTTCAAAAAATCAGAATTCCCCACTCAAAATCTGCTCTTTTTACTTTTAAATCCCACTAAGGTCAATTTTTCCTTATTATCAGCCCCCATTCCCCTTTGTTCTCCATTAATGCATTAATTAATTCCCCCATTAATAAAGCACTAACAATAAAGTATAAACCTAACTGTTTCATTCCTAAACCAACCCTGAAAACCCTTAATATTACTGTCTTCCTAAATGCAACTATTCAAAATGTATTAAAACTTAATTCTGAAATCTGTTTAACTAACAATTAACCAAAACTGATTTGATTACAGCTATAACCAATTCAGCTAGTACTTTAAAGCAGAAAATACATCAAACATAAAAGTTTCAAGGATTCAGAATAATGCTCATAATCAAAACAGAATCTGAATTAATCGGATAACTAACAATTTGAAAACTATAACCAACTGAATGCCAACTGATTTAAACTATACGAATGACCTAATCAACGAAGCTTAATTAACCGATTACATATTATAATTAACACTGAACAAATCATCAACAAAGCAATAGGCAATCAATGTTATTGACAGAATCATGGACTAACAGGAAGCTAATTAATCGACGCAACTTATTAATCGATTACACAATTTATAAAACATAATAATTAATGCAAATGCAAACAAATGACAGAATGGACCCAATAAAAGGTCCATTGGAGATGAACAAAGTCAATTGACGAAAAGAATTTTAAAAACTATACAACAAATAAACAGATACACAAAGGTTTTAAAAAAAAGGAACAAATACAAAGGAAAGAAGAAGAAATACCTCATAATACCAGAACTATACGGACCCAGGCTCGAAACTCGGATTCGGACAACTTTGAGATCGAACAGACCTTAGTCGAAGTGTTCTCAACTGAGAACACTTCGATTAAGGTCAATTAGACCCCAACCCCTTCACATCGTTGAGTCTGTCAACTATAACCATTTTAATCCTAATTCGAACCTCACCAACTAACAAACTACAACCTATAATTAGTTTACCACTGGATTTAGACAACTATTTAATCAGAATCAGACAGTATGAATCAAGTTGTTGCCTTTCAAGACTGTAAAAAACAAACGACAATATGTATCGAATCGACTTTGCGAGTTACAACGTATACTAATCAGTCGACAACAGAAGCATGCTAAAACAGAACACACAGGTGATTCATGTGTTTTCGGACAAAACATGGAATTTATGAAACTTAATTATTCGACGACGTTACTCAAATCGACTATACGAACTATTACATGTAACAACCAATCGACAAACAACATAGACTAAACAGGCCACCAAATTATTTCAATTTTCGGGACACTTAGCAGGGAGCTTACGAAACTTAACTACTCGACGATATTAGTCGAAGCGAATAGATATCTCATAACATACACTTAACACTGAATAGAAGAGAAATCGACCAAATAAAGGGTCTTTGAAGATGAAGAGGATTGACAGAAAAATAATCAAAAAATCAATACAAATCCACTAACACACGAATAACACATAAACAGAAGGAAAGAAAAGAAAATTACCTCGGAAGCTTAAGCATCAAAACGATCCAGGCCTGAACCGGACTCATTAGGATATGAGGGAGATTCGAACGAAACCAACATTGATTAGGGTATGAGGGATGTCAGGGGAGTGGCTGGTGTGAATTTGGGACTCATTAGGTGATTTAGGGTTTTGGCTCGAATCTTTGATCGAAGATTCGAGAACCCTGGAGATGATTCAAAGTTAAGTGACCAGGGATTCGTGCTCAGGGTGGTTTGTAGGTTCAGTGGTGTAGCTATGGTGACCGGTGGCGTTGTTGCCGCCGGGTTTACGTTGAAGGGGAGCTATGGCGGCTGCTAGGGTTTGGGGGGAGGGGTGTTTGGGATCGTCTCTGAGAGAGACGATGAAACAGGGGGGTGTTTGGATAGGGGGCGGGGTAATACGGTTAGGCTTATATACGACTTAGGGGGGTTAGATCCTGGCCGTTGGATCAGGTGAGATCGATGGCCAGGATCTATTCACTAAAGGGGGACGACGTCGTTTGGGCGTAGTTGTGGGTGAGATCGGGCATGGGAATGGATCGGGTCAGGTCAACGGGTCTAGGGGAGAGCTTGGAGCCGTTGGATCAATGGAGATGGACAGCTCAGATCAACATGCCTGAAACGGCGTCGTTTGGGTAAGTGAATGGCCTGATCTGGGCCGTTCATTTGAATCGATCAATGGCTCAGATTGGAACGCCAATACGACGTCGTTTGGAGGCATCTCTGTAAGACTGGCTTGGGCTGGGTCAGTGCAATGGGTTTGGGCCTGGTTTGTTTAATTCTTGCCTGGCCCAAACCGAATTTCCTGGTATTTCATCCCTTTTTCCCTTTTCTTTGATTACCAAAATTAAAACAAAATCCTAAATAAATTGTAAAAATCATAAATAAAATTACACACACATTTCTGACACCCATAACAATTAACCCACAAATTAAAAATAAAATCATACAATGAAAGACGTCTATGCCTATTTTTGTGATTTTCTTTCTTTTAAAATAAAACATGGTTTAATTGACTCCAAAATGCACAATTAAATCTTGAATGCGCATGCAACATGTATTTATACATACATACATATATATATATATATATATATATATATTTATATCAATCACAACAATGGCAAGCATTTACGGACCAAATAATTACCAAAATGTCACGTAAATTCTAAAAATCATTCACAGATGGATTTTATTTTATTTTTTGATTTCTTTTAGAGTAATTTCCGTGAAGCAAAAATCACGTGCTCACAGTTGTTGATTGTTGTATTCAAGTACTATTCTGAAACTTTGAGCAACAAGTTTGAATGTGAAGATGTGAACGATTTGCATTGATACAGTTGTGTTATTTTAATAAAGTGGCTCTCATATTTTTATTAATTCATGTAACTCTCTCCTTGTTTAGCTAGTATTATGTGGGGTTTGATTCAGGTGGTGTTTGGTTCCTAATAGATAAAGACTTATATTTGATTCATGTAATTAAGGCACATCTCTTCTTCTTCATCTCTTCTGTGATTTTGTTTAATGTTTGAGATGTGAACCTCCATTTCACTGTTGAGTTACATATGGAGGAAATTATTGAGTGTGTACTTACATCATTTCTTTGAGTTTATTTTTAGTCTTGTTGAATATTTGAAAGTTTTATTATGGGTTCGAATCAGCTTAGATAAGTTTAACTGGCCTGGAAATTCTGTCTTTGTTTAACTTATGAAGTCATGAGTGTATTAAATCATTTACTAATTGAAATTTAGTTTTTTTTGAAAACCATGTTGTAGTCAGCTAGTATATGATATCCATTAAGTTCTTTTTGTTGATTTAACAAAAGTTCAGCATGATTTAGGTCTTAATGTTTCCTTAGATTGCCATGCGATGACATTGTTAAGTTAATCTTATGCTCAAATGTCGATTTCTGTAGTTAATGTTTATGTGTGCATATAAGGTGAATTGGGCCAGGTTCATGGGTGGCCCAAATAAGTCCATGAGTATGAGCTTGAACGCTTAGGCCTTGAGCCTAGAAATTCGATTCAAGTAAATCATGCGAATTTGAATTGGCCCCCTGGCGAGCAAATGTATTGGGCTTATCAGGATGTCAGGCGTCAAAATGATTGGGCTCATCGCTGGCCCAAACCCTTTCTAGTGATTAAAATACCTGGTATTATCAAACATGGGCTTATAACTAGTAAGGGTAATTTGAGCCTTAATTTAGAGTAGGCTTAACATCTTGGACCTTTTTAATTAAGTATTGTCCTTCACAAATAGATTGAGGTGTGCCATTTAATTAAATTATCTATCGCCCTCACAAATACGATGATTAGATATTAGAATAAATATCTGTAGAAAAGCCTTTAGGCACGTTTAAAATACAATTGTGATTGTGTACACGTTCGTGTGACATGATTACAATTCTAAAAACCAATTCGGCGTATGCGTTCGCGCAACTTCGATCAAACTTTCTTAATAATAAAATTGGTTTTAATAAGCCGCTAAATTAATTTAGGTTCATATTGTCTCGGTGTGCCACCCACAACTTAATCATACATGGCCCTCGTATTAATTCCATAACCTAGATATAAAAATTTTAAATGTTCGTAGTTGCTTTAGGCACGCTTAATATATTCGTGGTTGTGTACACGTTCGCGTGACATAATTACGATTCTAAGAACAAAATCGGAGTATGCGTTCGCGCAACTTCGCCTAAACTTTCATAATAATAATAAAGCGTTATTAATTATGGACATGTTCGCGTGACATGATTTTTGACGCGCCAAACAAATGGGTACACGTACGCGTGACCTGTTTTAAGATAATTTCTTAATTAAAAGAGGCAAATGCACATAGGTTCTAAAATGAGTAATTGAACAATTTGATTAAGCCAAGTATGATCAAAGCGACCGTACTAAAACTACGGAACTCGGGAATGCCTAACACCTTCTCCCGAGTTAACAGAATTCCTTACCTGAATTTCTGTGTTCACGGACCATAAATAGAGTTAATTTCCTCGATTCGGGATTTTAAACTGGTGACTTGGGACACCATAAATTATCCCAAGTGGCGACTCTGATTTTAAATAAATAATCCCGATTCGATTGTCAATTAAATTGGAAAAAACTCCCTTCTACCCTTTCGGGGGTAGAAAAAGGAGGTGTGACAAACGTGATACGAACTTAGTCGAACCCTTAAATCACCTCAAACAACATCAAAAACACGTATCACATCCCAATTTAAGCCTATTGAAACTAATGGATTTCTAACTTATAAAATTGATGTCGAAACCTATCAAACCAACTCTAATTGACCTCGAATTTTACACACAGGTCATAAATATTACAACAGACCTTTTTCAATTTTCGAAACTAAAATCTGAGCCCGGTATCAATAAAGTAAAATTTCGGTCAAACTTCTCAACTTTCCAACTTTCACTAATTCAAGTCAAAATGACTTATGGATCTCCAAATTAATATCCATACATACTCCTACGTCCAAAATAATCATATGAAGGTATCAGGGCCATCAAAATTCCATTTCGGAGTCATTTACTCATAAGTCAATATTCGGTCTATTCTTTCAACTTAAGCTTCAAACCTTGGGACTAAGTGTTCAAATTCATTCTGAAACATCTCCGGAACCAAACCAACTAGCCCGGAAAGTCTCATAACCATAAATAAATATAGAATAAGCAATAAATGAGGGAATAGAGCTACAATACTCAAAATAATCTGATGGGTCATTACACAATCCTTGTCTAAATATTTTTTTCTGCCTATTTTGTTTATCAAAACTAAATGAAGATCACCATGTATGTTCTATTTGACTTTTTTCCCATCTAAAATAATTTTCTCATAAATAACTATTAAAACTTAAAATTTATGTAAAGACAAATAACTAATCTAAAAAGTAGTTTCTAAAAGTTATTTTTTAAACAAATTTTATAATTTTAAAGTCAGGCTATAAATTTTTTCTTCAACAAAAGCTCTCTACAAACTATAAATTCTCTTGACTTTCTTTCATTTGGTTTTGTTTCCTTTTATTAGTAAAATTTTTATTCTCATCTTTTTTAATGTTAGTTTTGATTTTAAAATGATAATTCTATTATAAGTATTTTTATTATTTAGCTAAATGTTCCGTAGTTTGATTCAAATTTTTGGTACATCCACTTATTACAAAATTATTGGTGACTTCTTTAAAGTTTGAAAATCATTGTTGAGATTCCTGGTTACCCCACAAAGTTAAGCAAAGTGTAGCAAGTCGAGGCATGAAAAAAAAATTAGTACTCCACTATTTATGATCTACTTATTTCTAAGTGTATGTAATTTATTGTGTTATTCACCGTTTCTTCCACCACCAAAAACTTAAAGGTAAGAAAGTAACAATTTCTTTTAAAAGATAAATCATCATGTTAAAGTTCTAAAAAAAAATTAAAAAAAACATTTGAATTTGATTCTTGAACGTTATAAAAATTGTATTTATAATATTATTAGTGAAACAATATCAATTACATTATGCAAACAAAAATGTCATATAAATTAAAAAGGAAGATGACTTCTTTGAGGAACAAAAAACGAAAAAGAACTAAAATATGAAGATAAATACATATGATCACATTATTTATTTTTATACATAAACACATAAATTAAGGTTCGTATCGCACCCTAGAATCTCGATATTTGGGCTCGTCTCATATGCGGGCTACTTCAGGCTGGGTTTTATCTGATTATCTCCCTTCAAATTCGAGGAGTGCTAAAATATCATCTTCTAATTGAAGCTTAATGTTGTATTTGTAGTACACATCGTTCCATGTCTTGACTGGAAATTCATGTAGGTTCTCCTTTAATTTCTTCGAGGCTTTGAAACAGTTTGGGTTCAAATCCTCTCCCTTTGGAATTGATCTATGAAGTCTGGGAGCGAATCCGTTATTCTTTGTGAGACTTTGAAGATGTCTTCCATTTATTTCTCTCATCTTTTGAGCTCCAGAGTGTGCTTTGATAAAAGTATCTGCAAGTTTAACAAAAGAGTTAATATAATTTTTAGGTAAATGGAAATACCATAGTAGGGCTCCCTTTGTTAAGATTTCTCCGAATATTTTGATGAGCGTTGATTCAATTTTTCCCTTCGTGAGGTTGTTCCTTTTATGCCAGTCGTGTAAGCCATGGTGTGGTCTCACATGTCCCAAATTTTGTCATATTTTGGGATATTTGGCATTTTTAACCTTTTATGGATTGGCAGCGGAGCCATACTCAGCTTTCATAAACGTGTTGGTAGTACTTGTTTATGTCAATTCATTTAATAGCTGGTGGAACTCCTAGGATCTACTCGATCATCTAATTCTGTTACTTAATTTGTTCCTGTTAGTTAGTATTAACTCCGTAATAAAGTATTTTCGAACATACTTTAGCCCCCAACTTCAGCAGCATTAAGGAGCCCTCCTATCGATGTATCTCTCAATTTAAAGTTAAAGATTTCCATGCCGACGTGCACCCTCGAAGGTGGGGTTGGAGTTGCGACTAGTGCACCAATCCTCGTTGTTTATTACCCCTGCTAGCATATCTTGCAGGCGAGTTATTCCAGGAGCGAGATAGCTAGGATCCAGTTGATTGATCATTTGGAATTCGTGTTCCTTCAACCTGCTATACTAGTAAAGCAATTGGACTCACAAGCTGGTTGCCGATTCAAGACATGGTATTTCCTTCGAAAAAGCAACTAACAAGTGAGAATGACAGAAAGTCAAAAAATAGTAATGCGACTTCGGATCAAATGTTCAATTGCTAGCACCCAGTGGATGCCCAATTGTTTAACCTAAAAACTCATTTCAGAATAAACAATTAGATTTATATTTTTAAGGTCTCTAGCAATCATATCAATCCAAAGCGTATACAATGAAAAATATATTAGTGAATATGAACAAGGTAATATAACAATTAAGATATATGAAATCTTATTGATTGGAGGCCTCGGGGGGCTGCAATGGTAGAATAAGGTACAATTTCAATAACAAAAAGACAATTTACTCATGAACATAGTATAAGCTCAGTAAAATACTAGTGAATATAACTTGCTTTCAGATGATCTTTATGACAAATATTGATATGATATTGATAGTCGAGGTAGAGCATGGTTGTTCGGATGAACATATGGAGACCATGTTTTCTATAATAATGGAGGCTTACTGAGCTCATGAAGGTGCCAATGGATTTGGAAAATCGGGCCACGAATTTAAAATGCTTACACTAATTAGCCTTAGTCCAATTGAGGCCCAAGAATTTCAAGAAATTGAAGAAGTCCAAGAATCCATTCAAGATTAGGATTTCTTTTCCTTAAAGATTGGAATTTCTTATTTCTTGTTTCCTAGTAATTTAATTTTTGTTTTAGTAAGATTATATTTGTAGTTCTAGTCAAACTAGGATTATTAGTGGGTATCACATTCCTACTAGAATTCTTTTTCCTATTTTAGTTAGGATAGATTTTCTTAGCCTTATTCTTATTCTAGTTTTATTAAGATTAATTTTCCTTAACCTTACCAATTTTACTCATTGTAAGGCCTATTTAAAGGGCTCGATATGCTGAAAATAAAGATTGGTGATTAGTTTTTCTAAGCTTTTGCTTCAAAAACGTGATTGATCTTTTATTTCATTCTTCTTCCTTTATTCAACGCTTCTTGCAATCTTGCAGGATTGAGGAACGTGTGGGTGAAGTTTCTTTCCATCTTACATTCTTCTAACGTGAGTTTGAAGAATTCTTTCGCTAGTTTTGTGAAAAACTTTAGCGGGATGCTTTTGTTTTTCTCTTCTTTGTACATGAGAGGTGCGAAACCTTGAAAGTGCATCAATTTGGTATCAGAGCCCAAGTTCGAGGCCTAAATTTTTAAATTGCTATCTTGTTCATCATCTCGCTAGACAAGAAAATAACAAGCTCAGGATCATCTTCATTTGATGAACAACTTGAGAATGAAAGATTAAGAACTACAGCCCTTGAACGAGACAACGAAGAAATTAAAGTGCAACTAGATGACGTAAGGAAATCAATGCAGAAACTAACTAGATTGGTTGAAGGTTTAGCGATTCAAAATCAGCAACCAAATCTTCCACAACATCTACAACCTCCACCTCCACCGCCACCAAGACACAACATACCAGTGCTACCGCGGCGTCTTCCACTTCGAGATCCACTAATTTAATCGTGGAGAGTAGGACATATTGAGCAAGTGGAAGAAGTTGTAGCTGACCAAGGCATGAAAATACCCAGGCGCCATGCTCACTATGATAAAAACTTACATTCAGAATATTATGATAATCAAGGTAGTGAAGAGTATGATTCTGATGAAGTTCAGTATCAACATGATAGAAGGAGATTTCAGAGAAAGCCACACAATAATAATCGAGAGAGGTATCAACGTGATGATATTAAGCTTGAAATTCTGAAGTATGATGGCAAATCTCAAGGCGATGAATTTATTGATTGGCTTATAACTATTGAGCGTGCTTTTATTATAAAGAATATTCTGATGAGAAGAAAGTCAAGCTTTTTGCTATAAAACTTAGAGGTTATACATCACTATGATGGGAAAACCTCAAAAAAGAGCGAGAGCTTGAAGGAAAAACACGAATTCGCACTTTGGAGAGAATGAAACGAGAATTGTGCAAACAGTTCTTGCAAGAGACATATGAAGAAGATTCTTACTTGAAGTTTCATTCTTTTAGACAAGGAGCTTTTACCATGGATGAGTACATAAGAGAATTTGAATATCTTAGGCTCAAGAGTGACATTAAAGAAAAATCAGTCCGCCTAATTGCTTGATATTTGGCTGGATTAAATAAGCCTATTGCGAATGTAATACAATTGCAGCCACATTGGACCTTTAGAGATGTTGTCAAACTAGCCACGGTCGTAGAGACACAACAGAAGGAAGTCAAAGCCACGTTTTCATCAACTACCATAAAAAAGCCTAATATTTTCAACCATGAGAGTGCTAGTTTGAGCTCTACAAAGCCACAATCATCTACAACAAAACCAAGTGTCCAGAAAGTTGATGGAAAGCCCATGATTTCATAAGCTATTTTTAAAGCCATAAATGTGGAGGACTTGGGCATATACAAGTTGATTGTCCTAACAAAAAGTCATTCACCATCCTTGAAGGAGCAACTGATAAAGAATATTATAATGAAGAGCAATATGATGAAAACTTGGAAGAAGTAGCTGAATATGGAGATGATGGAGAATACCTTATAATCCAACGCATTTTTCATTCATATTCTAGCAAGGAAGAACCATGGTTGCGACACAATATTTTACATACACGTTGTACATCTAAGGGAAAGGTTTGTACACTCATCATTGATCCAGGAAGTTGCAGCAATGTAATTTCTAAAGAAATGGTTAAGAAATTGGGGTTCGGGATAGAGCCATTGCAGAAGCCATACCGCATGAGGTGGATGGATGAATGAAGGAATGTACAAGTTAATAAATGATGCCTTGTTCCTTTCTCTATTGGTAAGAATTATCAAGATAAGGTCTAGTGTGATGTAATGCCTATGGATGCTTGCCACTTGCTGCTTGAGAGACCGTGGGAATATGAAAGAAGGGCAATTCATGATGGCTTCAAGAACACTTACTTTTTCATCAAGGATAGAAAGAAGACCAAACTACTCCCAATGAACCCTGAAGATTTAAAGAAGTCAAATCCTAAAATGAAGGAGACATACATTACAAGAGCTAAGGTAGAAGAACACTTGAAGGAATGAGAGGAAGTGCTTGTTGTAGTACCTAAGGAAGTGGAATCTATCACCAAGAAAGAGTCACTAGAAGTCAATGACCCACGACTTCAAGCAATATTGGATGAGTTTCATGATGTTGTTTCTAATACTACACCTTCTTACTTACCACCAATGAGGTCAATACAACATCAAATTGATTTAATTCCAGGCGCACCACTTCCTAATAAAGCAGCATATCGAATGAATCCAACACAGCAAGAGGAACTTCAATGATAAGTCAAGGAACTACTAGATAGTGGACTAATAAGGGAAAGTTTTAAGTCCTTGTGTTGTACCTGCCTTGCTCGTTCCTAAGAAAGATGGATCTTGGTGCATGTGTGTTGATAGTCATGCAATTAACAAGATCACTGTCACGACCCCAAAACCAACTCGGTCGTGATGGCGCTTATCGTGGTACTAGGCAAGCCGACACACTAATACAACTAATCAAAATTTCCAATCTTAAAATGAAATCAAGCTATTTGTCAATAAACCTTCAAGAAGTAATTAGATCAAAACAACATTGTGGAAATAAAGCTCGACATCGGGGTTTCACTAGTCATGAGCATCTACTATAATTGTTTGACAATGTCAAGACCAACATAGCTGGGAAAATCACAAAGATACACTAAGGAAGAATAAGGAGGGAGAAAAAAAGCAGGGTTGTGATCGCTAGACAGCTACCTTGCTATCTCCGATGAACTTGCTACTGAGTAATCAACACCCGTCACTGGGTTCAGGAACTCCTCGATCTGCACACAAGGTTCAGGGAGTAATGTGAGTACGTCAACTTAGTAAGTAATAAAAGTAAATAAAGACTGAGCAGTAAGATAACACATAATCCACGTCATAGCATCACAGTGGGTACAATATGCTTCCAAAACAGGATACAAATCAAATCATCTCGTTAACTCCAATTTCAGTAAAATCCTTTGAAAAATATCTTTTTGACAGTTTCAATAGAGGTTCAATGTAGTTTATAGTGAAAGTGATGAAAATCGTAATCGGCCCCTCGGGCAAAACATAGTCCGTATACAGCCTCTATGGCAAACATAAATCATAAACAGCCCATCGGGCTATCTGTTCGGTCACTCATATACATCTCATAACTTAAAAATCTCAGTGGAAATAACAAAACCAAATCAGTAATTTAATTCCAAACATCTCGTGAAAACTCCAGTTTCAATGAAAGTTGTTCAAAATATTTGTTTAACATTTTCAATAGAGGCTCAGTATAAAGATGAGTGAAAAACAGTGATTTAACCAACATATTCAATTGAGACCCACTTTAAGAAGAAGTGAAAACAGTAATTTCACAAAACAAGCCCCTAGGTCAAGGCATCACTCGTATGTGTGTGTGTGTGTGTATATATATATATATATATATAGCCCCTCGGGCAAGCCTCGCAGTCACTCATGACTCAACTCTTCATCAATATCTCAAGCGGGCTTGAACTGCTTTATTCGGTCTTCAGCTGACCTACGAGGCTACTGAAAGAGAAGAAAAGGAAAGGTAATCGGCACTCATGTTCAACGGGTACCTTATAATAATCGCTACAGCGTGCAGCCTGATCCATATATATAGTCGACTTCGCTCACTGGGGGTGTGCAGACTCCGGAGGGGCTCCTACAGCCCAAGCGCTACAGCGCTGCGGCGTGCAACCCGATCCATATCGCTGCGGCGTGCAGCTCGATCCATATACATACACAATACACACACACATACATACACACACACACACACACACACACACACACACACACACACACACACACACATATATATATATATATATATATATATATATATCGATGCGGTGTGCAGCCCGATCCATAAATATATAATCCTCACAACCAGGCCCTCGGCCTCTCTCAGTTATCAACCTCACAATCAGACCCTCGGCCTCTCTCAGTCATCAACCTCACAAGCCACTCGGGATATCAGTAAAACAGGGTGCTCAGCCCAAAATATCATTTTATGCATAACACGCAGTAAATAAGACTGAGTTATGAAATCAACAAAATGTAGCATGACTGAGTATAGATATTAAACCAAAACAGTGAGGAAAACAGTAGTAAAAAGGCCCTAAGGGTCCAAAACAATTGGCACAAGGCCCAAATATGACATTCAGCCCAAAATATAGCAATATTTTCCAAAACACAATGATATCAAACAGTTTTCAATCAAATATGCGACTTAACAGTCGCACGGGACGGACCAAGTCATAATCCCCAACAGGGCATGACCCCACGCTCGTCATCTAGGTGTGCGTCACCTCAGAGTAGCACCACGAAGTGAAATCTGGGGTTTCATACCCTCAGGACAAGATTTACAATCATTACTTACCTCAAATCGGTCCAAACTCTAGCCTGCGATGCCTTTGCCTCTCGAATCGGCCTCCAAATGCGCCAAATCTAACCAAAATCAGTATATTATCATTAATATACGCTAAAGAAACAAAGCCCAAGCAAAAGTATCAAATTACATAAAAAATCCCGAAATTGGCCAAACCCGACCCCCGGGCCCACGTCTCAAAATCCGATAAAAATCACAAAATCCGACAACCCATTCAACCACGAGTCCAACCATACCAAAATTACTAAATTCTGATAATAATTTGGCCTCCAAATCTTCAAATCTTATTTTCAAATCCCTAGGTCAAAATCCCCAATTTACACCTCAAAAACATGTAATCTAGTCGGATTATTCGATGATAATTCGATATTATGAAGTAGAAATGATCACAAGTGACTTACCTCAAGATTTCCCATGACTTCTCGCTCAAAAATCGCCCCAACCGCGTTCTTTGGTCCAAAAATGTGGGAATTAGCTAAAAAACAAGAAAGCTCAATAAAACACGATTCGGGTCGCTAAAAGCCTCATTCCCATCGCTAAAAGTGCCACATCTGGTCGCTAAAGGTGCGCACCAGATCCTGTTGCACCAGCAATATTTATTTTCACTAACAAGGCTCTAATTCCACCATACGAACTCGGAATTCGATGATTCTTGTTCCTATGAGTCACAAATAATAATACGAACATAGCCCTTCAATCGAAACTCAATTCGAAGCTCATTTTCTCAATGCGATACCCATTTCGCCCGTTAAACAATTAACTCATGTTTCGCATCAAAAACTCAATCGCGACTTGATGAAATTAGACCAAACTTTCCAGAACACTCCTATAATGTATTATCAAAAATTTCAGAAGTCTCGAAATCAAATTTTGATCTCTAGAACTAAAAATGGACCTTTGGATCATTACATGCTTATGCTCAAAACGGCAAAATTTTCCAAAAACTCTTCCAAAACTTATCCGAGCCTTATGGGACCCTAACCAGGTATACTATCAAGTCCCATAATATGACACAAACTTAGTCGATGCCTCAAATTACATCAAACAATGCTAAAACCATGAATCACACCCCAATTCAAGCTTAATGAAACTAAGAGCTTCCAACTTCTATATTTGATGCCGAAACCTATCAAATCAAGTCCGATTAACCTCAAATTTTGCACACAAGTCACAAATGATACTACGAACCTATTCCAACTTCTGGAATTCTATTCCAACTTCTGGAATTCCATTCCAACCCCGATATCAAAATTTCCA
Source organism: Nicotiana tabacum (assembly GCF_000715075.1). NCBI lineage: Eukaryota > Viridiplantae > Streptophyta > Magnoliopsida > Solanales > Solanaceae > Nicotiana > Nicotiana tabacum. The sequence continues at coordinate 114,327,392 of NC_134089.1, forward strand.
CTGCCGACTGAGAAACACCAAATTTCCAATTTCGCCAATTCAAGCCTAATTTTACCACGGCCCTCCAAATCACATTCTGGATGCGCTCCTAAGTCCAAAATCACCTAAAAGAGCTAACCAAATCATAAAAATCCAAATCCGAGATCGAATACTAAACAGTCAAAACTTGGTTAAACCTTTCAAATTTAAAGCTTCAAACTGGAATTGTTCTTCCAAATCTATTCTGATTATCTTGAAAACCAAAACCGATGATTTACATAAGTCATAATATATCATACGGGGCTATTCATGCCCGAGAACTGGCGAGCAAAGTGCAAATGCTCAAAATGACCGATCGGATCGTTATAATCACCATCAAGTATAGATTTCCTATTCCTAGGCTTGATGATCTTCTTGATCAATTACATGGGGCCAAGATATTTTCTAAAATTAATTTGAAGAGTGGCTACCACCAAATTCAAATGAAAGAGGGTGATGAATAGAAGACTGCATTCAAGACTGGCAAGGGGTTGTATGAATGGCTCGTTATGCCATTTGGGCTATCTAATGCTCCTAGCACATCTATGAGGCTCATGACCCAAATTTTCCAGCCATACATGGAAAAATTTGTTGTTGTTTATTTTGATAATATACTTATTTATAGCAAGGATGATCAACAATATTGAAGCATTGAGGAAGATTTTTGAAGTTTTAAGAGAGCAAACACTTTATGCCAACTTGAAGAAGTGCAAGTTCTTTTCCGAGCAAGTCTCTTTTTTTGATTATATTGTCTTTAGTGAGGGAATTCATGCCAACTCAGGAAAGATTGAAGCTATTGCTAGCTGGCCTATTCCAAAAAGCTTAATAGAGATTCGCAGGTTTCATGGTGTGGTTTATTTCTATCGACATTTTATAAAAGAAATTAGCTCTTTTGTTGCTCCTATTTCCGAGTGTTTGAAGGGAAACTCATTTAAATGGACGGATGTTGCCTAAAGGAGTTTAGAATTGATTAAGACAAATATTCTCAAGCACCTGTGCTTGCTTTGCCCAACTTTGATGTAATCTTTGAAGTTGAATGTGATGTTTCCGGAGTTAGGATTGGACCTACTCTTGGTCAAGAAGGTAGACCTATTGCTTATTTTAGTAAGAAGTTGAATGATGCCAAGTTAAAGTATTCTACTTATGACAAGGAGTTCTACGCCATCGTCAGAGCTCTATCTCAATGGGGTCACTATCATTTACCTCGAGAATTTGTGTTCTATTCTGATCATGAGGCCTTGAAGTATGTAAATAGCTAACCAAACTTAACATTAGGCATGCTAAGTGGATAGAATTTTTGCAAGCCTTTCACTTTGTTATTAAACACAAGGATAGGAAGGTCAATCAAGTAGCTAATGCATTAAGTCGCAAGCCTTGTTTTGTTTCTGCCATGCAAAATACGATTGTGGGTTTCAAACACATAAAGGAATTATATGCAACAGATCCAGACTTTGGAGCTATTTGGGGTCAATGCTAGGAGGTCCTCAGTGTATGTTTGTGCTTAGGGATGGCTATCTTTATCATGGTAAGCAGCTTTGTGTTCCACAAGGAAGTTTGCGTGAATTTATAATCCGTGAGTCTCATGAGGGAGGGTTAGCTGGCCACTTTGGGCAAACAAAGACTCTACGCCTAGTTCAAGAAAACTTCTATTGGCCTAAGATGGTTCGGGATGTCAATAAGCTGGTTTCAAGATGTGAAACTTGTATAAAGGCAAAAATGCACAAAAGCAATTCGGGTCTTTATACTCCTCTGCCAATTCCTACTGATTAACCTTGGGAAGACATTAGCATGGACTTTGTGTTAGGCCTTTCAAGGACTCAAATAGGTAATGTTTTCATCTTCGTGGTTGTCGAAAGATTTTCGAAGATGGCTCACTTTATTAGTTGAGATAAGACTTCGGATGCAACAAATATTGTTGATCTCTTCTTTGATCATATCGTGAAATTGCATGGAATTCCTAGAACTATTGTTTCAGATAGGTATTCGAGGTTCCTAAGCCATTTTTGGAGGACTTTATGGGCTAAACTTGGTACTAAGCTAACACCTTGCACTTTTCATCATCCCCAAACTGATGGGAAAATAGAAGTTGTCAATCGAAGTTTAGGTGCTTTACTTCGTGAGTTAATAAAGAAAAATCTCAAAGAGTGGGAATCGTTACATCCTACTACTAAGTTTGCCTTCAACAAGTCAACCAACTACACTACGGGAAAGAGTCCATTCGAAGTTGTTTATGGTAAGAATCATCTTGGACCACTTGTTCTTTCCCCTCTTCTAGTTACTCATTCTTTTAGTGGAGATGTTGCTGATCGAGTAAAGCAACTTAAGAAACTACATGAGAAAGTTCGGGCACATATCGAGAAGCAAAATGCTAAATATAAAGAAAAGGCTGATACACGTATCAAACATGTGGTGTTCAAGGAAGGCGACTTGGTTTGGGTTCATTTGAGCAAGGAGAGATTTCTCAACTGCAAGTTTTTGAAATTACAGAAGCGAGTTGATGGACCTTTTAAGGTACTGCAAAATATTGGTAATGCTTATAGCTTGTAGTTTCCCAATAACTTTAAAATATCACCTATCTTCAATGTAGCAGATCTTGCTCCCTACGATTTTGATGACTCGAGGGCGAGTCCTTTTCAACCAGGGAAGAATAATGAACATATGGAGGCCATATTTTTTTACAATAATGGAGGCTTATTACGATCATGAAGGTGCCAATAGATTTGGAGAATCGGGCCACAAATTTGAAATGCTTACACTAATTAGCCTTAGTCCAATTGAGGCACAAGAATTTCAAGAAATTGAAGAAGTCTAAGAATCCATTCAAGATTAGGGTTTTTTCCTCGTAAAGATTAGGATTTCTTATTTATTGTTTCCTAGTAATTTAATTTTTGTTTTAGTAGGATTATATTTATAGTTCTAGTCAAATTAGGATTGTTAGTTGGTATCTCATTCCTACTAGAATTCTTTTCCTATTTTAGTTATGATAGGTTTTCTTAGCCTTATTTTTATTCTAGTTTAATTAGGATTAGTTTACCTTAACCTTACCAATTTTACTCATTGTAAGGCTTATTTAAAGGGCTTAATATGTTGAAAATAAATATTGGTGATTAGTTTTTCTAAGCTTTTGCTTCAAAAACGTGATTGATCTTTTATTTCATTCTTCTTCCTTTATTCAACGCTTCTTGCAATCTTACGGGATTGAAGAACGTGTGGGTAAGGTTTCTTTACATCTTACATTCTTCTAACGTGAATTTGAAGAACGTTTTTGCTAATTTTGTGAAAAACTTTAGCGGGGTGCTTTTGTTTTTCTCTCTTCTATGTACTTGAGAAAAGAAAAACCTTGAAAGTGCATCATGTTCTGAGTTCCAAGCCAACATATTAGGGATATGGTTTGTGGATGAACAAGATTTTTTGTTAGTGGAAACTACTTCAGCGTAATGGTCAGTGACCACGATCTCAGGCGGGATGGGATTCGAATACAGTTGAATACTTCTTCGAGAGTGTTTGAATTGATTCAGACGCTTGCTCCTTCAGATGCCTTTGCTTCGGAATAAAGGAATGGTTTCGGTCACAGCTCCGATGCGTCTAGATCTTGATTATGGAACTTCACCCACCACGTGTTATCGTTTTGCCATGCCACATGGCGAGACCAAATTTCACCAATACATTCGTAACTAAGCATATTAAGTGAATTTATTTTTCTTATTTTACTACCACTAATTAGTTCTTACTAAGTCTTAATCATTCACATATTTGTAGATCGGAGTTAAAATTATCAAGGCATTCAAGTAAAGATTTGTACTAATTACCATTAATATCTTATTATTATTATACTTATTCACAATCAATTACTACCAAGTAAAACTACCTCCACCACTAGCCACTTTCACAATCTCTTATCACTACTCATATATACAGCTAGCCTCCGTGCACAATCACCAACCATCTTCATCAAACACCACCTACTACCTCCACTACATATCAATACTGTAACTAGCCATCACTAGGATCAGACCACCTCCATCACTAGCTTTTATTGTACAACTTTTATCGTCAATCACTATATATCACCAACCATCTTTATCACTAGTCACCATTACTAACCACCTCTATAACTATCCTCCGCCTCCTACCATAACCATATATTTATCACCTACGATCTTTATTGTGCAATTATTATCAACTATCAACACACATTTTTCATCTCTGATCATTATTGCACAATCACCATCGACAACCTCCTCCATCAACCTCGATCACCATCAATCACCACCTTACAACCAGGGGCGGATTTATTAAGGGAGTAGGGGGTGCCACGCCACCCGCAAACCTCTATTGAAACTCATACGGTCTATGTGTATATTGAAGAAATTGGTTATATACTAAGTGATGGCACTCAGGTTAACAAACTTATCTTAGGTGCCATTGGTAGAGTGCGAGATTTTTGTTTCCAAGCGCCGGAGTTGGAATCCCAATCAACATTGGCTTTTAACATTTTTTCGCTTTTCGGGCTTTCAACATTTGATATTTACATTTTATGGGCCTCAATTTCAGGTTTTCAGCCTCATCTATTTTCATATTTTATTTTTCTTTACCTTTTTATGAAAAAAATATTATCTTTTTCATTTTTTTAAACTAAAAAAACCAATTCCTTTAATCAAATAACAATTAGAATTTCAAAATTCAAATTTATATCCAAAAGCATTCTCTTCCCTCTTTTTCGAGTCCTCTGAATGTGTATTATTACATATTTTGTTATTATTTCTTTTTTTATTCTTCACTAATTTTCTTTTGGTTGCTTGCTGAAGAAAAAGAAAAGAAAGAGAATATTGATGTAAATATGTCTATTTACAGTTTGCTACATAAGATTAAGCTAGTTTCAATTTCTAAGGCCATTAAATTGGTAAGTCGTTCTTATCTTTTCATGAATGTTAAAGTTATTAATTTTGATCCAAACTACTTCATTAGGAATGTGATTTCTCTTATTTTTTGTAATATAAGTAATATCACTGAAAGTTAGTACTTTACTCTAGGTTGTCAAAATTATTGAATAGTAATATTTTTGCTTTACTCTAGGTTGTCAAAATTATTGAATAGTAATATTTTTGCTTAAGTAATTATTTATATAATTCGCAAAGATGAATAATCTAAACTGAAACCTGAAATGGATCAAACCGATCAAATAAATACCTCATTTGAACTATATAAATACCAACATATATATGTTAAGAAATATTGTGGCATCCGCAATTTCTAACCGAGCACCATTACTATTGGTTGTTGCTTCCATTAGTTTTTAGGGTGCGATTTAAAAAAGAAACAAACTATAAAACATCATGTAAATTAACATTTGTTTCTAATATACTTTGTGAATAATTATTTAATAGTTGAATTGTGTAATTATTACTGTATGGGTCAAAATCCATCTTTAATCAAAATAATATTAGTAAAATATTCCTGGAATGCCACGCGTCGAAGTAATCTAATTATCACCGACCGCGATCGAAGAGCCAGCAAGTCTAAAGTCGAGGAGTTGTTATCGAGGCCGAGGTCGAGCAACCTTAACAGAGCTGTAACGGCTAGTTTCGAGATATGATACATAAGAGAATATTATAGTGAATATTCTTTGCACTTGTACTCTTAGGGTTTTTGGGAACAAGTTCCCTATAAATAGAAAGAGACCCAATAATAGGGATATGTGATATTCATTTGTAAAAATATACTTTGACTTGAGAAAGAGAATCGGATCTCGTTACAAATATACAAACATCACCTTTTCACTAAGATTCTTGTCTACACTTTTTTACTAGATCCGAGAATAACTCAAATATTTAAATGATTATCCATCACTCATCATTTTCAGAAGGAATATTCACTGATTCCATCCTTTCTTGGGTGTATGCTACATTATTGCCTTTGATTTCCCGGAATATTTATTGCTTACTGCTGTCGTTCTCCAAGTACACTTACATAGTATTTATTGCACTTTGAGAACTACATCTTAGGAATATCATCGTTAGCTAAGATTAGCTCTCATTTATATAAATTTAATTATTTGAACCAAGAGCTATATTTTTTGGTCAAATAATTTGACACCATATGTGGGGATTTCTTAGCTAAATTTTTGGTTTCCTCTAGATCTACAACTAACACAAGCCACTAATGTCAAAAACTTATATCTCCTTTATTTGTGCATACAAAACCCCACATGGCATGTAATCAAGGAGAAATGACAAAAATAACAAGTGACTTCCAAACCAACCTCATGAATATTATCAACAAAAACTGTGAAATAGTAGGTGAGAACGCGATGCTCCACGCCTCCCCTAGGCGAGAGAGGTCGCCTCCCCCGTACTACAGCATAACAAAACCCAACGAAAAATAGGCATCCACGTCCGCAGAAGAAGGGACACTCCCAACTGTAAAGAAGCTCCTCGAAGCATGGCTCACCAACACGCTAGCAAGCGTCCTCAACAAACCTACTCCAGGCTTGACTGCAGAAACCGTAGGAGCTCGCATGATGCAACAAGCAGACGAGCAGTGCAATTGACCAAACCCTTCAATGAAAGGTATAACTCAAAATATTACTAACAGTATAGGTGACAACGCCCTCGCTACCATTCTAAAAAGGATGGAAGTAATGGAGAACAAAAATAAGGCATTCCGAGACCAGATGAAAGAACACCAAGAATGTGTTGGCAAGATACCGGGCACTCCCAAGTTACTGCCAAAAAAGGACACCGGCAGGTTTATAGAACAGTTGTACAGCGATGACGCAGCCCTGCATTCCATACCAAAGACCTTCAAAATGCCGCCTTACCTCAAGATATACGATGGAACAACCGATCCAAAGGATTATGTGACTCATTACGTTACTGTCGTGAAAGGCAGTGATCTCGCCTAGGAACAAGTGTCCTCTATTGTGTTGAAGAAGTTTGGCGAAACCCTTACAGGAGGAGCATTAACTTAGCATTCACAACTACCAGCCCGCTCCACAGAAACCTTCAAGGAAATGGTCAATAAGTTTATAACTGCCCATGCTGGAGCCAAGAAGGTCGAAGCGAGAGTAAACAATATATTCGCCAATAAGCAGTCCTTGGGAGAGGGACTAAGGGACTTTCTCACCCAGTTCAATAGAGTAAAGATGACTCTGCCAAACGTATCCAAAGGGATGATGGTCAGAGCTTTTTAGAACGGGCTGAGTAAAGATGGTTCTAGAGCAACTAGAAAACTGTTGAGCCGATTAATAAAGTATCCTCCAACCACTTGGGATGAAATACACAATACTTATTGTGCTGATGTCCGAGAAGATGAGGATGACCTCAACGGAGTAAATCATCGGTTAACCTCGAAACAAAACGAATCTAGAAAAGAGCGAAGAGACAGCACCAGAAGAGATCACCCGATTCCGTGACCTAATAGGGAACAACACCAACCATATGTTAGGGCGGCCGTCGTACCCTCCCTCCGCTATGAAAAAGGCTCGTCCAGGTCAAGGACATGGACTCATTTGAATGAAAGAGGTATGCCCCCTTTATTATCTGCTCACAAATTTTGTGTGTCACCTACAGAAATAGTCTACACTCTTGAAAAACTCGGAACAAAGGTGAAGTGGCTGTCGAAGATGAGATTATACTCGAACGCTAGAAAATTCGACGCACTCTACGAGATCCGCCAGGAATGAAGGAACAAAATAGAAGATTGCATCGCCCTCAGACAAGAAGCCGTAAACATGTTGCGGCAAAGGCACCTCAAAGAGCTGTTAAGCGATAAGGGGAGAACCAGCTTCTCTAGAGGACGTGAACATCAAGGCTCGCCGAAGCCGCCATCACAACTCGTACTATCAACATGATCATCGGCGATGACGATGACATCTCTATCAACAACATGAAGCTCACCACAACTCACAAGCTCAAGCCATCTATCACCCATGAACGGTACGAAGAACTCAAAAAAAGTATCTTCTTCGACGAGTCGGATGCCAACAGTTGCTTTTCCTCATAATGATGCCCTCATTATTACTTTACGCATTTTAGATACCGATGTCAAACACATCTTGGTGGGACGATGGAAGTGGCACATGCATTATCCATCCCCCAGTCTTTAACCAAATAAGATACAAGGATAAGATTGCGCTACGCTGCATCACGCTCACCGATTTTAATAATGCAGTTGAGCGGACACCTGGAGAAATCACACTCCCCGTCTTGGTCAGCGGTATGACTCTGGAGATGACATTCCACATCATGGACCAGGCCACTGTGTATAACGCCATAGTGGGACGACCATGGATACATCCCATGAGAATCATCCCCTCCAGCCTATACTAAGTAATTAAATTCCCAACACTATGGAGATATTCAGCATATGCAGGGAACAACGCACATCCAGGAAATGCTACCGCATTGCTTTGGACAGCATAGCCACCTAACAGAAAAAGATAGAAAAAGAGGCATAGCAATCAACAGTGTCGAGGTCGAAGCAAGATGAGATCGGGGATGTCATCATGGATCCTGATATGGTCGAGTTTGCAGGTTCGACCATAGAAGACCTTGACCCCGTTCAATAGGACTTCAACGACTATAGCAAGAAGGCCTATATCAGCTGCAAACGCCGAGAACCAGTTAAATTTGGTCAATTCTTAATAGCTAATGCATATTTGTTTGTTTCAGCCATGCAGATATGTCGGGAATCCCAAAGGAAATTGCCACACACAAATTAAACATCAACCTACTCTACCCCAGTAAGACAGGTTAGGCGCAAATTCAACTCCTCCATCAATGATGCAGTCTGCAAGGATGTGGAAAAACTATTAAAGAATGGCTCCATCAGGGAGTCGAAATACCCTAAGTGGATTGCCAACGTATTGATGGTCAAAAAGAAAAATAGGAAATGATGGATGTGCATGGACTCTGCAGACTTGAACAAAGCATGTCCAAAGGATTCGATCTCATTACCCCATATCGACCAACTCATCGACGCAACAGCCGGGCACGAACTATTGAGTTTCTTGAATGCTTACTCAGGCTATAACCAAATTTTTATGGAGGAAGAAAATCAGGAGAAGACCACGTTCATCACCCACCAAGGGATATATTGTTATAAGGTCATATCGTTTAGCCTAAAGAGCGCGGGGGCCACTAATCAAAGATTGGTAACAAAGATGTTCAAAGACCAAATCGGTAAGACCATGGAGGTATATATAGATGACATGTTGGTCAAGTTCAAAAGGGCATAGGATCACATCAATTATTTGAAAAGAAACTTTCGACATACTCAAACGGTATGGAATGAAGTTGAACCCGGATAAATGCACGTTTGGCGTAGTCTCAAGAAGATTCTTGGGTTTCTGGTGTCGCAGCGAGGAATTGAGGTCAACCTAGACCAAATCAAAGCCATTGAGGGGATACCAGAACTTTTAACCTCCAAAAAGCAAGTCCAAAGGTTGACTGGTCGAATCGCCGCCCTATCAAGGGTCATCTCACGGTCGTCCGATATATGTCACAAATTTTTTGGTATACTCAAGAAGGATAACGGCCTCGAATGGACTCCCGAGTGCATCCAGGCTTTGTGAGAACTGAAGTCATACCTATCATCACCGCCCTTGCTTTCAAAACCCAAACCTAGGGAGCAACTCCTTATCTATCTAGTCGTCTCCGAGGTAGCGGTAAGTGAGTCTTTATCCGCAAAAACAAAGGTATGCAATCTTCCCATCTATTACATTAGCAAAACACTTGTCGACGCCAAGATGAGGTACCCACACCTCGAAAAATTGGCTCTAGCCTTGGTCGTAGCTTCACGAAAGCTTAGAGCCTATTTCCAATGCCACCCCATCTCGGTCGTCACAATCTTTCCCCTAAGGAGCATTTATCATAAACCCGAGCTGTTTGGGAGTAGGCCAAATAGACCATCGAGCTAAGCGAGTATTATATCACTTACCAGTCGAAAACGGTGATAAAGTCACAAGTTCTCGCCGACTTCTTCACCGACTTTAATGTTAGAATAATTCCCGAAGTCAAAAGGGAAGCCGCCCAAGCTTCCATCCAAACACATGACCTCTAGGTCCTGTACACCAATGGTACATCAAACGCATCAGGGCCCGGAATGGGACTCGTACTCGAGGTCCCAACATGCAAAGTAATTCTCCAGTCCTTAAAGTGCCCGGATATGACTAACAATGAGGTCAAGTATGAGGCTGTAATTGCACGATTAAGGCTAGCACTCAAGTATGGAGCAAAACGATTGAAACTCCGCTGTGATTCCCAACTCGTAGTCAACTAAGTCACACGAACTTTCCAAATCAAGGAACAAAGGTTACAAAAATACCAGACCGAAATCTCCAAGCTATTGCCTGAGTTCGACGAGTGCCAGCTCGATCATATCCCGCGTGCATAGAATGTCGAAGCAGATGGCCTCGCCAAATTGGCTGCAGATACCAAAAGCATTACGACCGGAGATCAAAATGTAGTTCATCTCCTTAACTCATCGCTGGATCAAATTGAGGTAAAAACCATAAACTTAACTTGGGACTGGCACAATCATATTATCACATATTTTCAATATGGCACACTACCAGGCAACAAAAAGGAAGCCAAGAAACTAATAATGCACACATCCAGATATAGTCTTCTCTGGAGCCATCTATACAAGAGGGCTTACGGCGACCCTCTGGCAAAATGTTTGGGCCGAACCAAACCCTGTGCATCCTTGAAGAGGTTGATGAATGCCATTGCGGAGCTCACTCCGGCAATCGAGCACTAGTCAGATTCCTCATACGGGCCAGATACTATTAGCCTACTATGAAAAAGGATGCCGAAGACTTAGTGAGGAAATGCAAAAAGTTGACAAAAGTATGCCTCAATGATTCATCAAGCGGGAGAACACCTCCACTCAGTTACCTCCCCTTTGTCATTCATCAAATGGGGAATGGACATCGTGGGTCCCCTCCTAGCAAGGCGAGGTTGTCACACCTCCTTTTTACCACCTCTGTAAGGGGTATAAGGGAGTTTTTCCACTTAAAGTGACAATCAAAACGGTATTATTATTTAAGATCAGAGTCGCCACTTGGGATAGTTAATGATGCCCCAAGTCACCGGTTTAGAATCCCGAATCGAGGAAATTGACTCTGTTTTATAGTCCACGAATACAAAAATCCGGGTAAGGAATTCTGTTAACCCGGGAGAAGGTGTTAGGCATTCCCGGATTCCGTGGTTCTAGCACGATCGCTCAACTATCATAATTGGCCTATTATCTGATTTTAATACATGTTTTAACCTATGGTATATTTTAACTTGTTGCCGCTTTTAATTAATTTTAGGAAGTTTCAACGTCATCTAAAACACATCTTGAACCACGCCACATAAAATGTACCCACGGTTCATGACACATTTTATTTAACGTTGTTGAGAATTAGTGTTAGGTCACATGAAATGCACACCCGAGTTTAGGAAATTAATTTTAAAATAACGCGCCTAAAGCAACTACGTGCTTTCAAGTTGGCGAGGGCCATAGAAAATTCAGCTAATGGCACACCTCGATTTATAAAGAGTTAAAATTAATTATCCAAGAGCCATGGGTTTATCTAATTTGTTTATGGCACACCTCAAGTCTAATTATAAAGGAACTAATTAGTTAAAGACTAAGAACATTTGAATTTTATTTTAAGCTAATGTTTTAAACTAAACTTAATAATTAGTGGATTGACATTGAATGAAATCAGGTATTTGGTTGTTTGGAGGGCTTAGGCTGGAGCAGGCCCAGTTGTCCTTTTTTTGAGAATTTCCATGTTGACACACAAGGGAGGACCGGGTTCACACAAAGCCCAGAATGCATAAATAATCGTCAAAGGTGCACTTGGCATAACTGGGCCAACGCCAAAGGCCTAGTTACCTGACTCGGTACAATTAATATGAGGCGAGTTACATTTCTTCATGAAAATCTTGAGATCAAACAAATATTGACAGTTCTTGCAAGTTCTCGAGCAGATACGAAGCATATTTTTTATGCTAAATAACTGTCTATAATGAAGATGCAACCTCTAATGTTATAATAACTCATACACCATTTGTCTTATCATTTAAAGCATAACAAAACTCGAATTTCGAACAAACAACTAACTCGATTTCAAAATAGGACTCATCTACTAGCCTGGATTCAAACTCGTCCAACTTCAGATCTTTAAACACAGGAATGCTTAATGATTTCACACCAAACAAGTCAAAATATTCACTACCAAACTCAGACAACAGCCTTACAAACCACGGTTGAGCACAATCCCCAAAATCATAGTTAGAGTATTATATAGACTCATATCTTTAAGCATATGAACCCTGAATCTCGCTATGGGATAAGGTATTAGGGCTAACATTAGTTGTAAATTAGAAAAACAATGACTACCAAATCAATTAACATATGTAATGCTAACAAAAAGAAATCAATATCTAAAAGGAAAATCCAATTCTATTTAAATACATTGAATCCTCAGCTTCATTTCGCACATTTCAAAGCTCAAAACGAACCTGAAACAATAGAGAAAATCAAAAGAAACCTCAGCAAAGAAGTTTGAGTGTCAGCAGCTCTCAAAACAACAGCAAGTAAACATTTATCAACCAGCTAACACCATATCTTGAACCCAGAATAAGAATCAGCCAGTAACTTCAATTGTTTTTAAAAAAAAACAAAAGAAATAATAGAACAGCTTCAATGTAGCAGTGCTTGGATGAGTTTTTTTGTATTTTTCTTCTAGTTTTCTGAGGCTTAACAGGGCATAGCTTCAGCCGTTTGTATTTTTCAATATTCTAATCTCTGCCTAATTCTACTGAAGGCTAGCCTTATAGAGTGAATTTTAGGGAAGCAGAAATAAGTTCACAATTTTGATCATTACCCCTGCTCCAATTTCCCTTTTGTTCAACTAGCACCCTAAACTTTAAACCCAATTACTAAACTACCCATTCCCCTCTTTCCTGGAAGCTTCCCAATCAGTTATAGCAAGATTCCCTTGGCCAATTTTCCTATACTACCCTTTAAACTTCTATTATTTACCCTCCCAACCTAAGCCAATGCAGGCCAAACTGATTCTCAAACCTGAGCCTAAACGAATGGACTTCCAATGCCCAGGTTTGTTTTACTCCAAACCCAAAAGAAGGTCTTAAATCCAGTATAATAAAAACAAAGCCAAAAAAGGCTCGAATTAACCACACAAGGACTTAACCCATTAGAACCCTAAAGTGGTGAGCCCGACACCACTGATTAATTCAAACTACTACTGCCTAAAAGGGAAAGAGAAAAGCAGAAAGGGAACCTGATAATACATTACAACTGGGCGTATTGGTGCCCTTTAAATCAACCCAATCAAAACTCTACTTAAATAAAAGAAAACAAGAAGAGATTGCCCTATTGATTTGAATAACCCATAGCAAAACAAATGAAAAGGCGAGTGGTAAACAAAACGAAACCAGAATCGGGGAGGCAAGAAAAACAAAGTTAAAGACGAAACGGACATACAATCAAAGGAGAAAGCATGTAATATTCTCTTTTTTTTAACCAGAAACATACGAGGAATTTGATGAACATC